>NC_139080.1:56749808-57349808 GCF_965140915.1 Aythya marila | reverse complement strand
TCTGAACTGCTTACTACAGGCATAGATTGAATGTTTCAGACAAGCACTTCTAACCAGGAGCACCTTAAAAGTGCAGCTGTCAGGAACTTATCAATCCCAAAATGGACTGGTGCAAGCGGTGATTGTTTTTGTGCACTAAAAACAAAATCAACTGGGCATGCACTTAAACTAAACACAAGAGTGTACTTGAAAAAAAAAAAAAAAAAAAAAAAAAAGAAAAGGCTTTTAAGATCTAATCCTCTAAAGTGGTAACTACTTATTTAGTTGTCCCTAATCCTAACAAGACAAGTACAGAGCAATTTTTGTTTGTGTTTTGTTTTGAGAGTGGGTGTGTGTGCTGTGCTAATTTAAGCAAGACTTTCACTTCACGTTACCCCAGTGCTGGGCAACTTTGTGTTCATTCCGGAAGAGGTTTGTTTAACAATGTTTCCCAAAACAAAACAAAACAAAACAAAAAAAAGTTAACTGCATATTTATTTTCTAGATGTTGTAAAAAGCTCCACTGAAACTCTAGTGGACATGGTTCTTAAAACAAAGAATTAAAATCAGCTGCTAATGAAGTTGTGAAGTGTATAAGTAAATCCATACAAGCTTGAAAGAGTATTACATCTGTTTAAAGAAACAGCCTGATAACAGGCTGATTTGGTAACAACAAAAAGTGGAAGTATTCACAGCCCTGTGCGGTGGGTTGACCTCAGCTGGCTGCCCAGAGCACACCATGCTGCTATCTCAGCCCTCCACAGCAGGGCAGGGCGAGAAAACGAGATGAAAAAAATTCCTGGGCTGAGATAAGGTGTGGGAGATCACTCACCAGATACTGCTGCAGGCAAAACAGACTCAACTTGGGGAAGATTAATTCAGTGCCGATCCATACCAGAGTAGCGCAGTGAGACCTGAAAGTTATGAACACCTTCTTCCCTCATCTCCTCCCGACTTCCCAGGCTCAACTTCACTCCCACTCTTCCACCTTCTCCCTGCTCCTAAGCACCTCAGCAGGGTGAGGAATGGGGGCTGTGGTCAGATCACAGAGCTTTTATCTGTGATAAAAGCCCATACTGTTCCTCTGCTCCGGCGTGGGGTCCATCCCAGGGGATGCAGCTCTTCACAAGCTGTTCCAACAGGGGTCCCGATCTCAAGCAGGGGAACTTCTCTGGGGCCTGCAGCACCTCCTGCCCTCCTGCTGCACTGATCTGTGTGTCTGCAAGGCTGTTTTTCACTCCTCTCCCAGCTGCTGTTTCACAGCATTTTTTTCCCTCCTTCAACCTGCTCTCCCAGAGGCCCACCCAGCGTCGCTCCCTGGCTCAGCTCTGGCCAGCAGCAGGTCCCTTTTGGAGCCATCTGGAGCTGGCTCTGCTCTGACATGGGGCAGCTGCTGGGCTCTGCTCACAGAGGCCACCCCTGCAGCCCCCTGCTACAAAGCCTTACCACATCAACCCAATACAGATTTCACTTGCTGAGTCAAGGTGCATCTGGCAACTGAATAATAATCTTGCTCAAAAATACAATCAAATTTGAACTTGAGGTGTAATTTCCTAATATCATAGAATGGTTTGGGTTGGAAGGGACCTTAAAGATCACCTGGTTTCAACTCCCCTCCCATGGGCTGGGACGTCTTCCACTACACCAGGTTGCCCAAAGCCCCATCCAGCCTGGCCTTGAACACCTCCAGGGACGGGGCATCCACAGGTTCCCTGGGCAACCCAGTCCTGGTGTATTCACCACCCACTGAGTGAAGAATTTCTTCCTTACATCTAATCTAGATCTACCCTCTTTCAGTTTAAAACCATTACTCTTTGTCCTGTCACCACACCCCCTGACAAAGAGTCCCTCCCCAACTTTCCTGTAGGCCCCCTTTAGGTACCAGCAGGCAGCTATAAGGTCTCCACGCAGCCTTCTCTTCTCCAGGCTGAACAACCCCAACTCCCTGAGCCTGTCTTCGCAGGAGAGGTGCTCCAGACCTCTGATCACCTTTGTGGCCCTCCTCTGGACTCGTTCTATCATGTCCATGTCCTGCTTGTGCTGGGGGCCCCAGACCTGGATGCAACACTCCAGGTGGGGTCTCACAAGAGCAGGGTAGATGGGGACAACCACCTTCCTCAAGCTTCTGGTAATGCTTCTTTTGATGCAGCCCAGGATATAGTTGGTTTACTGGGCTGTAAGTACACACCACCCCGGCTCACACTGAGCTTCTCATCAACCAACACCCCCAAGGTCCTTCTCCTCAGGGCTGCCCTCCACCCATTCTCCACCCAGCCCATATTAGTGCTTTGGATTGCCCCGGTCCAGATGCAGGACCTTGCACTTGGCCTTGTTGAACCTCATGAAGCTCACATAGGCCCACCTCTCCAGCCTGTCCAGGTCCCTCTGGATGGTATCCCTTCCCTCCAGCGTGTCAACCGCACCACAGAGCCTGGTGTTATCAGCAAACTTGCTGAGGGTGCACTCGATCTCTCTGTCCATATCACCAACAAAGAAGATAAACAGCACCAATCCCAGTACTGACCTCTGAGGAACAACCACTTGTCACTGATCTCCACCTGAACATTAAGCCGTTGACCACTACTCTTTGAGTGTGACCATCCAGCCAACACCTTACCCACCCAGTGGTCCTTCCCTCAGACCCATTACTCTCCAAATTAGAGACAAGGATATCATGGGAGACAGTGTCAAATGCTTTGCACAAGTTCACACAGATGATGTCAGTTGCACTTCCCCTGCCCACCAATGCTGTAACCCCACTGCAGAAGGTCACCAGATGTGTCAGGCATGAGCTGCCCTTGGTGAAGCCATGTTGGCTGTCACCAATCACCTCCTTGTTTTCTATGTGCCTCAGCACAGTTTCCAGGAGGATCTGTTCTGTGATCTTGCCAGGCACAGAGGCGAGACTGACCGGCCTTAGTTCCTGGGGCTCTCCTATTTTCCCTTTTTTAAAATGATGATTATTTCCCCTTTTCCAGTCAGTGGGAACTTCATTAGACCACCATGACTTCTCAAATTAGATGGAGAGGGGAATAGCAACTACATCCACCAGTTTCCTCAACAGCTGTGGATGCAACCTATCCCATGGTCTTGTGCACCTTCAGGTTCCTTCGATGGTCTCAAACCTGATCTTCATCATTGTCCTAGGCCTTGCCTTTGCCTTCTGGGGCCTGGGCCATGTGGCTGGAGCTTTTGTCAGTGAAGGCTGTGGACAAGATGTCACTGAGTACCTCAGCCTTTTTCATATCCCAGAAACCAGATCTCCCATTTCCTTCCAGGGAGGGCCCACGGTTTCCCTCATCTTCCTTTTATAACCAACGTACCTACAGAAGCCACTTTGAGCACCTGCAGAGCCAGGTTGGCTTACACTTCAACAACACCAAGTTCTTATACTGTACCAGCTTTGAATTTAAACCAGCTTTTTTTTGCCATAAAATGGGATTACTTATGTCATGGTAAAATATGCCATATTTAGGTTAGAATTCTGCTTAGTAAAGCCAGTGTGAAGGAATTATTTTTCCTTTGCTCTCAATAAGCAAAACTTTACTCAGCACTTCTCATATCAAGTCACTATTCTGGTTAAGTGCCAGATTTTTGTTTTCTTTTTTTTTTTTTTTTTTTTTATTACTGTTTTGCATATACACAATGCATCACCTTGAATCTAACTTTGTGTTCCCTCCAAGGACAGGGAACCTGTTAGTCACAGAGTAATGAAGCACGGCTGTAACTTGGAGCACGAACATTCATCTGCCTCAGAGAATCTGTGAACGAAGTGAGCTCAGCGCCCCTTCCTCCCATTCACAGGCACTTGAGACCATCAAGATGAGGATGATTTTCTCTGCAGCACCCCAGCGGAGGAGCACACACCAGTACGGACGGTTCCAGACCTCACACAAGGGGCTGCAGACACTGGACACACAACACCTTCTGAGACGCTCTTCCTGCAGCTCAAGCAACGCCAGGCACTTATTCATTCTGCTTCCTTGGCCTCCCCATACTCGCACTCCAACCACCTCCCCCGTCCCCCCCGCGGCGCCCCGCTCCCTCACCGCACGGTCCGGATGACGAAGTAGACGATGAGGGCGGCGCTGGCCAGCACCAGCACGGACAGGGCGCGCTGGGTCATGGGCTGCCCCTGCTCGGGCGGCGCCGACACCTCGGCCAGCCGCCCGCCGCCGCCGCCGCCCCGCGTGGCGCTGCCGCCGCCGCCGCCGCCGCCCGCCGCCTCCGTGGGCCGCGGGGAGGCGGAGGTGGCGGAGGCCCCGGCAGCGCCGCCGAGCGCTTCCCCGCAGCGCGCTGCCAGCACCAGCCCCGCCAGCAGCCAGGCGGGCGGCGGCGGCGGCCACATGCTGCTGCCCCCCGCCTTCCTCCTCCTCCTCCTCCCCCTCTTCCTCCGGCTCCGGCCCCGCGGACCAAGCGCGGCCGGGCCCCGCCGCCGCCCGGCCCACGGAAGCGGAAGGGGTCGGCGCCCGGCGGCTGCCGCTGCCATGTGGAGGCGCCGGGGGGGGCCGTGGCTGCGGGGCGGTGCCTGCACACACAGGGCGGGTGCCAGGCACGGGGGTGTCCCCCTCAAGAGAACGGGGAGATTAATGCAGTGTATGGCCTGTCAGTAACAGATGAGAGCAGTGACGACTGAAAGCAAACGCAAAAGACTTCACCCAAACACCCTCTTGCACCTCCTCTACCCAGGTGGCGCCCAATGCAGCCTGGCTTGTTTTGGCTTTCCCAACTTGGAGGTAGCTGCTGTAGGTCAGAGTAGCAGAGGGTGCCCGTCTGGTAATGACGGTCACACCTTAATGTTTGGCGATTACGAATCAGAATTGTCATCTCCTTGGCTTTTCCTATAAGAAGCTTTTATGCAAAGTGTTTAAAAAGGGAGAAGCAAAAGGAGAGTTTGGAAGCAATAGTGTTTGAAGAGCTCAGATCCTCTTTCTGTTCAGGTAAATGGTGGATCAGGAAGTGAGTGTGTCTCCACTGGTGCCAACAACTCCACTAAGGCCATGGAGCCATCAATACCTTAACAAGCTAGTGGAAATTCATGAACTGGAGAAGTGAGACCCCAAATTATGTTCAGTTTTTGTATAGAGTGAATCCACTGTGATATTTATGCTGCTTGTGTAATGTGCGTGTCTACAGTGCAGTTCCTTCAGTAAATGTCATCCGGTAGGATAATCCTGTAATTATTCTTTAATTAGGGGGTTGTTTTCTTTGGCTCTTTTTTTTTTTTTTTTTTTTTTTTTTTTTTTTTTTTTGTGAATAGTAAACTACAGCAAGGAGTTCAGAGATCTGATCTGCATACTGAAGAAGAGGAAATAAACCTTTGCACTGATCCCCACTCTCTTAGCATGCTAGTTCAACCAGTTTTCAACATACTTCATGGTAAATCAAGGTGAAAAAAAATAAAGAAAAAAGACAAATCAAAACACCAAGCCAACCCAACAGTCTTTGTAACAGCTGGAGCAAAGTGCTACAGGCCCTGTGGGTCAGATGGCCTACGGTGATGGCCCCCACAGCCCTTGCTGCTTATCTTGGGGCACCAGCAGAGGCCACATCAGCCTGGCTCACGCCTGGACTCCAGCCGAGCGCGTGTGTGAGTCTTGGAGCATTGAGCAAGGGTTTGGTGGAGCTGTGCTGTGGGGCTGCTGGCAGCCTCTCACAGTGCCCATCCCTGCAGCCATTTGCATGTTTCCGTGGCCCTGCCTCGCTCAGGGGTAGGGGGTGGGGGGCATGGGATGGAGCAGCTGCAGGGCCAGGGGTTTCTGTTGAGGGGCTGGGGCATTGCTGCTGCTCACCCCAGCACAGCGAGTGACTCTGGCCCTTGTACGGTTTGGGACACCCTTTGGCAGCTGCAGCTTTGGGGCAGGGGAGCAGCTCTTTGACCTCAGCTCTCCTCAGCCCACAAAGAGCCCAGTGGTCATGGACATGCTATTGGACTGGATGTGCCCAGCCTGTGGGCACAGTCAGGATGATTTGACTCTGTCTCCACCAGCCTTGCTACACCTGTGCACTGCGGTGGGCAAAGAAAAATCCAAGTTGTCCCCTCTGCAATGAGACAATCAAGACCATCAAGTACTTGGTGAGGTCAGCCGACAATTACTTGGAGTGTGCTGCCCCAGAGTCCACAGAGTGCTTGGCTGAGGGCCAGGAGGATGGGCAGGGGGCTGCGGAGCTGGTACCCAGGGTTCCTGAGCTCAGCTTCCCACACAAGGTCTGGGCAGCCTTTTTTTGAGAGCACCTAGAAAACATCAAGTCCCTGCTCGCATGGCTGCAGCAGGAGCTGGAGATGATCTCTGGCGCCGAGTGGTGGGAGGTGGCTGCAGGCCAGAGCACTGTGATTGGCTTCCTGTGCCTCTACAAGCTTGACGAGGAGGGATTGGTGTGGGTGCTGCAGCCTTGCCTGAAAAACCAGACACTGCCATTTGTGGTGCGGCTCACCACTGCCGCTGTGGAGCTGTGCAGCACAGAGATCCACCAGCAGCACGACCACCAGGATGCCCATGCTGCAGGGGGCCAGGAAGACAGCCCCACAGCCACCCATGGCTACACCACTTCTCCACAGAGAACTCATGCCCATGGCCCAGACCGCTCCATCAGCCCTGTGGGCAGCAGCACTGTGGAACCCATGGACATATTGGTGGGAGTCCCAGGCACCCCCCAAGTGCCCCTGCCACCCCACAAGAGGAGGAGCCACCTGAGGAGCCAGGGCAGGTGGCAGCAGGTCCCTCTGCCCAGGGCAGGGAGTGCTTTCCTGGGGCGTCCCAGTGAACCCCAAAAAGGAGGGCCAGCAGCAGCCCCCAGGACTCTTCCCAGCCCTGCAAGAGGCCAACCCAACAGCAGGACTAGATGGGCACCCCACAGCTGGCAGCATCACATCTCAAGGGGGCTGGGAGCCACTCCATTTTCTCTCACTCTACCTCTTAGAGAAAATAACGAAATGCTACCAAAAGAGTCTATGTATTACTGACAGTGCAGACATTGCTGCTGTCCATAGCCATGTTGGTTTCTTCCTCTTCTTGTGAGAATTCTGTCCAGAGAAAGTTTTGAAGTTGGTGAAGGGACTGGAGCACAAGTTTTATGAGGTGTGTCTGAGGCTCTTGTATGGTTTGTTGGTTAGCCTCCTGATTCACCTGGGGAGCCTGCAGTGACTGAAGTTGTTGATTATCCATTCCTAGAAGTATTCAAGGCCAGGTTGGAAGAGGCTTTGAGCAACCTGATGTAGTGAATGGTGTCCCTGCCCATGGCAGAGGGGTCAGAATTAGATGATCTTTAAGGATCCTTCCAATCCAGACCATTCTGGAGTATTGTGTCCAGTTCTGGGCTCCCCGGTACAAGAGGGACATCGAACTACCAGAGTGAGACCAGAGGAGGGCTATGAAGATGATGAGTGGACTGGAGCACCTGTTGTATGAGGACAGGCTGAGAGAGCTGTGTCTGTTCAGCGTGGAAAAGAGAAGACTGAGGGTGGACTTCATCAATGTGTTTATACACAATGTGTTTATACCTGAGGGGAGGGTGTCAAGAGGATGAAGCCAGTCTCTTTTCAGTTGTGCCCAGAGAGAGGCAATGGGTACAAACTGAAGCACAAGAAGTTCCAGCTGAATATGAGGGGACACTTTTTTACCCTGAGGGTGGCAGAGCACTGGAACAGGTTTCCCAGAGAAGTTGTGGAGTCTCTGTCTCTGGAGACTCCAGAGAAGAAATGGGTAAAATATGGGGATAGAAAAGAAGCCTTATGCATTTCTGCAGTTGAAGTATAGTTAACATGGGTAACAACCAGATTTTGTATATGGGCAGATTTTCTTTTTAATTTAGTTTATTATTATTATTATTATTTTATATCCCAGAGAACTTCAGGTTTTCCAGTGAGCAGTTATATTGTGTCATATAAGATCATGTATAATACAGAGCATTTCAATAATGATTTGCTAATAATCTATTGACAAGTTTGGCTGTTACTGATAGTTAACTGGGAAAACATTTTCAAGTTTCAACCCAGAAAGAATAAGAGAATTTGGCATTGAAAGGGTGAAACTAGTTTACATAGCATGCACACCGTATCTTTGTCATTCCCTTGAAAATTCCTGGTACTTTTTGTGTGAATGTTCTTTTCAGATGCTTTGGAACAAGTTTTTCCTAAGGGTGCTGAAGGGAGCATGTGACTAAACTTTTTTCATAAGCTTTTCCATGGTTTATAACTTGGATAAAGTTTGCCTGACTGAGACCATAAGGGGTCCCTGCCAACCACAATGTCTATTATAATTCCTCTCCCCTGTGAATCCCCTTGATGTACTTCCTGCCAACTCCAAGCAGCTGCATTCCAGCCCAGTGGGAACATCAGTCATTAACGTTAAACTGTTCTAAGGATATGGCAATGACGTGTGGACCGTGTAAGCTGTACAGCGTTGGGACATTTAGTCAGGGCAATGTGGTGGTATATTTCATGGCAAACTGCATCTCTGCAGTCAGTGTTTGAAGAAGAAACAAGGGTGATTGTCATGATCAGTAGAGACTATGGAATGACTTCTTAAATACTCTCTTCTTTCACAGTGTGTATTTGCAAAGCTACTCTTTAAAAGCAAGGATGCCCATTTTGTATGTCCAGGAAAATTTTTTGAAAAAAAAAATTCAAAATTTTGAAAAAAAAATTTGAAGTTTTTCCAAAATTAGAAGATAATTCACTTGCCTCAGTAAGGTAATGTAGTCTCTGAATTTTCAGAACAGAAGCCAAAACTACAGTAGTTCGTGTTCATTGTTCTGAAATAATAACAATTATTTTAATGAAATATTTTCAGATTTCTTTTTATATCCCAAGTCATTGAAATGCTTAATTTTGTTAAGTATTCAAGTGAGGCATAAATAGATTCCAAGTTTGTAAACAATTTGCTTTGAGGGAGATGTAAGATAATTCTTTGATGAAATGCATTGCTTAAATTTGTCATAACTTTGAACCTGCATTAGGATTGATTTGACAGCCATTTTAAAGTTTTCTAAGTGTACCAGCTTGTTAGTAATTATTGTTTACTTTATTGTTTTCAGTGAAAGAAAGAATTAAACACAAATTGTGACATTCTGTGATCATTCAGGCAGCTTTCGAAAGAAGTGAGTTACATTCCCCATTTCATGTAGTTATATTCACCATTTCTTTTCTTGCTTCCAAAAGAAATAAAAAACTTTCAGTTTCATATCTTGTATCCAAAAGGTGACAGGACGTGAGTGCCATTGAAAGACTCTGAGACTGCTAAATTGTCCATTAAAATTAATGGAGCTTACATGACTTCCACCTTTGACAAAAACAAAATTGGACAATTTTTTGAATTCCTTAAAATAGACCTTGTAGATGAATTGAAAGAGCAGAGAAATTACTTTGCAGGATTATGTGAGTGTCAAGGATGTCTGGGAAGGGGCCTTTTCATCACAGAAAGAGCTGATAACTCAGAGCAAGGCACTTAGGAGCTCTGTATATTCTTTTTTTTTTTTTTTTTTTTTTTTTTTGTCTCTCTTTTTGCTAGTTCAACTAAAACTGCACTGCGTGTGTCCTGATACCATCTATTTCCTTTTCCCTTTGCCCTCTCAGTCTGTAGCTGCACTCCTTGATGAAGTCCTTGAAGAATACTTTAACGTGGTCTCAAGAAGTTACAAAACCAGAGATGACACTCTACACTACATGCTTCTCTGCTCTGATAGGAGGCTAGAAGGCTACTGCCCTCTGCCCCCTAAAAGCGATGTGAAACACCCTGAATAGCACTATCAAATTCTATATGTCTCCAAACCCCATTGTAGTCACTGCTATTTACACTATCTGAGGACATCATTGCAGAGGTATATCTATCTGTGCTTGCCCTTGTATAGGTCAAGAAACTTTTCGAACAAGCCAAACAAAAAAGAGATTAATATGTCCCTTTTAGTGATTCTTTCCCCACTGATATGCAAATTTAGTAACTGTGGTCTATGGCAAAGGATTGCAGATGAATGTACTCTGGAAAGAAACCACAGATGCTACAACTTCAAAAAAGACACATATAAAACTTTTCTATTTTTTTTCAAAATTTTTTTTTTTCAAGTGCAGTAGATAGAAGACATTTTAAATCAACCAGTCAAACTATTATCTTAAAACTACAACAATAACAACAAAAACACCTTTGTGATTTTGATTTTCTGGATGTAAAAATGACATCTAGCATTTGAAGGTAAGGAACCTTTCTGGAGTTTAAGTACTATCTGAAAAGAGTCTTTGAGTGGTATTTAGGTGGTGCACAGAGACAAATACTAGCAGAGATGGGGAATAGCTTTTCCAACACAATTAGAGAGCCAGAGACTTATACCTCTGTCTTGTACCTCTGAAGTAAATAATTCTATGATGTCATTTTCATGGTAGTCCTGTGCAGAATTTTTATCATAAATAAAATAATATTTTATGTTTCTATGTTTTCAAGCTTGTTTATTACCTTTTATCCTAGTAGTGTCAACAGTCTCTGTTGATTTCTTGTTAGTTTGTTGTGCTCCAGAAAGTGCAGTAATTTGAAGGGCAAAAAGAATTCTGCAACAAAATATCTCAAATGTTTCTTATTATAAATCATGCACAGAGGAATGCATCAAATAAGTTTATCTTCTTTCTGTGTTTATTATATGCGTAATATGATATTTCCTAATAATATCACAGCTTTTTGTATTCTCTGCTTTTTTTTTTTTTTTTTTTTTTTTTAATTTTATTTTAAACATGAGTATAATAAGACAATAATCTGTGTTGCTCTTTTATAGCGCTTTTGTAAATTTGGATAAAAGCAAGATACACTCTGCTTTTAACATAATTGCATATTGTGGAAGGTAGACAAGCTAGTTTAATTTATTGCAAAGATGAAACTATTTTATATACCGCCATAGAAAAACTCAGTTGTTTATAGTGGCGATAAATTGGCTTAAGGATTTTAAAATGAGTTCTTATTACTGGTCTGAGCAAATGTTTCTTTGGAAAGTTTTCACCTACATCAGTCTCCTCTAGTATTACAGCAGTGTTTTCTTTCATTAATCTTACATGTGTCTGCATCTCCAATGTGTTCCAGCAGAGTTAAACCTATTTATGTAGATGTAAGTTGAAGGGGTCAATCATGGTTGTATGTGATCTTCTATCACTACCTGCTGTTTATTTTTTCTTAACTGAATTGGTCGAGATCTGTGTTTTTTGGCCTATGGGCCATTGTCACCTCTTCCTCTGTTACACAGAAACTATAAGTTTCCTAGAAGCAGACTGCATCTCCATTGAATTTTTTGGTAGCAACAATTTTTTACTATCAGTAAAAAAGCCATGGGCATGCTCCCTGGAAATCTGTTCTCTCTCCTATAAATCACATATATGTCCTGATAAGCACAAGGAAAGAGAGGTCTCAGTAGAAATAGCTGCACTGAATGTTATATATTATTTGTTCGGATGACAGCAGCCACTTCTCTTCTAGGCAACTCCAGTGCAATTTAACCGCACAGGTCCACTACTTTTGTCACACTGTTTGCAGGGTACCCCTACTTCATGCAGGTAGGTGTGTTCCTCCCTAGAAGCATTGAATATTCTCTAAAAGGATGAATGGTATGTGGTTGTATCCCAATGGTGAAAACATGTAGAATGACTGCTGTCGAAAAGAGTTGGATACCTCCCCCTGATCTTCACTCTTCTTCACACTCTTCACAAAGGTGTTTACATAGAAAATGTGGGAAGCAAATCTGAAATACAGACTCAAAAAGCTGGCCCTGCTTTCCTGTCAGATGTGGTAGGATAGAGTAGGAAGCTCTTAGCTGCTTTGACATTGTTGTTTGTTTGTTAGTTTTCCCTCTCCCTTTTTCTCTAATAGCAAATGGCTGAGTTCTAATGGAAATTTCACTCAACCTGAAGACTTTTGTCTCTGACTTGGTCTAGTTGTAGAAGAACACACTTAATTCTGTCCTGTAATACCTCAAATAATTGTGGCTTCTGATACACACATTCAGTCTAGAAAACAATGACCTAAATTTATAATTTTAAGGAATAAAGTTTGGGTTGAATATCAGGGCTTAAAAATAAAGAGTACCACTTATCACTTATTATTATTATTATTATTATTATTATTATTATTATTATTATTATTATTATTATTATTATTATTATTATTATTATTATTATTATTATTATTATCTGATCTATCAGTTCTGGAGATTTATCTATCTGACTGTCTCATTAGATGCCAGAAGTTCAACAGTTTTTACATGCAAGAGTATCTTGGCTTGCATTATTATTTACATTTTAAAGTTTTATGTGGGCTTGTTTCTATTTCTGAAACTTCCATATTTTTGCTTGCTTGCACTCTTCTTTTCAAAAGTGTCAAGAATAAAATGTACTGTTTCAGTGGAGAAATATACCAAATAGGACTTTGCTGTGTTTCTGAAAGATTATTTCTGTGAACAATCAAAAAAAAAATGTCCAAAGTATTGTAAACATTTCTGAAAAAGACTTTGTTTTAGGAACAATAAAAGTACAGTGGTTATATAAAACAGTTACAAAAATCCATTTTTTTTCTCCATGAAACTACATAGCAGAGTTTCCTGCTTAGAACTGCCTGGACTGTTTGCAAAGTGTGAATTAAATCTCAAAGACTTTGATTCTCAGTGTTATGCACACACCTAATTTGCATTTAAACTTGTAAGACTAGATGCAACTGTACTTTGAAGACATGCAAAATAAAGCACATTATTAAATTTTACTGTAATCCTAAAGCAGATGGTTACATTAAAAGAGTAGTCAGTTTAAAACCTAACTGGTTTTCAACATAAAAATGACTTAGAAATGTTTTCAAATACAGCCTACATCCATGAATCAGGGTGTCAAAAGGAACAGTTTTATAACTGTATTTTAAGAAAGGTTTTTATCTTTCCTTATTTTTTGTCTTCAAAGACACAATGAAGTGGAAGAGAGGGAAACAAAGACCAGACCATATTGTGGTAATAGTTGAATACTATTTAAATAAAATATAAAGAACACTTTGTTTATAACACTTGCTATCTTTTATTGTTGGAATAAATATTTGGAAGTGCTACCTGTAAAGAATTGGATATATTAGAGTTAGAAAATGAATTTTTATTCAGCAATTTTTTTTTTTTTTTTGAGTAATATAAGTTTAGCAAAAGTAAGTATGAAGTGTATCATATCCAAGCAAGCAAGATGAAGACAGAAAATAGAGCCCTAAAGAGGGCAGAAAATGTCATAATAGTGCCTGTCTAGACATTACAGCAAGACTCAGATGTACTTTAAATAGAGTTTTTATGGCAATAAACCAGTGAGAATGTTTTTCACATTTGCATTGGGTTCTTTCACTAGATGGTATTAGAGCAGAGAAGAGAAGCTTTAATTGCCATAACTAATACCTACATAAAATTCAGTCTTAAATTATGTGATTAAATGCTATAATACTATCCTGATTTGTTATAGGAAGTAATTTGTTATAAAGAGTTTTCTTTTACATGTCAATCCTTTTTATCATTAACAGCTTTTCCAATATGAAAGTTTCAAAAGTGGCTTTGGGAATTTTTTTATTTTTTTTTACCCTCTTTTATGTACAAGTTCCTTGCAGACAAATTTAGCTGATGACAGATGACATTGCTAAATTAGGTTCTTAGAGTCATAACACCCATCTTTTCCACCTAAAGTAGATTAGCAGAGTACTTACAAAAATGAAAAATGAAAAAAAAAAAAAAAAAAGCACATTCAAAATGTGTCTCTTATGTGCAATCTTATTCCAAAAAGTGCCTCAGAGAAAGGTGGAAAATACCTTTAAAATTGTATGTCTTCTTAGTCTTTTAATGTCAGGGGAAAATACTGGTTTGTATATTTGAATCTAGTACTTTATGATGGAAAATGAAACTTGCAACCTTCTAACAATTATCTGCCACATTTAACTGAACACTGTAATGCTTATTTTTTCTCTGTAACACATCATACTAATCTAAGAAGAGATTTAGGAGGCAAGTGAGAGAGAGATGTAAGTTTCCTCTGCAACTGGAAGCAATGCAAAAATATATTGGCTGTAAATGATGCCTATATCAGAACTGTTTTTCAGACTATACATTACATTCAATCAGAATTTCCATTTTACATCCTCATTTTGTCAGATGAATGCTTCTGTGAGAAACTTGGGACTATAACTATAAGTGCATCATTATTCATAATATAAGAAAAATTTCAAAATATACATAATTTGAAAGCATAATTAAAAGCTTGTCTTTCATACCGAAAACTTACTAAGAAAAAAAGGGGAAAAATAATATCCTAAAATTAATTTTGTTCTTACTGCACTAAGCGGGAACCTACTAGAAGCCAATGTAATGGACAGTCAATACTTGCTAGCATATAGGATTGAACAGGCTTTTTGGGGTTAGTATGAGAGGCAAATCCTCAGTGCTGCTGCCTCTTTTGCCAGCAGGTAGCCCAAGTAAATAATGCTAATGCTTAAGTCCTTAGTCCTTCCTGCTCCTTCCTCCTACTGACACATTGTTCATTCTCTGTTCCTCAGTGTGGTGTGTGTGATGCCTGCCTCATTCATCTGCTCTGTCATTTCCTCCCTCCTCCAATTGCCTCAGAGGGCTGGAAGCAGATTCCTTGTGCCTGCCTTTGACTGGGGGGAGTAGATGGGCAAGCTGCTCCTGGGCGGTGAGAGGCTCTGAAGAGGGAAATGTGGGTGGTGGTACTTGTGTCTTTGGTAAAGCTGAGACCTCAAGACAAGAGCCACCTCCTGTGTGTCTTGCATTCTGGATATGTGCAGCCAAGTCATTGCTGAAAGACAGAACTGTGCAGAAGGATAAGAAAGAGCACTGACAGTACAGACTTGGCTGGTTTCTGTAATGGTACTCTTTTGTATTGGTTGAGTTTCCTATTCAGAAGCCTTGTAACTGCTGTTGTGTTGTGGTGGCATGTCACCTTCACAATTTAGCTGATGCAGAAAAGTCGAATAAATCTTTAGACAAGAAGCATTTAAAACTAGCCCTCAACCAGCTCTAGAGAAATCTAAATTTAAATTTAGTTAAAATTTATAACTTTAAAAAAGTTATAAAGGCAGCATGTCTTTTTGGCGTGCTTTAACAGCACTAAAACTATTTTTTCTCAACATCAGTGGTGGTATTGTTTGTTTTGTTGGTTGGTTTGGTATGGTTTGGTTTGGTTTGGTTTTTTAATTTGACCTGATCAGCATAACTTAGGAAATAAATCCCATGTGAAACAAATACAGGCTGGATGCAATAAAGGGCCCCTCTGGGATAACTGAGTTAATGTCTCAGTGAGACAAAACACCTCGGTTCTTGGGCAAAGATTGGGCGTAATGTTCCTGCACATTTAATATCTCTCAAAAATATCATGAAGTTTTTCATTTCTGAAAGTGTAAGGCAATGACTATAACAGAAGACAAATTGAAAAATTGGTGTTGAGGAGTGCACAAAACTACAGCTATCAGTCTGGACTTTTTTTTCACTTGTCTCTTTTTACTTAACTTCAGAGTCTCAGAAGTTTTTGCCCATAGGGGGAGACACCTGTGGACACGAAAGAATTTGTCCAATGAGAGTGAAATCCCTAAGGAAATCTCATAAACCTTTCCTCTTTTTCTTTTAGTTTCTTCCTTTCTCTGTCTTCCCATTCTCTCCTTAAAGCCTCTCACTTCTGTTCAGAAAATGAAGTAAGTTTACTTTATCAATGAGACAGGCTATGAAAGCTGTTAGCTGTGTCCAAGCACTGGCTTACTGAATTGCTGGTAGCACAACAGTTGCTTTCTTACTCTCAAGCCAAAGGGAGTCACAGGACATGTAGAGATACCTACACTGAAACGTTGGACAGAAGAAAGCTTCTTCACAGGGAAGGTTTTAGAATGCCAGCCTGAGCAAGGCACCAATCCAGAGGAAAAGCAGCTCTTCTGGAGGGTGTCCTTGCAGCTGGGGAGTACAGGAACTTAAGACTGCTAACACAAGATGAAAGAATGGAAGGGCTTTTCTGTGAGCACTGTGGCTAAGAGTGGAGAAACCTAGGAAACATGAGAACATAGAGGAGGACTGGGAGGATTTAATGAACTTAAAGGAGGGGGTTCTTCACAGAGAGGGTGGTTGCACACTGGAACAGGCTCCCCAGGGAAGTGGTCACTGCACCGAGCCTGTCTGAATTTAAGAAGAGATTGGACTGTGCACTTAGTCACATGGTCTGAACTTTTGGGTAGACCTGTGCGGTGTCAAGAGTTGGACTTGATGATCCTTAAGGGTCCCTTCCAACTCAGGATATTCTATGATTCTATGATTCTATGATTCTAACTTTCTTAGTAGGGCAAAGATAAGGATGGCTTTCCAGATCTTATGCTGCAAGAATGATGGAGGTTAGTGTGGACTGATACAGCTAAACACTCAGGAGTTCAGTGTATTGATTTAGTGTAGGTCATTGTATGAATTGTATGCATATGGGAAAGGAAGGAAATTTTAAACTCTGTAGGGCTACAGGAGCTAGTCCAGCACCCAACTACTACTGCCTCCTCTTACTCCACCTGGGCACAAACGATACTGCCAGGGGAATTCTGGACTACAGAAGCAATGACTACAGAGCTCTAGGGACAGTACTCAAGGGCATGGGGGCTCATGTGCTGTTCTCAATACTTGTGGTGAGGGGAAGAGGTGTGAGGAGAAGGGCACTAACAGGACAAGTCAATAACTAGCTGCAAAACTGGTGTTGGCAAAATGGTTTTGGTTTCTGCGACTGTGGGACCTTGTTTGCTGGTCAGCATCTTCCTGTGAGAGACTGGATCCACCTCAGTAAGCAGGGCAAAAGTATTTTTTGACCTCCTAAAGAGGGCTTTATACTAAGAATGACAGGTTAGGGAGAGGGTAACCAGCAGCCCTGTGAGGAAGGACAGGATGGGAAGATGAGGATGGGGAGTTGCCCTTTACGTGAGAATAGAGTGCTACTCAAAAAACACGTTAACATCAAATCAAGTCCAGTCTTTTTCATTAAAGTACTTAAAGTTCAGCTAGAAAATGAGAGACTTTTGATGTTTCTTAGGAGTGTGTGTTTATTGAAGGAGTAGTTTTGGTCACAGTAATTTGCCATGGCATCTGTGGTGTTTTAAGTATAAGTATAGCTGGTGTAAACTCTTTCTACCATTCTCAGCACTGCATTGGAGCTCTGTGGACTCTGTGTTAGGAGAACAGAGGTTGAGAAAGAAGAACTTCATCTTTTTCTCTCATTTCTAACTATCTTTTTGCTGTTGTTTCCATGCAAGTGCTACCTCCTACATACAAGATAGTGGAAAGAAATACAAAGTCCAATTTTATAACGTCCTTCAGACACAATGAAGATTTTTTCTGCACATCTAACACTTCTGAAAATTAATCAATTGATATATTATTAGCTATATTATAGCTACAGGGGTTTCTTTTTTCTTTCTTTCCCTCCCTCCCCCCCAAAAACAAACAAACAACAGAAAAAAAAAAAAAAAAAAAAAAAAAAAAACTCACCCATGAAGCATATTAGAAAAGCACCAAAAAAGTCTCACAGCCTGTGTTTTATTAGATCAGGACCAATTAGTCAGATAACTTCAATAACTCTGTCTCTAATCCTGCCAGGTCTGTGTTCTCAAGAACAAAACTCTGCATACCTGTTTGTAAGTCTTTTTTTTTTTCCTTCTTTTTTTTTTTTCCTTTATACATATTAAAAAAAAAAAAAAAAAAAAAAAAAAAAAAGCTTGTGTGTGTGTGTGTGTGTGGTCTCAAATACACTTGTATCTCCATGGCTGGAAAGTCGTCATATTCAATGATCATGAACCTGCAAATGGAATTGCATGCCTCTACAGGCAAAGTCTAAGAATCTTACAGGGAAATCTGACTGGCACCAAATCATCTGCAAGATGCATCTTCTTCATGTCCTGTGTGACTTCAGACTCTTTATGTGGCATGTGCATTAGGAAAGAAAATAAACAAAAATGCAATAAATGTAAATAAGGCAAGCAGGTAGGAGAGAATTGATCATCATGAAGTTAAGTGTTCATAGATTAACCCCTTAAAGAAGTGAATAATGAAGAAATAATAAAAATACCGTTCCTTGTTGTTGCTGCCCATGATAGTAAGCTTTTGTTTTACTTTTTATTTGCCATTGAATTTTCTGCAAAAATGAGCTCTAAGATAACTGGTCCAACCAAAAGAAACACTTACATGAATTAGTCAGAAATTCTCATGCCTTTATTTTAGAAAGGTCCTCTAATAAGCCAAGTTTTTATTTCCGTATCACATTAAGGTACACTAAAATCTGTAGTTTTAATAGGGAATTTTTGCTACATAAGATAGCCATGGGTAAGGGCACATTACCAATTACCCGTTACAGAAGTTTAGTGGTTACCAGTGAAGTGCATGCCAGGATTTCACAGATCACATGATATTGCTGTATTCAGATGAAGTTTAGAAAAAAAAAAAAAAAAAGATTTAACAGTATAGCAAGTTGTTCAGCAACATTCCTATGGGTTTTAATGTTAAATATATATATATATATATATATATATAAATTTCTGCTATTTAAAATAAAAAAGCCTGGATTATAAGACACTCTCCTTTCATTTGATCCCCTAAACCATCTTTTATTTCCATGTAATACCGTCATATTAAATTACACTGTTTAAAATATTCTGGCATGCAGTCTTACCAATTGGTAACAGTTCATAATTGTCACATTCTGTGTTGCTAAGTATCATTAAAAAGCACTGCCTTCTCCATACATATGGATTTTCATGGTTATGCAGATCATAAAAAGATCATTAGCAGGGACTCCAAATAATATAGTTTTCTCTAGCACATAATTTTGATAGACATGATCCACCTTCTTTATAAAAAGAATTAAAATCACTCAGCAGAAAAAAGAACTGAAGCTCAGGTTTATTGACAAAAGGGGATAGCTAAATCATACCAAAAGCATTACACAAATAAGCAGTACTGTGCTTTTCAAAGCTTAATGCTTGTCATCTTAAGTTTAAACAAAGCAATATTTGCTGAAGATCTGAAGTATTACTGTAATGTTTCACTATTAGAAGTATTCCTTTAAAATTTATAACCAGAATTTCCATTACCTGAAGTTTGAAAACTGATTGATAACGTAATATTGGTTGCTCTCCAGTCCTTTACACTGAGATGATTTTCTATAGTCTTGCATATTTTAGTCTTGCGTATTTGACTAAGGGTCATTAAGTACTTCAGTCTCATATTCTGTTGCTTATTAAAACAGTTTACTCTTATGCATGAACCTCTGTTAAATCACTAAGAAACATACACAATCTGTGATGCTCAGGGACCACTTTAACAAACTAGTACCTAAAGCAAATTAAGTTTGACTTCGTTCTTTAACTATTTTCAGTTATACACACAATCCTAATACATGTTGAGAACTAGGAAGAAATACATAAGAACACTCTGTACTATGCAGCTTTTCCCAACCATCAGCAGCTGCCTGCTGTTAGGGACATGATGCTTTTCTGAGTTGACCTTTAATCAGATTTAAAATCTTGCAAGGAAACACGAAAATACCAGAGGCAGCTTTAGAGAAGCCATGTGAATGACTAGAGAGCAAGCATCTTTTCTGCTGAAAACAACTATTTTCCATGCCATGCAATGCTGTACCGTTCAGCTCTCTCTTCATTGCCAGACATAACTAATGAAGGCTATAGCTATTTTTCCCTTCCATTAATTCAAAGATTTCAGGGATCCTTCTTTATAACATTTTAACATACACTATTCCTTTTTCATCTTTCCAATTTTCTCACTCACCTGTGCATACTCCAATTCATGAATGAATAGACACTGTCCAGAAAACACATCCCCCTCACTGGCTAGATGTAGTGTAAAACTCATTCCAGTATGGAGTGGGATGCAGCCAAGACTGAACCCTGAGCTAAGGGCCGCAGAGACACGGCTGAACCCAGCTGGCCTTTCAATTAACTCTGTTACATGTTCTTTGAACCCCTTGATTAGAAGTGCCTTCATCCTTGCAATACACTCATTTGTCTGATTGATTGCCCCCAAAATTCTGGATGCCTTGCCCACTCCCTGCTTCCTGTTTATCTCATTTTTAATTTTGCCTCTTACTGTGCCAATCTTGTCTGTTGCACTTGCCCTGTCTTCCTTTTTCAACCATTTGTAGTAAATCCATACATACTGTAAACATTGTTTATATATATACCTACTACATTTTATCCTCATGTGAGTCCTTTCACAAGGCCTGTTTAAATCATATTTTTTGGGAAAAAAAAAAAAAAAAAAAAAAAAAAGACTAAGTTTAAAAATTAAACCCACTGAAATTAAAGTCATTTGTAAAAGTTAGGCAAGCATTAGCTCTGCATATATTTTTATTAAGAATGAGGACAGGATAAAAATACTAATGAAAGAATAGTATAGTAGGATTAATTACAGTATACAGCACCAGTTCAACATTAATGTCTACTGGCAATGATCACTGGAGCCATGCAGACGTTTAAAGGTCAAATAGATTTACATAAATTCATTTCAGTGGAAGTTATAAACTTTAAGAGTTAAAGTCAGTAGCTACTAGAGACAGGTATAGTAAAAAAAAAAAAAAAAAAAAAAAAAAAAAAATCAACATAGGAATAAAGATAATAGAAGCTTAAGCTAGTTAAAATACAGAAAGAGGTACATTAGCTAACAATATTAATACTGCAAATGTTTCCTGTCTCTGATACAAAAGGTCAGCATCTGAAAAGAAATGATGAGTAAATGGTGTCCATTAGAAGACAAAGTTGGCAGCTGGGAAGTTGATAGAAACCCATCACAAAAGAACGTCTGATCTTGGGAAAAATACCTGGGGGGCAAAGTACCACCAAGAGTCACTGAAATTGTGATCAGCTACAGTAATTTTTTTTATCAAATAAAGAGGAAATGGGATTTTAATATATTAATTTTAAAAATAAGGTTAATAAGTGGCTATGAGTGAGAACCTATATTGGGAACAAGGCTGGCTTTACCAATTAAATCTCTGCTAAATAAGGGTACAGGCTGATAACTAACTTCAGGAAGAAACCATGAGCTATCAGAATTAAAACTATAAAAGAGTATTTGAGCACCTTAATTGGCTCATTATATTTTCTGTGCCTGAAATTTTCTTGTGTCTTCTAGTGTTAGTTTTTGAAAATCATCATTATTAATACAATGCTTCAGTATTTTGTTAAGATATCCAAATTACACTCAAGTCTGTTCTGCAGATCATTAGACCTAAATTCCACTGCATGCTGTGTCAGACTGGAGAAACTGGGACAATTTAATATACAGTAAAGTAGAAACTGATTACATTTTTCATTTTTCTATTTATTTAATCAGTGAATGTTTCCCATGTTATTTGTTTGGAGATTAAATTCATTTTATCTTAAGCCATCACCACACTTTTTTTTTTTTTTTTTTTTTTTAATGCTGATGGTTTTACTGGCAACACACAGCTGCACAGTTAAGGACTGCAGATTTGCAGGGTTTAATGACTATGTAAGGGAGAGTTGGACCATAACAGAGAAGATGTTAGAGAGCTTTTGAACTGTAATATAAATATCTTAGTTGGATGGTTTCACTAGAACACTCAGCAACTATATCGTTAAGGAAGGTTTTGCATTGTAATTTTTATTTTCCCCTTAACACTCCAGTGAGAGGGTAGGGTGCATAAATCCTCTTCAGATCTCTTGTTTCAGGCTGTACGTAGGTTTAGAGAGGAAATACTGAACTGATAATGAATTATTTGTGCTGCTCTCCATAACAGCATCTGTATGGAATCCACAGGAAAGACTTTATTTTCTGTACACATTTTACAATCCTTAGGTTTATTGTTTCCTGTAATGAATGCCACTGATTTTGTGTAGTACTCTCTGCAGTAGCTGCAAAAGATCCTAATGACAAAATATAATCCCTGTATTCAGAGGTAAACCACACATTACCACTGTAATCTCTTTGTCATTCCACAGAGTGCCAAAGACACCAAGGAACTGGTTTGCACTGTACCAGTATTGCTAGTCTGCACAGTGGGGACAAATAGAAGGCAAGATACTGTGCACTGTACATTAAACGCAGATTGTAAACAAAACCTTTGCCAGTGAGGTATGCCTCTCTGAAGCGTAGTGGATTTGGGTTCCTAGAACTAAGTCCTAAGAGACCCAGACATCTGAGTCATGGCAGAGCATGTCTTTGAGGGTTGCCAAATGTAATGTTTCAGTTTTCACATAAATATCAAATTTATTCCCATCATTGAGACCCATTTAGTTCTATGAAAGCAACCCACAAACACACAGATTTGTTTATTTCAAGCATTACTCTCAGGTAAGTAAAACTAACTGTAATTTCAAGACAGACTGTAGTCCTGAAGAACATTTTTATTCATGCAATTGGATAGTGAATCATGTGCTCCTAACTGCATGACAATATACTTCCTTGATTTTAGGCATCTTTTCAGTATCAAGCTTTATTCTGATAGTATTGTACCTACAAAAAATTGTTTTGCTACTACTTTCACTTTAGAAATGAATGAAGATGCAGCTAACCAGTGGTCTCTCTTATTTTCCATGGTCATTTTCACGTATCTTGGAATTTTACCATCTATTAAAACCTGATAGAGAAAAAGCAGAGGTTCCTTTTAAGAAATGCTTAGAGGCGTAGCAAAACAGAGGGCATCTGATGGAGCATAAATCAACCACTCTCTCCATCTACATTCCCCTTTACTCATTTTTCAAAATGAGAAGTACTTTAATAAATAGCATCTCTAGCCACTATACAGACATAGTGATGTTGAAAAATCACCCTCATTCCAGTAAGCTAGACTTGCAGTTAAAAAAAAAAAAATCAAACTGCAGTTAACCGTATCACTGCTGTATATTGCATTTGAAATATGTTTTTCAAAAAGATCTTTTCAATAGATCTATCACTACAGTATTAATTCAATCTTTTTTCTTTCCAGATAGTTATGGTGTTAATGCATAGTTCATTGTTCTCAAACAAAAACACACACATACAGACACACAATTAAAAAATAATAATAAAAAATACAAGTGTATAAGTGATCAAGTAAGAAAAAAAAAATAATATAAACCAAGTAAAAGTAAATTAATCAGGTTCTGAAGGATGCAAATTTGGAGAAATAGTTAGCACCAGATTTGGGAGCCAATGAACAAATGCTTTTTTTTTTTATGTGGGATGTGAAAACAGACAATGTTCATGTCAGTAAGACCTATCCAAGATCAAGACATCACCATGAGGAAACATACAGAGAAGAATGGGAAGGAGTAGCAATGTAAAAGGAAAGAGAACACCAAGGCTAGAAACAAGGCAGCTGTGAAACAGATTAGCTGACCTACTCTTAGACTTCTAAGATCCCCACTATACAACACAGAGTTACGGTTCAAAGTGTACTTTCAAGGGTTTAGTTTTCAGTTTGCCTGACTCACAGAATATCTAAATTACTCTTACACCATTCAAGTTCTTAGGCATATTAAATTTCTGCTTTTCTCTTATGTAGAACTGACTATGTCCAAAAGACTATGTAACATACATGTAAATGCCTATGTCATGGGTGAGAGCTAGCAGAATTCCCAGTCAAACCAATAACCTAGGGACTAGTTTAATAGCTCATTACATGGACCACAAAACAAGGGAGCAGTACATTGAGAAGACTTCAGCACAAATTCTGTTGTACATGTATAAGTGCTGTTTTTTCAAAAACAGAACTGTGCAGGGGAAAAAAAAAAAAAAAGACAAAAGTCAAAACACTTTCTGCCAAGCTGGAGTAGGCCTGGAAGACTGAGGTTTGAGGCACATGCCTGTGCTTTGCATTTCCCACAGCAATCTTAGGAAACCCATTTCTGATCTACCTGGCTTTTATTATCTTTATTCCTGCTAAGAATGTTGTGAACTGTGAACTCAAGTAGCTAAGAGAGCCTTTTATCTAGTAGTCCAAAACTCAAACTCATTTATGAATTCAGTCCAATAGAGGGAATGACATGTACCTCACAGAGTCCAGGACTTCTCAGCCATGCAAAACAGAGCTAACTGTTGCTCAGTGGGGATTTAATTTTGTTACTATATCATTATTCATTCTTTTATTGCTTTTGAATAAATTTATCAATTTAAGTAACATGTAGTTTTTGTTTTCATTTTCTCTTGTAATTTGTTTTTTCTACATCTGCTCTGCTTCTTTGTCACTTTGTTGATAATCTAATGGTGAGAAATTAAGGTACGGAGAATGGAGTGACTATTTAAAATGCAAGTGCAATTAAGACAGTATTAGTCGTCAAGACTCTTCTGTAAGCTTCTACTTGCATATATAGGCTTGTTTTCCTCATATATATACACAAAATAAGTAACTTTATTGAGGGTGGTGGGATTGTAACATAGCAAAAAAACAGGATGAAAGACAAATTCATCAGCCTTTCACCTATGTAATGGTAATTCATTATCTAGGTAATGAAAGCTGAATTCACTACTAAGTCATGTTATGTATTGGTACCTCATCCCTGAACTACTGAAGAGTTATGTGCCTGCTCACATCTGCACTTGTACAATCTGAACAGATCCTACAGAGTAGCTACGTGTTAATTAACGAGTCCAGATTAAGACAGTGAATGCACATCAAGGTGTCTGTCCTGTGGATAACTTAAATAATAAAATATGAAAACCTGGTGGAATCTTTGAAGAAGTCAGTAGAAAGGTTACTAGATTCTCTTGCAGACTTTCTTTTGTTGTTGTTGTTGTTGTTTTATTTGCAGAGCATCTGTTAATGGTTTGAAAATATTAGTTTAAATAAGGAAGAATTCTGCTTAGAGACTACTGGCACTGTGATGACACATAGAGTTTATTTCACTATAGTAATGGTTATTTGAACATAAAGGCTGAACCAATCATTGCCTTTGGCAGCAGGCTGAGTTTCTTCTGATCTCACATGGATGTAGCTCTTGGTGAGAAACTGGACAAAGATATTTATTTATTTATTTATTTATTTATTATTTCTCTAGCACTAGGTATGGGGACCATCACTGAAAACATTTTTTTCCCTCTCTCAGTTCAGTCTTTGTCCCAAACTGTTTTCCCACAAATCTGAAAGGTTTATGCTTTTCCTTTTTCATTGTGGTTCACTGTGGTACAGAAGGAAAAAAAGGAAGGTAAAACATTTAGAAATACATTTTAGTTGGAATCATGCTGTAGAAATAAGCAGCCTTACATAAGGGAGATATTTTCTACATATACAAACTGCTGTGAATGTTGACATATTGCAGCTCACAATTAAATTATATTGCTTGTTGATCCCTGATGCATTGAGTAAATGGTATCCAGCTACCTAAGACTACAAAAATTCTGACATGGATGTTTCTTGAATTCAAAGATTTTCTGCTTGGCTACAGTTGTCTAAGATTTGGATTTGTCAGTAATTGTTGTAAACTGTGATGTTGACTATTATTTGTGTGCTATTAGTGTATTTTATGTACAAAATTGACATTTCTCTATAGATTTCAAGCTTGTCTTACAGCAAAGTACTTTCTGGCCTCATCTGGTAATCTGTGAAAATGTACTGTTTGGCAAACTTCACTATTCTAAAAGATTGTTAGATGAACTGAAAAACATTTGAACACACTTTTATTGAAAAGATATATATTCAGTGAATTCACTTATTCAGTGAATGGTTTTGACCTTCAATCTCATTACAAACATTTACCTATTTCACTACACAGATTACAGAAATCATCTCATATTTTTCTATTGTCTGATTGGATGATTTATGTCACTAAGCAACAGAATACACACTGGGAACTACATTTTGTAAGTAAGAATTTGTGGCTTTGTTCACTGGGTATATACTAGTAAAATTACATGTTATTGTTTCTGTATAATGTCCACACAGTCAAAGAACCTCTTTGACTTTGAAATGGGGAACAGAAACATGCAGTGCTTTTGTCTAAGATCTCGGTGCTACTAGCATTCACAAACTCATTCTTGGCACCCCAACTCTACTGAAAAGCAGCTCTAGACACCTAATTTCTGTTAGCAGACAGAACTGCCTAAATTTTGAAAATTTCAAATCCTGCAATGACTACTTTATATTTTCATATTTTAATATTTTAATCTCCTAGTATTTTATGTGTTATGTGTTTCTCCCATTATAATTCCTGAAAGATTTTATCTGGAAAGGAAGTTTTGAACTCTACATAAAATGAAGCAAGGACTCATTATTGTTAATATTACAATGAAAGACCTGAAACACTCAATAGTTAAACACCTTTGGGGCCTATCCTTTGGGGCCCCAATCTTTATTGATGATTTGGGTGAGGCAACTGAGTGCACCCTCACTAAATTTGCAGACAACACCAAGCTGTGGGAAGTGTTGATCTGCTGGATGTCATGAAGCCTCCCCACAGGGACCTGGACTGGTTGAGCAGAGGCCATTGGGATGAGGTTCAGTATGGCTAATGTCAGGTCCTGCACTTTGATCACAGCAACCCCATGCAGTGCTACAGGCTTGGGGCAGAGTGGCTCAAAAACTGTGCAGAGGAAAAGGATCTGGGTTGACGCATGCCTGAACATGAGCCAGTGTGCCCAGGTGGCAAAGAAGGCCAATGGCATGCTGGCTTGTATCAGTAATAGTGTAGCCAACAGGACCGGGGAAGTGATCGTCCGCTTGTACTCAGCTCTGGTGAGGCTGCACCTCGAGTACTGTGTTCAGTTTTGGGCCTTTCTCTTCAATAAAGATATTGAGGCCCTGCAGTGTGTCCAGAGAAGGGCAATGAAGCTGGTGAAGGGCCTGGAACACAAGTCTTATGGTGAGTGGCTGACAGATCTGGGGTTGTTTAGTCTAGAGAAGACTAAATCTAGAGAAGAGGAGGCTGAGAGGAGTCCTTATTGCTCTCTACAGGTATCTTAAAGAAAGGAGCTGGGGGTCGGCCTCTTCTCACAGATAACTAGTGATAAGACTGGAGGGAATGGCCTCAAGTTGTGCCAGGGAAGTTTTAAATTAGAAATTAGGAAAAATTTCTTCTCAGAAAGAGCAATCAGGCATTGAAACAGGTTGCCCAGGGAGGTGGTGGTGTTACCATCCCTGGGGATGTTTAAGGAAAGTTTGGATGTGGTGCTCAGGGACATGATTTAGTGGGTGATGTTGGTAGTAGGGTGATGGTTGGACCAGATGATCTTGTATGTCTTTTCCAACCTTTGTGATTCTATGACTATAATTTCTATGATTTGTAGATCAAACCAGAGGAATATGTCAACAGAGATGTTTTAACCATTAGGCTCTTGGGCAACATTCTGTATATGACTGATATCTCTGAAGGGCTAAAAGGAAAAAGAAAAATCTAATTTCTGCCTAATTCTAGAAGGCATTTGCAGCTGCACATTAAACTTGACACCTGCCATTAAAATGTTGGTTTTAGACCTGTTTATCCTCAGTCTTTCCTACTGACCAGCTTACTTATTTTTATTTTATTTTATTTTATTTTATTTTATTTTATTTTATTTTATTTTATTTTATTTTATTTTATTTTATTTTATTTTATTTTATTTTATTTTATTTTATTATTTTATTTTATTTTATTTTATTTTATTTTATTTTATTTTATTTTATTTTATTTTATTTTATTTCACATCAATATTTATGTGAAACATTTTGAGTGTTTAACTCTCCAGGAAATCAAAAGGGAACTTAATCTAATCTCCTGAAAACACCTAAGACCCACTTTAAGTAGTGATGTTCATCTGTGGAAGCTAACAAATCTGCTAAGTCAATGTGATTACAATGAGAATGAAGATTGTTTAGGATCTTTTTCACAAAAATCGGTTTACCACACAGTCTCAAAATATAAATTATGAATTTTAAATGTTATAATTATCGTATTACTTAAAATTCAAACATAATATTGAAAGCAATTATAGAAGGAAAGGTTTTAGAAACCTTGTATTAAATCTGTTAACTTATTTGGAAAAATAGGGTTTCTTATGTCCTGTGTATCTAAAAATTTGTCCGTTTCTTCAAGAGAATCCATTTAACTACAAGAAAGACATTACCTCTTCTTGCAAACCACATCTTGCATGATCACCATCACAGCTGGAGCAACAACATGTGACTTGCATTTCACATGTTCATGACAGTACATCTGAAACACTCAAGGGTACCTGGAAATAGCCAAGAAAGGTTCATTAAAAGCAATCAAATTGACATTCAGTTTTAAATGAATACTCATGATTATCTGTTTTCTGTTATTTGCTCAGCTGCAGTTAGAGCACCAATCTATAGTTAAGACCCAAGTCAGACACCATCCACCTTTTTCAAGTAATAGATACAAAGAGAGCTGGCTTGGCAGTGAAGCTTAAGCTAACATGGTGAGGAACTCTTCATTCATACTCTGACTCATTTAGATGTGGCTATTGTCTTCCAGATTTAAGAACTACCACATTCCCCTTGCTTAAAGCTTAGACTGAGAAAACAACTGATTATTATTATTATTTTTTTTCATGACTTTTCTATTTTATGGCTGTGTGCTCAGACTTCAATATAACCATTTTCAAATGTGCAAGAACTTTACAAATTTTTTTAGTGTCAAGAGTTAGGAAACTATGCTCAGCAATACTGATGTAATGCATTCTTATAACTGAATTCAGTCAGACTGTTTGTTTAACATGCATATTCTGTACGAAATAACTACACATGCGCTTTCTCTTCTCAACTTCAGAAATATTAATATTTACACTACAGAACTCATCAAAAAGGTACAGTATGTACAAATATATATGCAGATATATTTATATGCAGATATATTAATACATTTCTTGCTGGCATTTCTTTTGAAAAATACAGTAATACAAAGCCATATATACTTACAGTCTTTTTCATTAAGGTGTAAATATATCATCTTTGTCTGTAACTATATACTCAATTTTTCTTTGGAAAATGTAATATCAAATTTAAAGATTAAATCTCTTATTTGATTTTTCTCCAAATAGCCTTTTCTTTCTGACACTTCTTTCATTTCTTGTAAGTAAGGTTTCATTGAAGATTTTATATATTCTGTATTTTAAATAAAATTATTTAAATACATTTGCTTTTAACAATTATTTTTTTAATTGTTCATTAAGAGTCCAAAAGTTGCTTGTTAATAAATAAATGAATAGTATTAATATTTCCAAGGAGATATTAGACATTTAGATCCTTTTAGTGAAGCATCCTGAAAAATGATAGTTTTTATATGGAAAAAAAATAATTTTAAAAAATTATATATATAATAAAATAAACCAAAGAACAGGTATTTTTAAATGTGCTTCTATATTTGTGATTTCAATCACATACAGAGTAGTTCCTGCTCCTGAGGGCTGCCTGTTGCCTTACAGTTTCCACAGCTCTGAAAAATGGACACTCAATCAGAAGTTTTAGTTACAAATTGCACAACAAGCCTTCTTTCATTCCTTACTACTATATGCTGTCCTTGACAGTTTCAGGATTTATTCATTATACCCACTTCATCCAAACACCATGTGAGAGTGCCCAATCAGTCAGGACTCTTACAAAGTAAGTAGGAAATCATCACAGAAAATTTCCTAGACCTGCAAATTTTGCCTCATAGGGGGTTAGTAGCTACTTTGATAATGCTGCTCATGGTTTCTCAAAGAACTGCAGGAGCCTCTCAGATTTTGCACACTTCCACGTCATGCCAAGCACAGGTTACTGCATAAACCCCATCACCTCTTTACCCTCCCCTTGCCTAAGCTATTCTTAGACATCTTTGCTATTAAAACTTTTACACTTCTTTTGATAAAACTTTTACTATTTTTCTAACATCTGAACACCATAAAATCCTATTTATTTATTTATTTCCCAGTGGTTTAGGGGAGAAGTCTTATACTATTGTACACATAAGAAACCACACAGCAGGAAAAAACTAGATTTACAAAGGGGATTTGCTGCTATTACACAGTTTTGAATCAGATACCCATAATACTGACAGTTTTTCTGTGTGGGAAAAACTGAACATGTCAGCTTTTCCTTCATAAAACACATTTGGTACAAGGAGGAGGAGCACTTACAGCAAGTAGCCTGCATATGAAACAGACCATCAACAGAAGCATTAAGAAAAGTGAGTTAAAAAGGATTAAGCAAGTTGAAAATAATTTAGTACTGGGAAAATTAAGCTAGCAGGGGATGTTCAGGCATCTATTAATTTAGGCAGCAACTGCATGAAGTACAACAATTTGATCTGGTATTAAGTTGCCCAAAGATGACCAACTGTGGATCTCAGTTACTGTAAAACTAAGTCAAAATGTCTTGGCTAATGCCACTTACAACCAGGAAATTTGGCTTGGGATCTCTCATATGCAGATTGAATACTTTTATCACATTCTTCCTCTCAAGAATGAAAGAAATACTTTCAGCATGTGTATTTCAGTTGAGGTCCCTGCTATGAGGAGGGACACCTTCCAGTAGATCTTCACTGTACCAATGGTATATTCTGGCTTCGTGACATCTTCTTACAGCTCAATAGCTATATTCATATAGCTATTATGAATATATAGCTCAATATGTCATGACATGCTTTCTATCAGATCCGTGAGCCACCTGGTTTTCATTCACTTGCTTTTTTTTTTTTTTTTTTTTTTTTTTTAGTGTTTAGCACTGTATCATTACATCAAAATCACTTTCTACTATAGCCTTATAGAAGACTTGAAACTCATTCCTGAGTATATTCCCTGTGTGGTTCATAAACTGGTGTGAGGCGGTGAATACAGACCAGATCAGCTTGAGATCAATGTGCATTTAAGGGCCTCTGTGGTCTCTGTAAACCTGTGTCAACAGCATGGTTGCAGGTATGAAAATTGTGTTTAGCTTCCATAATTAACAGGTTTTGTTCTTGTATTTTTGCTTGTTTGTTTTATTTTGTTTTCTGGTAGCCTGTAATCAGAGGCCCCACAAATAGTAGCCCTTCCCATCATTTTGTCACCACTATTCAGCCTTCTGCTCATCTCTGTCCCACAAAAATAATGTTGTTCATCTCTGTACCACCTCAGTTACTCTTAGCGATCCTTTTCCTCTTTCTGCAGCGTGGGGCTGCAGTCTGTGTCTCAAAGCCTTGGTCTTGATACCTGTGCATTAACCATTGTCTAACAGCACAATCCTCACTGAATGTGTGGTCTTCTGTATCTTATATGCAACATTGTCCTAAGGATAAGGAAGCACATAGAGCATTAGCCTGTATCCCATAATGGTCTTACCAGTATCTGTAGGATCCCCCCACAACTATGAGCAAGCACAGCCCCCACAGCATTACACCCCTTCTCTGTGTGACAACATCTTTGAAAATTATTTTGCTATTCAGGGGCCCATTGGCCAGCGTTTCTGTTTTATTTGGTCTTTTGTTTCCACACATACGTTCTTTTGAAGTAGGGCTTTTGTTCTGGTTTTATTTTCGCAGACAGCATTGTCTGAGCGCTGCTGCACTGGGCAAAGCTTAAAGGCTGCCCCTGTAACCCTGCACAGCCAGGCATCTTCAGGGCAGTAGCTCACAAGATTAGACTTTTCTTTGTACATCACAGGGCTTTTGCAGAGGACCTTTGCTGGGCCTCCTAGGAAAGGTTTTTGGGCTTGTTTGGAGCCCTCAATATTTGGGTGCCCCTCCATCCTCTTGAAGCTCCCTCGCAACAGCTAAGGGCATCTTCTGCAGTCTTGTAAGGAAGGGGATCCTGAAGCTGCCTTTAAGTTTTGTTTAATTACTCTAGTTTTTACTTTTTTATTATTATTTATTCCATTAGCTTGCATTAAAGAATGTTTTATCCACTTTATATTTATACCTTTATGGATACATGCATTTAATTTTATGTCTTCATAAATATGCATATACATGCACATGCATATGTAAATCTAAATAAAAATAGTGTGCATATATAAAATACAATATTTGTACATATTTGTATTCTACTTAATATATCTATATATATAAATAAATATATCTATATATCTAAATAAAGTATACATTGTATATAAATGTATATACTTTTATATCTGTGCACCTTCTGGACCACATGAAATGGACATCCAGTCAGACTGCTGTCTGGTCTGAGATCAAGTGGTTATAGGAGTTGCAAAATGGCCACCAGCTGAACACCAAGCAGTATTAAAACACACTGGGTATGACATACTACCAGAGCAAGCTTTCTTTTCTGATATTCCTTCTGGGTAAACTGGTGGAGGAGCCAGTGTTCTCAGCCAGTCACTGAGCAGTTTGAAAACACCTGGGTTATGATATTTGTCAAAATAGTAGCTTCCTCTCGTACGACAGAAACAAAATGGCACTCCACTCCACGTAGGGTAGGAGGAGGGTCAAATATGGCATGCAAGTAGGTGGGAAAAGAACAAGGTGGTGGTAGACCAAGTGCATGAGACCAAGTGGCACCCATCGGCCCCAGAGTGGGTGGGGCTGGGTTACATCACTTTGTGTCACGACAGGGCCTGGCACCCTTGAGGCTGGTGTCTGCTTGGCCTAGTTGGTGCCCATGGCATTGCAGTCTTCATCGTAGTCAGGAGCATGATGTGAATTCACTGTGTAATTAAAGGCTAGGTGAAAATAATTTATCAGGATCTCAGAGTGATTGAATCCACTGTGAGTCTGTGTGGATCTCAGGGTGATTGAATCCACTGTGAGTCTGTGTGGAGTCACAGACCACTAATTATTTTATTTTTTTATAATGTCTTTAATATGAATTAAAACCACTAGTTATTTTTTATAATTTCTTTAATTTGAAGTAAAAATATGTGTTTTGTAAACTTTGACTGAAAGCTTCTTAAAACTTTATTCATTTGCTACAGAGTGTTGGGGCCAGCCGGAAGAGCAATCCCAAAGGTTGCTGAAAATTTTAATGGAAAGGAGAAAATATTTTCATTGAAATTCTGCCATTTTAAATTATATCAGAATTCACAAACCAGGGATCCACTTAAAAAATAGCTATATTGGAAACAGAAAGTCGTTATAACAGAAGGTGAAAATAGAAGTCTTGTAGACATCAAAAGGAGGCTGAGGCATGAGGTTACTCCCTGGCTTGATCCAATCTGTACTGTGACATTTCAATACAATAAAGAAGCAAAAGTTAATAAGGTGAATAGAAAATGGATGAACAGTATTTGTTAAGCACATGATACAGTCTTGCTGTTCCTCTAATAAAATCAGTGTATATCTGAACAAAATAAGAATATGATTTAAGCTGAATGTAAGCTTGGCAAAAATATTGTGTTAGACAACTAGGGTGAAATGAACTACAGCTGAACAACAGAGAACCAAATATTCCAGTTAGGGAATCATTGTTTTAGATGACATGTACAATGGGAAAACTATAGTAATCATCATACCATACAAACACAAAAAATTTAAGGAACTGTGCTTGATGCCTCTCATTTAGTTTGATCATGAGAGGTATTCTGCTGGCCTTGAAATCCTGAGATGGAAAAGAATATTTTTCTATTTATACCAAGATAAAACTGACACCTGTCAAAATTTTCAAAGGAGACCCAGAAAGAGAGAGAGCCCAAAATAACTAATAATTTATATATCAAGGTTCTCTTTGGTTTTGGCAAAATAAAAATTTCCAATTAAAAAAAAAAAAAAGTTTTTTTTTTTTTTTTTTTTTTTTTTTAAATACTCTCATTGTGCTTTAACAATTCCATACATATGCTTCACTGACTACCATACAATGAGTGCAATTTTTCTTGCCTATTAGAGAATTGGACTTGTGAAACATACATTTTAGATTCAAATTTTGAATCTTAAGAGAATCTTCTGCCCATACAATAATCACTGAAATTTCTTGATGGAATTTGTGTTATTTGTGATTCCAATGTGTCAAAATTGTTTAAAGTCATAGATATTATACAGCCCACTACATCACAAAGTAATTCAAATTATTTGGGATCTTTTGAACTATGTTAACCATCTATGATGTCCAGCACAAAATAAACATTGAGGAGAGGTTACAGTATGTATGTCTGTGTCTGGCTAAACTAGTCCAATTTAACAAACCAGGGAAAACTTCCAAGAACAATGCAAGTGAACAGAATCAAGGAATGTTAAATAAATTTGCAGTACTTGTGCGTGAGATTGGTTGTCCTTGAAGTTGCAGAATAAAATTTAGCACTACTAAGTTTTAAAGAGCTAAGAAAATACTCTGTTATGAATACTATCGTGGCATTCTTTAAATACTGGGCTAGACAAAAGAGGTTTAAACTTCACATTTAGCTCAAGATAACAGGTACAAAGAGATATTCAGATACTCTTTCAAAGTACTTACTAATGATCTATAGTTACTGTAGCAACTGATCCTTTGTCATTCATTTTTACTGCAACAACAGTAATACTTGAATGTATTTAATATGCCATGAAAGAACTAAGCAACAAGAAAATAAGAATTTTGTTCTAATTTTGGCTCAGTAAGCAATATCTGTTGTTAATAATTCCTTAAGCTGCTAAAATGTTTTGTTTACTTCTTATTTTTTTTTCACTTTTAGTTAAAAATAAAAGCATAAAGTACCTAAGAAACAGTGAAATCAAATTATCTTTCTGATTTGGAAAAGTCTTTCAAGATTCTGCTGAGCAGATTCACTGGATTTTATACACAGCTTATTTTTGGAAAGTTCAAGATTAATTTAAGTGTACTTTAAAAGGCAGGGCATAAATGTAAATGTAAATAATATTATAGCTGTAAAAAGCAGTTTACACTCCTGTTTGCATACAAGCTCACAAACCCTCCAAAGAACCGACCGAGTCACCCAGATTTGTCAGTTTGGTAATTACTTGCTTGCATGTGATCCAAAATGATGTGACACTGACGAAGTTCAAACAATTAGCTAGCTGTTAAGAACATGATTCTGTACAATAGTCCTAAACAAAACTATATATTTTTTCCTTTTATGACATGGAGTTGCTGTGTTCTGTGTTAGTTTCTTTGTGCTTAGTTCATGTACGATGTCTCTCAGTATTAGTAATTTACACAGCAGAAACAACTACTCAGTCTTTTTCAGACATTTCTTTGGAGAATCAGCAGGTATGTATTTCTATAACTATCACACACTCTTCCTCTTTTTATACTCCTTCAGAAAAATACAGTGGTTCACATTAAATAATCAATATTCTGACTTTTTCCTGATGAGCTAGGTTATTTGTTTCACTAGCAACATAATATCATCATGTAGCAACAGTACATTTTCTGTTAACTTTCCTCTAGTTCAGAAGCAAAGCTCAATTCAACTGTATCCACAGCCTGTTCACTAGCTATGGAATGCTGAAATGCTTGAGTTCTAGCTGCATAGATAAACACAAAAAGAAATTATTTAGCTTGGCTGCTTGAGGATACCCTTACAATGAATTTTATATTGTCAATTTGATTGTGAAATTTACAGGTTTGCTATTCATGCTGGGCCAATGCATTACGCTTACAGCAGTCAGAACAAGAACTGAGAAAATAACATGACATGATGAACTCACTCATTCCATATAAATTATTAATTTCAGCTAATGACATATACTACAGAAATTATCCTCTGAATAAATGTGTGAAAAATTACAGGAGCAACCAATTTGATTACTGTTCTGACTCTTTCTGAGCAATCTGCAAACCAAAAAGAAACACAATTATTTGTTCTTCTGCTGACAGGTACACAACTGGAACACTTGGCCTTTCATCTTCTGATTTAGGTGGTGCTCTGCTGTGTGTCTGTGTGTGGCTGACCCGGAAGGAGCAACAGAAATCATGTATGACAGGAAAAAATGAAGAATAAGACAAAATATTTTTTTTTTTTGAGTTGGTCTTTTGAGACTTTTTAATTTATTAAGATCTGAGTTATAACTCATAGCTCTAATAATGTAATAAAACGGTCAACTCTCTTAAGTGAAAGAGTTGCATGCTTTTCAGTAAGCTGCTGTTAGAAATAGAACAGTGGTTCAACCATTATGCTCAAAGTTGAAAGAGCTAAAGACCTTGTGCTGTATGTTGAGTCCATTTTCCTTTCGCAGTTTGTCAATAACTCAACACCTAGAAATTCAACAAACAAAAAGTTTATAATTCATGTTGGTTTTGTTTGTTTGTTTTGGTGTGTTTGTTTTTTTTTTTTTTTTTAATAAAAATAATAAAATAACCTCTTTGCTGTACTTGCTAAAATGAATTAAAATTGATTCCCTTTTCTAAAAAATAAAATTAATAGTTCTAAGCAGAGATATAGAAGGGTTACTTTTTTTTTTTTTTTTTTTCTTTGAAACCTACCTGTCACATGGTGTCTGAATTCATGGGTTCAGGCATTTGGCATTAACACTGACTGTAGGATAACCTCTCATCTTCTTCTCTGTCCTGTGACCTAAGGCAGTGGATTATTGGCACGATAGCCAGCTGCCAGTTTGCCATGTTCCTGGGGGACGCTGAAAACAGGATGCTTTGTGACTGATAACAAAGTATAAGGTATCTGCCATCTGTGGGAGAATCTGATGCAGATGTAATATCTGGGGTTCAGCACAGAGACTTGAGAAATTTGACAACTATATCTTGTACCTCTTTTTCTGCAGAAGATTGGCATGGAAAATGGCTTGGTTTTGAAGATATATTAGCTCAGGAAAACAAGGTACCAAGAAATATTTCTTCTTAAATTTTTCTAAGAAGAAATATTTCTTAAGAAGAATATTCTAAGAAGAAATATTTCTTCTTAATTTTTTTTTAAATATTTCTTCTTAAATTGTGCTTTATAATCTATTTACACTTATATATATATATATATATTTTTTTTTTTTTCCCAGTGCAAAGTCTGTAACAAACATTTATTTCACTATTTTGCACATATGAAGCACAGTCAAAAAAAACATTGATTACTGCAGTTTAGCTATGGAACTGGCTGGACCATTTTTAACATTAAGCAGGACAAAACTTGTTTTGATACATCACAGCTGTGAAGGAGAACTGAGTCCCACTGTTGTGGAAGAAAATGAGAATCAGGTGATTTTTGAAAGGCACCAGAGAGGTTTAAAAGGCAGAGACAAAGGTGGAAGAGGAGGACAGAAAAGAATAAAGGCATCAAAATTGCTCTCAAATAGAAGATGTGAAAAAGAACTACTGTATTGATGAACAGAAATAAGTATGCATATACTGTACAGACATACATTAGCCTTACAACACATACTCTGGTTATCTCTGTAGCTAATGGAGCATAGGCTTGATTATCCCCAAAATGTCAAATTGACTACTGCTAGTCACACAGTACATAATTGCCCAAGAGCTCTGCTGAGGCATCCAGAAATCAGATTAAGACAAAGATTGTAAATATGGATATGCTGCATTCAGATGTTTAGAAATAAAAAATAGATAAATGTGTGATTGTAGTGGGTTTACATGGCAAAGTTTTGGTAGCAGGAGGCCATAGGGGTGGTTTCTGTGAGAAGGATCTAGAAGCTGCCCCATGTTTGGTAAGGGCCCCACTGCTGACCAGAGCCGAGCCAATAAGCAATGTTGTTTTGCGCCTCTGTGAGAGCACGTTTAAGACGGGAAAAAACGCTGCGCCACACAGCAGCTGGGAGAGTGAGAGGAGTGAGGAACAGCCTTGCAGGTGCCAAGGTCAGTGAAGAAGGAGGGGGAGAGGTGCTCCAAGCACCGGAGCAGAAGTCCCCTGTGGCCTGTGGTGAGGACCATGGTGACGCAGGATGTCCCCCTGCAGCCCATGGAGTACCACAGTGGAGCAGGGTTCCGTGTTGCAGCCCGTGGAGGAGACCACGGTAGAGCAGGTGGACCTGCGCTGAAGGAGGCTGCCGCCTGTGGAAGACCCCTGCCAGAGCAGATTCTGGGCCAGACGTGTAGCCCGTGGAGAGGAGCCCACGCAGGAGCAGGTGACCTGGCAGGAGCTGCTGCCTGTGGGGGACCCAGGTTGGAGCAGTTTTCTCCTGAGGGATGGACCCCGTGGTACGGACCCATATCTGGAGCAGTTCTGGAAGAGCTGCTGCCTGTGGGAAGCCCACGCCAGATCAGTTCATCAAGGACTGTATCCCGTGGGAGGGACCCCACAGCACAGGGGACGAGAGTGACTGAGAAGGAGCGGCAGAGAAGAAGTGCTGTAGACTGACCATAAACCCCATTCCCCCGTTCCCCTGCACCACTTGGGGGGACGAGGTGGAAGAGGGTGGATGGCAGGGGGGGAAGGTGCTTTTGGTTTCTTTCCTTTGTTTCTCACTTCTCTAGCTTGTTAGTAATAAGCAATAAATCTTACTATCTCCCTGTTCAGAGTCTGTTTTGCCTGTTACAATAATTACTGCATGATCTTCTCATCCTTATCTCAACCTTTGAGCCCTTTTCATCGTTATTTTCTCCCCATTCCTCTTTGAGGAGGGGGAGTGAGAGAGCAGCTGTGGTGGAGCTCGGCTGCCCACTCGAGCGGAACCACGGCAGTGATATCCTCCAGATGTCCTGAAAAAGTGACTGGCGAGAGAACATAAGTAAGTGCAGCCAACTTTCATGGCACAGCTGTTTACACTAGTGTAAATCAAAAAATATTAGTGAAACACATTCACTATTTCAATTTTTATAGTGCTATCGTATATGCAGTTGATATATGTGCTTATAAAAAGGCAGGCTTCTGTATTTAAAGCACTGCTGAAATGGATGTTTGGTCCTCCTGGATGCCAGGACACACTGTTGACTCTCATTTAACTTGTCAACCAAAACCTCCAGATCCTTTTCTGTGGGGCTGCTCTCCAGCCTTTTGTCCTCTATTCTGTACATATATTCAGGGTTGCTCCATCCCAGGTTCAGCATCCAGCACTTGTTCTTGTTAAACTTCATATTATTAGTGATTACCCAGCTCTCTGATTTGTCCAGATCTCTCTGCAAGGCCTCTTTAACATCAGTGGATTCAACATTCTCCCAGTTTAGTGTCATCCACAAATTTACTTGGTATACCTTTGAGTCTTACATTCAAGTCATTTATGAAAGCATTGAAGAGAAGTTCCTTCTAGATTACAGGCCTGGGGAACCCACAAGTAACTGGCTGCCAGCCTGATGTAGCCCCATTTCCTATAACCCATTAAGCCCAACCCATCAGTCAATTGTTCACGCATCATATTATGTTTTTATCTAGCTGTATGCTGGATATTTTGTCCAGAAGGATACTGTAATGAGCACTATTGAAAGCTTTACTGAAATCCAAAAATATTGCATCAACTGTCTTGCCTAGGTCAACTAGATGGGTGACATTGTCATAAAAGGAAATTAAGTTCATTCCACAGGACCTTCTCCTCATGAACCTGTGTTGTTTGTGACCAATGACTTCATTGTCCTTCGGGTGTTTTTCAATAACTCCCAGAATAATTTTCTCCATAATTTCACCAGGCACTGAAGTGAGACTGACAGGCCTGTAATTGCCAGGGTCTTTCTTCTTGCCCTTTTTGAAAATTGGAACAATGTTTACCAGCTTCCATTTGACTGGGACCTCTCAAGATTCCCAAGACCATAGAAAATAATTGAGAGGTCTCACAGTGACATCAGCCAGCTCTCTGAGTACCCTGGGATGAATCCTGTTGGGCCCCATAATCTTATGTGCATCCAGGTGTAGCAGCAATTCCCACACAAGCTTGGGGTTGTCTGGGAGTATATCATTCCCACAGTCATGGTCCTCCAGCTCAGGGCACCGGGGATTACACATCCCATCATCAGTGTTGTACATGTAAGGTTTGTTAATTCCTACATCTTTGGCATGCCTCTTTTTAACACTGTTGCAGAGACTGAATGAAGTGAATATAAATAGAGAAATTTGAGTCTTGCAACTTGGGATCCTCAGAACTTGGGTTTGCAATCTGCTCACTCTGCTGCCAGAACGCGAGAGTGCAAACAGATGCATCTATCACAACAGGCTTGGAAATGTGCCATATTTAAATACTCAATCCAATGCAATACTTAGTCCTTGAGTGGGAAGTCTGTCTAATCCTCCAGTGCACAAACAGCACAGTCCCCCAGTGTCATGGGTAGTAGAGGTACTTGTAATAAATTACTATTAGCAACTCGTATTCAGAAGTTGAACAGCTGTCTACCATACTTCAATATGAACATTTTGCAGCAAACACTACTAGACAAAAAGCTCTGTAAATGAGCTTACATTCATTATCAAGCCTTTCTAGAAAACAAAGTAGGATAAAGTAGTATTCAGTCATTATGCTTTATATAAGATCATTTGGTAGAATATTATCAATTAATACTAATTCTATGGTGTCAATAGATATAATAGTATTTACAGAGACTTTATTTTAATGTCAGACTGATTTGTCTCAAAGTTTCAAGAAAAAGACGTAATAGTCATTTGTCAATTGTACTCTATCACTTCTTTGCTTCTCTTTTTTAAATAATTATTCTGATACAGAAGAGAAATGACAGAAACAAAGCAGTTTGTTGCCCATTTTTGATTATGGTAAATAATGTGGATTAGTTTAGCTGCAGTATTTATATATTTATATAAATATATATTATATTAAACATATATTATATTTATATATTTTATATTATAATATATATTTTATATTATATATTATATTAAATATATATTATATTTATATAAATATATAGTATTTATATAAATGACAGTTACAGTGTCAAGTTTTTGTAACCCTATTTTATTTTTAGGACCAGACTGATTCTAGATAGTTCTGCTGTATAACACCAAAAATAATGGTAATGAAATAAAATACCATTACACATTAGTTAGACTGACCAATCTATCATTATTCAGTGACTGTAGTGCATTTGATAGCATGCCGTATTTTAAGTTTACAGAAAAATTAAGACAGATGAGTTTTGAAAGATAAAAAAATCATCATCTTTCTGAACTGATGAAATGCCTCTCTGGTACTTTTCTTTGTTACAGTAATGACAAACAATGAGCAAAAATGTCATGATTCTTTAAGGCTAATGTTGTAATTCTGAAGTATTCAGTCACTTAAGCACATTCACTTATAATGAAGTCCAATAAAATATTCCCAAAGTCCTTGGATGTGTAAATGCCAATTCCTCTAAAAAGAAGTTCAAATCTATTTGCTCTGGAAAACTTACTAACCACTAGTCTGCAAAGTCCATAATTTGCCAAACTAGTTCCATTTTATATTTTTAAATGGTGAGTAAAATTTTTATCTTATATTTATGGTCTGATGAACATTACTGTCAATTGTTGGAGCAATCTGGTGTCTCTTTATCCACATATATGAAGAGTTTCAGGCATTTCAGTAAAGATTATGTAGGTGCCTTGTGGAATTTATCAGAAAGCTTAAGGCATTAAAACCCTAGAAAATGGTGCACTTAGTGGAAGGGCCTTCAAAGCCTCACAGGGTAACTGCTCAGTCCTTAATATGACCCTTTCATTTTGTTGGAAGGAGGATGCTGGCCTTGATTCAGTTGCTCATTCTTGATCTGAAAAATAGAATGCTAGGAGAGAGGCAATCCTATTGCAACAAAACGTTACTATAGCGGGACTGTATAGATCATAAATCTCTTCATATACCTTCAGATACTCTTGTGAAATACATTTTTGCATGTTCTGTGCTATGTGACATATATGTCTCATAGTCTCATATGTCTCAACAGAGAGAGAAGGTCATTTGTGGAAAAGCTCATAAACCACTGTTACTACCTTCTGAAATTTAATTTTAACAACCCAAAGTATCAGTGAAAATGTGCAGAAACAGAGTTTAGTGTACCAAAGGCAGATATTTTGCTTTCTCATTCCCAGAACTGCACATGAAAATAGGCTGTGCTGCTGTCTGAAAATGAATTGTATGGCAGATTTTCCTACAGCAAGAATCTGATCTGCCATCCTCACGCATAGCAAGAAATACTTCTATAATTCTTTATTTAGACCTCACTGCCTAGAAAAGTTTAATACTGAGGAGTTGGGGAAACAAATTGTTCCACATTTGCATGCTGTAAGCTTAACTTTCATGCAGAACTGCAAAGCTTTATTTCTGCCTAGAAAGCTAAAATTAAAAGAGTCAGTGGTACCTGCAATATTAATCAATCCACAAACAAAAATATGAATTTCATATTACTTCTTACTCACTCCTATTTTAGATGTACGGTATGTGTTTTTGTTGTTGTTATTGTTGTTTTCTGATTAATATTAAAAAGAGATAGTGGGATGAAGAGGAGTGTGGGTGCCTTCAATGAAGCAGAAGTTACAAGTATTGTGATTATTGTTGCGACTCTCCTGCACTGCAGTGCTATCAGATATATATATATATATATATAATAAAGAACAAGAAGTTCCATGAGCAATATCTACAGCCAATCTACAATCTAGACATGTTCAAGTGAATATCTTAGTGAATTAGTATTTTTATTTGGGATTGCCATGATGGGCATCCTGCAAGCAGAAGCACACAGTAGCAACATAGCATAGCCCTATATTCCCTATTACCTGACACTTGATTCCTCCCATTTCCTCATTATCTGAGTACTACAGGTTCACAACCTACCTGACACTTGTTACTATGCCCTGTATGTACAGTTTTATTTGAACAACATTTAATTTCTCCTTTTTTTTTTTTTTTTTCTTTTTCCTGTTTTGTTTTGTTTTGCTTGGAACTGGGGGGCCCATGTTTTCATAGATTCTTGTTTTTGCTTATTCTAAAACTGCTTATCTTGTTTTTCTTTGCTATTTTCCTTATTTTGGGACAGTGAGATATTCCACTGTTCCCTTATCTGCTTATCATATCCGCAACACTCCCTTCCCTCCCCCCCGCCAATGCCTTCACGATCACTTTTGAATATGCAAGGTTAGTGGAATTTTTCACTGCAAAAACACAAATTTAATTCTTTCATTTCTTACAAATTCTGTCTTCAACAATTTCTGTGTATAAAATAAAATGAATGACCACATATAAGGAAGTTTGATTCTTGTTAGAATAAGTGTTGGAGGAGTAGCTGGCAAAAACAGAAGCACATAACCTCATTGGCATTGTAGAGCTGGACTGGAGTGTTGGAATGGAAGGATACAGGTGCTTTAGGAAGGACAAGAAGGGAAGGCAAAGAGGGGGTGTCACCCTCTATTGCAATGAGTAGCTGAAGTGCATGGAGCTCTGCCTGGGGAAGGGTAAGGAGCTGACAGAGAGCTTATCGGTCAGGATTAAAGGGAGGGCAGGGACAGGTGACATTGTAGTGGGGGCCTGCTACTAGGAAGACCAAGCAGATGTGGCCCTCTATAGACAGATAGAAGCAGCCTCACTTTCACAAGCTCTAGTTCTCATGGGAGACCTTAACCACCCCAATATTTGAGGGACAGCAGAACAGGGCATAGGCAATCCAGGGGGCTACTGGAGTGCATTGATGACAACTTCCTTCTTCAAGTGATAGAGGAGCCAATGAGGAAAGGTGCTATGCTGTACCTCATTCTCACCAACAAGGAGGGGCTGGTGGGAAATGTGGAACTCAAGGGTAGCCTTGGCTGCAGTGACTACGAAACAGTACAGTTTTGCATTCAGAGGACAGCAAGGAGGAAGCACAGCAAGCTTGCTGCCTTGGAGTTGGGGAGAGCAGACTTTGGTCTCTTCAGGGATCTGCTTGGTAGAGTGTCATGGGACAAAGCCCTGGATGGAAGAGGAGCCTAGGAAAGATGCTTAGTATTCAAGGGTGACCTCTTTCAAACTCAGGAGCAATGCATTGCAACAAAGAGGAAGTTTGACAAAAATACCAAGAGGCCTGCATGGATGACCAAGGAGCTCCAGACCAAGTTTAAACAGAAGAAGGCATAAAGACAATGGAAGCAAGGACAGATAGCCTGGAAGGGATGTCCAAGCAGCCAGGGATCAAGTTAGGAAAGCTGATACTGATAAAATTAAATTTGGCCAAGGATGTCAAGGGCAATAAGAAAGAGTTCTATGGGTACATTGGTGATAAAGGACGATGAGTGAAACCGTGGGCCCTATCTGGAATGAAGTGAGAGACATGGTTACCATGATATAGAGAGGTACTCAATGGCATTTTTTGCCTCAGTCTTCATTGGCAAGAGCTCTAGCCACATAGCCCAGGCCCCAGAAGGCAAAGGCAGGGCCTGGGAGGTTAAAGAACTGCCTGTTGTAGGAAAATATCAGGCTTGAGACCATCTAAGAAACCTGAAGGTGCACCAGTCTTTGGGACCTGATGAGATGCATCCGTGGGACCTGAGGGAAGTGGCAGATGAACTTACTAAGCCACTGTCTATCATATTTGAGAAGTCATGGCAATGCAATGACATTCCCACTGACTGAAAGACGGGAAACATAATCATCATTTTTTAAAAGGGAAAAATGGAAGACCAAAGGAAATACAGGCCAGCCAGTCTCACCTCTGTGCCTGGCAAGATCACAGAGCAGGTCATCCTAGAAACTATGTGAAGGTACACAGAAAATAAGGAGGTGATTGGTAGCAGCCAACATGGCTTCACTAAGGGCAGCTCATGCCTGACAAATCTGGTGGCATTCTACAATGGGGTTACAGCACTGGTGGATGGAGGAAGAGCAACTGACGTCATCTACTTGGACTTGTTCAAAACATCTCCAGGCTCTCTCAGCCTTTCTTCACAGGAGAGGTGCTCCAGCCCTCTAATAAACTTTGTGGCACTCCTCTGGAGCTGTTCTAACAAGTCCTCATCTTTCTTGTACTGGGGGCCCCAAACCTGGGCACAATACTTCAGGTGGGGCCTTACGAGGGCAGAATAGAGGGGGTCAATCACCTCCCTCCACCTGCTGGCCACTTCTCTTTTGATGCAACCCAGGATGCAGTTGGCTTTCTAGGCTGCAAGCACACACTTCTGGCTCTTGTCAAGCATTTCATCCACTAGAACTCCCAAGTCCTTCTCTGCAGAACTATTTTCAATGAGTTCTCCTAGTCTGTACTCATAGAATCATCAAGGTTGGAAAAGACCTTCTGGATCATCTGGTCCAACCATCCCCCTGTCACCAATATTACCCACCAAACCATCCATGTTCCTAAACACCTTGTCCAAACTCTCCTTAAACACCCCCAGGGACGGCGATTCCACCACCTCCCTGGATAACCCGTTTCAATGCCTTACTACTCTTTTTGAGAAGAAAGTTCTCTTAGTTTCCAAAATAAACATCCCCTGGCACAACTTGAGGCCTTTCCCTCTAGTCCCATTACTAGTTATGTGCTAGGAGAGGCAAACACCCATATTTCTTTTCCGTTGACTGCTTTGTTTTAAAGCTTTATTTTAAGTTTCTTTGCCACTTAATGTCTGCCTTTTAAAAGATTCTGCATCGCTACATTAGACAAGCTACATTCAGAGGAAACTAATGAGGACACACATAGAAACTCCAATAACCTAATCAGAGAAACAGAGTATCCTGACCTGGATACTTCTTAGACTGTCACAGAAAAGTGATCCCTTTCCCTCAGGACAATTCCCTTCAAGATGTGTCAATGGAAGCAGCTCTCTAGATTATTTTATAGACTGAAATGGGTCACTGTTACTGATATGTGGTACTCATTATGGGATGCGAAGGAAGTACAGCTTGGGGTTCTATAAGACTCACTAGAGGATTTTTAAGGAAGGAACCAAAGTTGGAGAAAAAGTGGGATCAGGGTGGACTGGGGAGGAACAAGCACGGAAAAACAGATAGATAAAGGCATAAAGGTGGGGTGGTTGCTTGTTAAACAGTTGCTGGTCCATAGTTCTGTCTGACCAACTTGGTCACTGTAGTCAGTCCTGTCTTATTAAACTTCATTTCTAATTATGTAATTATGTCCTGGATGATAGACTCCCTATTCTTTGTACATTTCCGTATATGGAGGCATTAGCAGTTCTAGCAACAGCACTAGGACCACAGGCCATAGTGCTCATGAGAGCTATGCTTGGGGACTCCTTGCCCTTTCTTTTCTGGCCAATGAACCTGTAGAACCCCTTCTTGTTATTCTTTGCATCCTTCACCAAGCTCAGTTCCATCTGTGCCTTGGCTTTCCTGATCCCATCCCTGCACATCTAAACACATCTCTGAACTCTTTCTAGATCTCCTGCTTTTGCTAGGATAGAATTAATTTTCATCCTAATAGTTGGCAGGGAGACACCAAAATCAGGTAGGTGATTTTCCCAGAGTGAGGCTCATCCCCTGCACTCCTTTGTGCTGATCCCTTTGATTTCCCCAAATGAAGAAAACTGACTGCATAATTTGTGGTAGTGGGGGACTTTGTTCATGCTTTCCCCTGGTAAAAGGACTGTTGTGGTTTAACCTGGCAGGCTCAGCATTGCACAGCCATTTTCTTACCCTCCCCTGTGCAGTGGGATGGGGGAAAGAACTGGGAAGAAAAAAAAAAAAAAAAAAAAAAAAAAAGTAAAACCCTGTGGGTTGAAATATAGATAGTTTAATAGGACAGAAAAGAAAGAGAAATAATAATAACAATAACGATAACGATAACGATAACGATAATGATAATGATAATGATAATAATAATAATAATAATAATAATAATAATAATAATAATTTGTATAAAGCAAGTGATGCACAATGCAATTGCTCACCACCTGACTGATGCCCAGCCAATCTCTGAGCAATGTTCCCCTTCTCCCCCCTATCCCAGACAGCCACCCCATATTAATGTTCAGCGTGATGTCATTTGGTGTGGGACATCCCTCTGGCCAGTCTTGTCCAGCTGTCCTGGCTGTGTCCCCTCCCAGCTCCTTGTGGACCCCAGCCTCCTAACTGGAAACACATACCCAGAAGTTGGAAAGTCCTTAACTTAGTGTAAGCACTGCTCTGCAACAACTCAAATATCAGTCCATTATCAGCATTATTTTCATCCTAAATCCAAAACACAGTGCTTAATGAGCTACTAGGAGGAAATTTAACTCTATCCTAGCCAAAATCAGGACACCAGGCCACAGGGCCCTGTTTCCAATGCCTGTGCATTTCCTTCTTTTGTCTCAGATTAACTTAGCTATCCCAGTTTTCTGCCCTCCCTGACTGCCTTCTTACACAGAGGAATGGAGAGTTCTTGTACTGTAAGGAAAACATCATCAAAGAGTCGCCAGCTCTGTTCAGCTCTTTTGTCCCTGAAGACAATGTTCCAGGGGATCTCATCCACTGTGTTTTTAAATAGGTTGTTGTTTGCTCTTCAGAATTTCAGGGTTCTGACTTTGCTCTTAGCCAGGCCCATATTCCCTGAGATAACAAACTCAGCCATTGTGTGGTCACTGCAGCCTATACTGTCTCCAATCTTAACTGCTTTAATGGGTTCATCTGCATTGGTGAGCACCCGGTCTGGTAAGTCTTCTCTGGTTGGTTTGTCTGATACCTGTACCAGGAGTTTATCTTAAATGCACTCCAGTGGTCTCCTGCATTGCTTACATCCTGCTGCATAACTTTCCCAGCAGACATCCATGTGGTTGAAGTCCTGCATTAGGATGAGAATGTGTGAGTGTGACATTTCTTGTAGTTGATGTAAGAAGGCCTCATCCACAGGCTCCCCAAGGTATATTTTATTGATCTGGTCCTTAACTTTTACCCACAAACTCTCAACTTGTCTATGGCTGTTTGTCAGAGGCAGCTCTTCACCGTCAATCACTTCCCTAACATAGAGAGCAACACCCTTTCCCCTCCTTCCCCATCTCTCTCTTCTGAAAAGCCTCTAGTCCTCTATTCCAGTTCCAGTTGTGTGATCTGTCCCACCACATTTCCATGATAGCAATTAGGACATGTTTGTCTAATTGCACTATAGCTTCCAACTCATCCTGCTTGTTTTCCCATGATGCATGTGTTGGTTTAGAGGCACATCAGCTGGGCTATTGGTCACATCACATTTCCAGAAGAACCTCAGCTGATTGCTTTGGGACAGTTCACAAGTATTGTTGTTTCCTAAACTGACAATGTCCTCAGGTTTGCTTCTGTCACTCAGAGATGCATCTCCTTCCCCTGCTGCATCTCATTTAAAGTCCTCCTGATAAGCCCAGCCAGCATACTCCCCAGAACACTTTTACCCCACCTGGTCAGCTTTGCCCCATCTGGTGTCAGAACTCCCGGTCCCTCAAAAGTGTGTCCAAGGTTGTAGAACCCAAATCTTTGGGCACAGCACCAGCCTTGCAGCCAATCATTCCCATGGTCTTCTTCCTGGATCCCAGTCACCAACTGCCAGAGGAGAACACTACTTGTGCTCCTGACACTTTTAGCATCTTTCCAAGTGACATAAAGTCCCTTCTGATAATTCAGAGTCTTCTTGTTGCAGCCTCATTTGATCCTACATGAAAAAATACAAAGGGGTCTTTGGGAACCATCAGGCTTGGTAGCCTCTTCATAATATCACAAATATGGGCCCCAGGGAGGCAGCAAACCTTTCTGGAGAGATTATCTGGACTGTGAACAGGAGCCTCAGTGCCTCTCAGAGAGGAGTCTCCAATTACTAATGACAACTCTGTGTGGTTGGTTGTTCTGAGGTCTTTACTATTACTCCCAGAGTCTCCTCTCCTGCCCTGGAGCATCGTATCTGTTCCATGGGAGCCCTTCAGGTACAAGGGGGAGACTCCTATGGCTCTGAGCAAAGACAAGGGTCCACTCTTCCTTGTCCTGTGAGTCTTTCAAATGTTCGGGGCTGAAAGCTTTTTTACTTTCCCCTTGCCAGTACTTAAGGGAGGGCTGTAGCTCTGACTGTGTCAGCATATAATACGAATATCTTTGGCTCAGATTCTTGGGTGTTATGTTGTCCAGTGAGTTCCTCTTGAAGCAGAGCCACCTGTTCATCCAGCTGGGCACATTTACACCCACTTAAACCCCACACTTAAACCCTCTGCCTTCAAGACATGTGGGAGCTTCCAGAAACTGGAGTTCCCTGGAACTAAGGGTCTGGACAGCTCTTTTGGTCCTTGGGAGGCCCGTGGTTGGGTCATCCACAGCTTCTCTGGGCAAACGGGTCCAGACAAGTGTTCAAGGCCGGGTTGGATGGGGTTTTGAGCAACCTGATCTAGTAGGAGGTGTCCCTGCCCATGGCAGGGGGTTGGAATTAGATGTTTTTTAAGGTCCCTTCCAGTCCAAAACATTCTATGGTTCTATGTATTCTACTTAATGCACATGCAGACACAGAGAAGTAGAATCCCTGTAAGGAAGGTGTCATTCACAAGGCTGTTTATTAGAACTAACACAATAAGAAGATAGATATAATCTTATGTTCCTTAGATGCTGGGAACCCCAGGCAGTGTGGCATCTAAGAGACCTCTGATCCATGTTGAGCAGGCTTGGTTCATAGCATATTCTACCCTTTCAGTCAGTTGAGCTACTACATGATTTTCTTACAAGAAAATAACTCTATTAATCATTTCTAATGTTAAGCAGAGGTGATGTTCTCATGAGAACTTGCTGCTCAGTTAGATAAAGGCAAAACCACAGAGCAGTTGTAATCACTGGTACCAAGCAGAAGCTTCCTGCAGGCTCCTCTATCACAAGGAATTGGAAGGAGTTGGCTGAGTTTGCCCCAGGCCAAAGGATTTGTGCCCCGCAGCACAAGCCTACTGGCTACACAGTATAGGCAACACAGCACAGGGCAGGCCTGGGCAAACTCAGGTTTACCCTGGTGTGGATCACGGGCTCCTCAGTGCATGGTAGTCTTCTAGTCAGGATCACTACATCCAGCCATGGGCTTTGGTTCATTTACACCTGTATTAATGATCCAAAAGAGTAAAGGTCTCAAAATCCTGCCTCAGTACAAACTGAAATATGTACGTTACAGATATATTAATATATATTTTTAAAAGCATATAAACCACAAACAGCTTGAGAAAAGGCTGCTGCAAAACCTGGAACTACCCAGGAAACTATTATATGTACAAGTTTAAGCCTTGGAGGAGTTGAAAATTTAACCTGGGCTAACAATTCACAAAAAAAATAATTTACTAATCAATATAGACTTTCTCTTGCAAATCAGCAATGAAACATTTTCTGATTATATCGAATATAATTTATTGCTTGATTTGATTATTTTATTTTCAGAATAATTTATGAAATAGTTCATGGTCAATGAATTATAAAAGTAATTCACTGGAGGTATTTACTACTCATGGTTCAAGTGACTGGTTGTTTTTGACTGGAAGGAAGACAGGGGCTGTTTCTCTTCTTCATCCAAAGGGGTAACACCTAGACACCATTATTCATTGATATATACACTGTTAATTTATTTTCCTGTAATTCTCGATATCTTCTTGAAATTTATTCTTCTACACAAACATCTGTTCCACAAAACTCATGTACATGTTATTTAAATAAAATGTATGAACATGGTGACAACTACAATAAAAAATCAGTTTGGAAGTACATACAATGTTCTCAGTGATTACATACATTACTAGTGATATTTTTCTTGTAAGTTCAAAGGCTTCTCTGTAAAATTACTTATTAATGTGCTTAAAAGAATACATGCAGACTGAGTTTGAAAAACAGTAAATGCCACCACCTCTTCCCTTAAAACTGGGCTAAAGCAAGTACAGGAATAGATTATGGATACATACAAAAATACAATTATGGAGAAAAGTGTAAAACAAATAAAACAAACAAGCAAAAAAACATTTTCTATATCTATTGTTGTTCCTTTTTCATTAAAAATACAAAGTAATGATGTGGAACATTCATGTTTTGGCTTTAGACAACTTCGGAACTGACTTCTGCTCACAGGCAACTAGGCTACCATTTAACTGGAAAATTATTTCTCAGGCTTAACCACACTTATGGATAACACCACAGCAAAGTCCCCGACTTCTTTGTTAATTGCCTGCTGCACTGTCATTACATGTCAGAAAACTTCCAAGGCTGAAGCAGTTCAGAATTTAATGGATCTCAAATGGCATTACTGTTATTTTGATTTTTTCACTATATTTTATGACAAGGTCACTGACCTTGCACATAATCTTAAATATACATTTCAACATACATTTTTCAAAATGTAAACCATCTAGTCCTCACCTGACTGCCACATTAGAACATCATTTGCACATGTCACAATGCTGTCATCATCCTACAGATTTACCCAATTATTTTTATCTTCATTTCTGATAATTTAGAGACTTAGCTTCATTAAAATTAAGTATTTGATATTTATAACCTAGCTTTTGGTGGGGTGGAGAAGCTCTACTGTGTCATATTCATGTATCACAGGAATTTCTCTAAAACAGGCAGATACTAGATCAGGATTTCTCTCAACAAAATTATTTGTTTTTAATTATATTTTTCTGCCTAGAAGTTTCATATGAGCAGAGGTTTAGGATTTTCTATACAAATAAAAATTTCATATGCATAGATTGACTTCATTCTACTGTCTGTAAATTTGATCTATATGCCATACATTGTATGCCTGCATACTTCAACATATTTATATCTGGCAAATCATGGCTCAATCATAATAATCCTACTGATTATTTTTAAAAACAACAACAACAACAACAACAACAACAACAACAACAAAACTTCACTTGTAAGTTTATGTATTACATAATTATTATTATGTACATTTAGCAATACACACAATGTCTGTTAACAATTTCAGAATTATGAATCTAACTGAAATGTTATCGAAATGTTTACTACTAGACTGCACCAGGAGTTATTGTCGTGGTTCTGCTTGAGTGGGCAGCTGAGCTCCACCACAGCTGCTCTCTCACTCCCCCTCCTCAAAGAGGAATGGGGAGAAAATAACAATGAAAAGGGCTCAAAGGTTGAGATAAGGACGAGAAGATCACACAGTAATTATTGTAATGGGCAAAACAGACTTGGCATAGGGAGATAGTAAGATTTGTTGCTTATTACTAACAAGCTAGAGAAGTGAGAAACAAAGGAAAGAAACCAAAAGCACCTTCCCCCCCTGCCATCCACCCTCTTCCACCTCGTCCCCCCAAGCGGTGCAGGGGAACGGGGGAATGGGGTTTATGGTCAGTCTACAGCACTTCTTCTCTGCCGCTCCTTCTCAGTCACTCTCGTCCCCTGTGCTGTGGGGTCCCTCCCACGGGATACAGTCCTTGATGAACTGATCTGGCGTGGGCTTCCCACAGGCAGCAGCTCTTCCAGAACTGCTCCAGATATGGGTCCGTACCACGGGGTCCATCCCTCAGGAGAAAACTGCTCCAACCTGGGTCCCCCACGGGCAGCAGCTCCTGCCAGGTCACCTGCTCCTGCGTGGGCTCCTCTCCACGGGCTACAGGTCTGGCCCAGAATCTGCTCTGGCAGGGGTCTTCCACAGGCGGCAGCCTCCTTCAGCGCAGGTCCACCTGCTCTACCGTGGTCTCCTCCACGGGCTGCAACACGGAACCCTGCTCCACCGTGGTACTCCATGGGCTGCAGGGGGACATCCTGCTTCACCATGGTCCTCACCACAGGCTTCACTGAGCCTCACCTCACCTTCTTCACTGACCTTGGCACCTGCAAGGCTGTTCCTCACTCTTCTCACTCTCCCAGCTGCTGTGTGGCACAGCGTTTTTTTTTCCCTGTGTTAAATATGCTCTCTCAGAGGCGCAAAACAACATTGCTTATTGGCTCGGCTCTGGTCAGCAGTGGGGCCCTTACCAAACATGGGGCAGCTTCTAGATCCTTCTCACAGAAACCACCCCTATGGCCTCCTGCTACCAAAACTTTGCCATGTAAACCCACTACAGTTATTCAGGGGAAAAAAAAAAAAAAAAAAAAAAAAAAAAAAAGAACACAAAAGGAAACATTATTTGTATATGCAAACAGAATTAATAATTAATACTTCCCAAAAAATCAAAGATCAAAAAAAGCCAAAAAATCAAATGGAATGAATTGTCCAAAAGAAAACCTTCTGTGCAACAGTAAATTGGTCTTCATTTAATGTTCATCACAGCTTTTATCCCCGTAGGACGCCTTAAAACTTTCTGTGACTGATATAAAATGGTTACTGGCCTGCTAGCCTTCCCTTCCCTTCCCTTCCCTTCCCTTCCCTTCCCTTCCCTTCCCTTCCCTTCCCTTCCCTTCCCTTCCCTTCCCTTCCCTTCCCTTCCCTTCCCTTCCCTTCCCTTCCCTTCCCTTCCCTTCCCTTCCCTTCCCTTCCCTTCCCTTCCCTTCCCTTCCCTTCCCTTCCCTTCCCTTCCCTTCCCTTCCCTTCCCTTCCTTCCCTTCCCTCTATTTTTGTCTGTTTGCTTTAGTGGCTCTAGCACTTGTTTAAGGGAAACTTCTCGAAGTTGCATTAAATGTTTAAATGAACTCTTTAGCACATTATTTATATGGTACTTATGTACTTCACATACATGTATATTCATTTATCTTCACAAAACATCTGTAAGAGGAACGGCATTTTCATGCTTATATTTTGATAGTAATCTGAGATACAGAGAAGGGGATGAATAGTGCAGTCATTCAGAATACCCTGTCAGAGAGATAGGATTTAATTTTACAGAATACTTAGCATTTTATAAACCTTCAAATTCAAAGAAAAGTTCAAAGCAAAGATCTTGGTCAACGGTTTTGCAAATTGGATTCCAGGTCTCATGTCAAACACTCAGAAAATGAGGAACAAATACCTACTAACCACCTTAGAAAAATGTGGTGTAAATGACTTGCTTGTCTTCACACCCGTGTGAGAGGAACACGTAGAATATGATCCTGCAAGGTACTGAATTACCTGATTCTATGATTTACCATCCTGTTAAATTGTGGTTACATACAGACTTAGCATGAAAAAATCTTACCTCCAATGATTAAAGTTTGGCAAAATTATAAGCAAGTGGAAACAGGGTCCTGTAATATAAAATGTCAGTTACATGTATGGTTAGCAGTGCTAAGAGTTCAAATAAATAAATAAATTTTAAGGAGATGGCCAAGTCGCTTACTATCATTTATCAACAGTCCTGGCTATCGGGAAAGGTCCCAGTCAACTGGCAGCTAGCAAATGTGATGCCCATCTACAAGAAGGGTCAGAGGGCAGACCCAGGAAACTATAGGCCTGTCAATTTGACCTCAGTGCCAGGGAAACTCATGGAGCAGATTGAGTGTCGTCACGTGGCACTTACAGGGCAACCAGGTGATCAGGCCCAGTCAGCATGGGTTCATGAAAGGCAGATCCTGCTTGACGAACCTGATCTCCTTCTATGACAAAGTGACACACTGGGTGGATGAGGGAAAGGCTGTGGATCTGGTCTACCTTGACTTCAGCAAGGCTTTTGACACCGTTTCCCACAGCATTCTCCTCAAGAAACTGGCTGCTCTTAGCTTGAACTGGTGTACGATTCATTGGGTTAAAAACTGGCTGGGTAGCCGGGCCTAAAGAGTTGTGGTGAATGGAGTCAAATCCAGTTGGAGGCTGGTCACTAGTGGCGTTCCCCAGGGCTCAGTACTGGGGCCAGTTCTCTTTAATATCTTTATTGACGATATGGATGAGGGGATCGAGTGCACCCTCAGTAAGTTTGCAGACGACACCAAGTTAGGTGCGTGTGTCGATCTGCTCGAGGGTAGGAAGGCTCTGCAGGAGGATCTGGATAGGCTGCACCGACGGGCTGAGGCCAACTGTATGAAGTTCAACAATACCAAGTGCTGGGTCCTGCACCTGGGGCACAACAATCCCAAGCAGAGCTACAGGCTGGGAGATGAGTGGTTGGAAAGCTGCCTGGCAGAGAAGGACCTGGGAGTATTGCTGGAAAGTCAGCTGAATACGAGCCAGCAGTGTGCTCAGGTGGCCAAGAAGGCCAACAGCATCCTGGCTTGTATTGAGATTAGTGTGGCCAGCAGGAGCAGGGAGGTGATCGTCCCCCTGTACTCAGCTCTGGTGAGGCCACACCTCGAGTACTGTGTTCAGTTTTGGGCCCCTCGCTACAAGAAGGACATTGAGGTGTGTGGTGTAAATGCCTGAAGTAACTAGGAAAATAAAAGTAACATTCACATTTTTAAGGAAAAGGTACAGCATTGAAGAGGCTTTCAGGGTAGGGCATAATTGCATTACCTGAGCGTTCCCTAGGCTCCCAACCTTAGATACTATCGCTCTGGGGAAACTTGGTGTGCTAGCTCCAAGGAACAGCACGGAGCGTAGAGTGGAGTGGAGACACCACGGCTAGGATCTGTAATCAGGTGGGGCCTCGATTGTTCTTGTGCACAAAGCTGCACTTTTTGCCACCCTAAGCCAAAGACCTGTCATGTTTTGACAAATGCTGTACCCTAGTGTACTTTTTGCTCATTATAATATCATTATAATACCAAAACACACCTCCATCCCAAAAGCTACCCACCTCCAAGGTGCGACCACCCCTCACTGAGCATGCGCTCTGAATTTCTCGGAGCCTATTACTTTAAACGGAGATGGGAAAACTTTACACCAATCATAACTAAGATATGCTTGACTAGAGCCACTCAAGCTCCACCTAAAAGATAGAAAATATTATAAATTGGCCCAAGAGAAAGGGGATGTTAGGGAAGATACCACTGTCAGGGGAGATACCATCCTGAGGACAACATCCTTAGGACCTCCTGACTCCTGGGATCAGTCGACGGGCTGAGCCTCTCTTCCCCCCCCATTGGGACGCCTTTGGGTGAGATCTGAATACTTGCTTATAAACCTCTATAGAGTCTTTGATCCTTTTAACGCATTTATTTCTAGGCTGCGCACCTGTAACATCTATAACACCTGTAACATCTGTAACACCTGCAACACCTATAACGTCTATAACATCTGTAACATCTATAACACCTGCAATACCTATAACACCTATAACATCTGTAACATCTATAACACCTGTAAACACCTGTAACATCTATAACACCTACAACCCCTGTGTATTTTATGCATACTAGCTTGCTTTTGCAGACAGTCACTATCGCCGGCAATCCGAAAGAATCTGATTATCTGTTGCTGTAATAAACCATACTTGATTGCATTGTGATAACTCTCATTAAGTGCAACGAGGGTGAGGGTGGTTATCCGTGATAGTTCAGTGTTCTGAATCTAACCAGACCCCCAGGCGGTTAATGCATTTTTGGTGAATGTCCGAACGAACCCTCAGATGGTTAATGCATTTTTGTTGAATGTCTGAATAGACCCCCAGACGGTGAATGCGTTTTTGGTGAATGTCTGAACGGACCCCCAGACTGTTAATGCGTTGATGGTGAATGTCTGACTGGACCCCCAGATGGTTAATGTGTTTTTGGTGAATGTCCGACTGGTTCAGTACCCTGAATCTGACCGGGCCCGTAACGGTTAATCAGCTACACCCCTTAACGCGACAAGGTGCTCAAGCGAGTCCAGAGAAGGGCGACGAAGCTGGTGAGGGGGCTGGAGAACAAGTCTTACGAGGAGCAGCTGAGGGAGCTGGGTTTGTTCAGCCTGAAGAAGAGGAGTCTCAGGGGTGACCTTATTGCTGTCTATAAGTACAGCAGTGTGCACTTGTAGCCCAGAAAACCAACAGGGGGGTTCGAGTAAATGATTTTTAAAGGTCTCTTCTCATCCAAGCCAAACTATGATTCTACGAAGCTCATAGTAACTTTCTTCTGCCCCACTTCCTTCACTTCTATACCTAAACCATAAAGCATTTTTAAGAGAAATAAAGAAGAGAAAATCAACTGTTGCATGCGTAGAAAATGAGAGGTAGCACAGAGAGAAACTTGACAATGAAATTTCCTAGCAGTGATTAAGAAAAGTGACTCAAAATTCCTTCTGACTTCAGAGGAAGGAGAATCATTCTCTCTTCATTGTTTGGCATAATCTACAAGTATGAGCTACAAGTAATGGAATGATAAATAAAGCAAAATTCAAGATGATGTTCAGAACATGTTTCTCCATGTGGTCTAGAGAGCTAATATAACTCTTACAAAAGTCAACACAAGTTCCTTGACTTGCATGGGTGAGGGATCAGAAGCTTTTAAACTATCAGATAATGTCCTTTGATATCCTAGAAGCTCAAGTGTTATAAAAGGCAATTGGACAAAGAATGTGCATGTTAGTGTGAAGAACCTTATTTACAATTCTGAAAACAGCAGGAAACCCAGATAAACTGAACCCATGGAGCAAGCAAAATCACTTCTGAAGCCACAATACTGTATTTTGATAGTTTACATATGTTTTGACATTGTAATTCTGAATTCAGCTTAACTCTTAGACTATTCAGAAAATGAGAACTATTGATAAGAAATAATCCCTATTTTATACCTTACTATAAAATTGGGGGTGGGAGGGGTAGGGGGGAAGAAAATAAATGAGTACTTCTGTGCTTAAATGCTGGCTGTACTAGTAGAGGAAGTGTATTTTGTTCACATCCTCAAAAGGAAGGAAAAGGAGGGACCTCTAGACATGTAGATCTTCCTAACATATATATTTTTTTTTGATCCAGAGAAGCTCCATCTATCCAAATGGGCCTTTTCAATTCACTTCCTTCTTCAGTTCCCCATCAATCCTTGGCATCCTTGTGGGCCTCCTCTGCATTTCCTATTTTACTCTGCTCCTCCACCTCCCACATAAATTAGTGACTCTAGACCATCAACAGAAGGAGCTGTGTAAAATGAGTATTGGATGCAGTGTGCTCTGCATGGGGAAAGCCCTGTACTGTAGGATATAAAGGGCTGAATATGAAGTGTCACTGACCATAGTGTGAAAGATTAGGGGGAACTGCTGCATGGTGACAAGGAGCCATTTAGCTAGCCAAATTCCCTGTGACATGATGTTCTTGGATGTGATGTAAATGTGTTTTTGCAAATGTGAAAACATTGCACTGTACTAAGGAATTATGGAAGCAGCAGGTAACCTGAATATAGAGAGATGTTCTGGATGTAGACCGACGCTGTTTGGAGGGGGTCCAGGGCTATTGTAAGCCTGAAATGTGTGCCAGAAGCATGACATTATGCTGTTTGACATGTTATTGTTGACCATTAGAAAGTCCTTTGTCACACAGCATGATCACAGAATCACAGAATCACAGAATCACAGAATTTCTAGGTTGGAAGAGACCTCAAGATCATCGAGTCCAACCTCTGACCTAACACTAACAGTCCCCACTAAACCATATCCCTAAGCTCTACATCTAAATGTCTTTTAAAGACCTCCAGGGATGGTGACTCCACCACTTCCCTGGGCAGCCTGTTCCAATGCCTCACAACCCTTTCAGTAAAGAAGTTCTTCCTAACATTCAACCTAAAACTCCCCTGGCACAACTTTAGCCCATTCCCCCTCGTCCTGTCACCAGGCATGTGGGAGAACAGACCAACCCCCACCTCACTACAGCCTCCTTTAAGGTACCTATAGAGAGCAATAAGGTCACCCCTGAGCCTCCTTTTCTCCAGGCTGAACAAGCCCAGTTCCCTCAGCTGCTCCTCACAGGACTTGTTCTCTAGGCCCCTCACCAGCTTCGTCGCCCTTCTCTGCACCCGCTCAAGCACCTCCATGTCCTTCTTGTAGCGAGGGGCCCAAAACTGAACACAGTACTCGAGGTGCGGCCTCACCAGAGCCGAGTACAGGGGGACGATCACCTCCCTAGCCCTGCTGGCCACACTGCTTCTGATACAAGCCAGGATGCTGTTGGCCTTCTTGGCCACCTGAGCACACTGCTGGCTCGTATTCAGCCGACGATGATGGTACTGTGGGATTGGTATTGGTGGAAGTGAAGTAGGAATTTTTGTTGTGAGGGTGGTGGAAGAAGCATGTATAATAAGCAGAATCACAGGGAGCTCTGCAGTATATGGGATAATGGCAGAGCTAACGAGATATATCTTAATATACAGAACGTGAAGTGGGTTTTACAAGTCCTATTTAACGTTTCGTAATAAACAAATACCTATGAAGATGTAACAGGGATAAAGCATATTTGTTTAAAGTGAAACACACCAAGGAGAAGAACTGATATGTCACACATGAAGAGAAACTTGAGAAATACTCTAAATTCTGAGCAAAAAATATGTACGATGTTAAAGCATCAGCGCTTTATAACTCTTACTGCAAAATGTATTTAAATGCATCAAAAGTCTGAAAAAGTTTATCTCCTGCTTACTCCCTTGTCTTCATTCTCCAAAGGTACATTTTGCTGCTACTGAAGTAATTGTCCAAGCAAGGAAACTGAATCGTTAAAATACCTTGAGTTAAAATTCTGTCTTTTAATGTTTCTTTCAATGCAGTTAGATAAGATTATCTTGTGAGATTTCTCACCACACTTTGCAGGTGGATTTATTGCTTGAATTGTGCTTACCAGATCACAGTTATCTTTAAATTTCTCTCCTTCCTTTCCTGATTCAGCAACCTAAATGCTTTCACAATCATTCCACATGACAGAAACTGCAGTGGTCCCACGCTGAATTTAAGTAGCAGCTGAGGGTGTGCCATATCTAAGACATCTGTAGTAGGCTAACCTTGAATGGCCACCAAGATGCCCGCCAAGATGATCTCTCACTCCACTTTCACAACAGGATGGAGAGAAAACAAGATGAAAAAAAATCATGGGTCGAGATAAGGACAGGGAAAGCACTAACTAATTACTGTCACAAGCAAAACAGACAAGAGACAACTTGGGGAAGATAAATTTCAATTTCTGTCACATCGGAAAGGCATTCTCATCCCTCTTTCCTGGTCCATCACTCCTGACTCTTCTATTTGCTAAACACAGATCAAGGATCAGAGACCTCTTCATGGTTCATGATATTTCTCAAGGTATTTCACATAGCACCCAAAAATCTGATATAGACAGTTTGTGGCTTTTTCTTGAAATATAAATAAGTTGTGTATCAAATGATTTGTTTTGTTTCATTCTTGTATAAATTTCATTTTTGCCTTTTCAAAATTTCTTTAGTGTTCTGTTCAGAAACACAAATGTTTCAAAAGTATATTTTTGTAGCAACCGAAGTAACCTTGGTGAATATAAGGTGCTGCAACATTTCTTTTTGACTAGTGGATGATGAAAATAAATGATCTACAAAACTGTAATATTTGTCTTTCATTGAATTTAATCCTGACAGATCCCTGCAGTCATAATTTTAATAGTCTGCTGAGTTTGTTGAGAAAACTACATAATGCTGTCTTTTCAATCATCTTTCTCAAGTATTATTTCATGTTTCATTTTCCTTTCTTATGAGGTCATTTATTTATGCAAAACAGAGACTGAAAGAAGGTGATTTTCTCTGCTGAACAAAGCTGGATTGCTTTTAACTCACAGGAAATTTCACACTTGTATTCCAAAACTGTACTAACTATGACAACTCAAAATAGCCATGTTCTTCCCACTCCCCTGCAAATGTTAATTTAAGATTCAAACCCTCTTTGGGTCTTGTGGTAACTAAGTGGAGCCTTTTTTAATCTTTTATTTTCTCATCTCAGTATTTGATATTTCTTGTCTTTTATAGAAATAATATTATGTATGTTTTATAAAACTTCATTGTGATGCCAGAAGTGTTCTCCATATAGCTTTTATCCCTTACTTTTTCCCTCTTTCTCTTTTTTTTTTTTTTTTTTATTTTCTAATTATTTCTGATGCAGGTCATGATGCCATTGTTCTTCTTGGCCACCTGGGCACGCTGCTGGCTCATATTCAGTCTTCTGTTGACCAGCACTTCCAGGTCTTTTTCTGCTGGGTAACTTTACAGCCACTCCTCCCCAAGCCTGTATTGCTATATGGGGTTGTTATGACCAAAGTGCAGGATTCAACACTCATCCTTGTTGAATATCATGCAATTGCATTCAGCTCATCAGTCTAGATTATCCATATTCATTTACAGTCTTCCCACCCTCAAACGAATCAACAATCCCACCCAACTTGGTATTATCTGAAAACCTTCTGAGGGTGCACTTGTTTCCTTCATCCAGGTTGAATTTCACCCCAAGAAATAGCAATGTAATGCTCAAGTTTTGGAATATAAAGTTTTACCATGTCTTCATTTTAGACACCTATATCAATACCCAAATTTCAGAAAACTTGAAAGCTTAAAAATCACTTTAGAGAACTAGAAAGACTTCAGTGATAGCACTTTTGTAATTTGAATAGGAGCATAGATTGTGCAATTTCGCCTGTTCTTGATAAAAGATTTTGATATTGTAAATGTGGTGTTTGTCTGTTTGCTTTTTCCATTTTTTTCTGCTCTTTGATAATTCAACTAAATTTGAGATCATTCAGTAAGAAAAGGCTTAATATTTAGGCTAGGTTTCAGTCTCCCCTAACACCTAAATTCAACTCTTGCAGACAGAATTCTGGAAGTGTTTCCCCCTCTTGACTGTAAAAAATTGTCTCTTTCATAAAACAAAAGCAAGCCAAAATGTTCAAAGGCTATAAATCCATACAGCATAGATATTTGTAAGACAAATGTGCTGATAAAACAGATGTTGTCTCAGATGAAGAAGGTTTTTACATAGTTAATCTTGGTTCTTGTCATCGTGTTGGAGAAGTTCTGCACCCAATAGATTGTACCCAGAAATGCAATACAGGAAGCAGTCTCAACTTCCCTCATCATGCTATTGTTAACAAATTTTGAATCTGTCCTAAAGTGTCCATCTAGAAGTATATTGTTCTGTTTTCTATATCCTCAGATTCACTGACTCTTAATTCAGACTATGGGCTGTTTTTTACATTTTTTGTGAAAAAAAAAAAAATGCAAATGTATTTTTTTGCATTTTTTTCTTGCATTTGTTGGGAATGGTATGGATTCACAAAGGGAATATAAAACCAAATGAAGTAGTATGAAGAAGTATGAAGAAACAAATGAAGAAGTAGCAGACTGGCAGGGGATGCAAAGAATAACAAGAAAGGATTCTATAGGTACATTGTCCAGAAAAGAAAGGCCAAGGACAGTGTGTCCCGTCTGATAAGCAAGAAGGGAGAACTGGTAATAACAGACATGGAGAGGGCTGAGGTACTCAGCAACTTCTTTGCCTCAGCCTTCACTGCCCATCAGGTTTCCCATATCTCTCCAGTCCCTGACCCTCTAGGTGAGTGCTGGGGGGACCAAAGTCCCTTCCACTGTAATAGTAGACTAAGAATCTGGCTGCATGTCTGCATCCAGAGGGTTTTGGTCAATGGCTCCATGTCCAGGTGGATGTCAGTGATGAGTAGTGTCCATCAGGGGTCTGTCTTTGGACTGGTGGTGTTTAATATCTTTATCAATGACATAGACACCAGTAGCATCAAGTGCACCCTCAGCAAGTTTGCAGATGACACCACGCTTAGTAGCACAGTTGATACAACAGAAATACGGGAAGCCATCCAGAGGGACCTGGACAGACTTGAGAAGTATGCCCATGTGAACTGTTTGAAGTTCAAGTCCAAGTGCAAGGTCCTTGAGTGAGGGCAACCCCAGACAGGAGTACAGACTGGAAGAACTCATTGAGAGCAGCCCTACTGAGAAGGACTTGGGGGTTCTGGTGGAAAAAAAGGTCAACATGAGGCAGCAGTGTGTGCTTGCAGCCAAGAAAGCCAACTTCATCCTGGGCTGCATCAAGAGAGGCACAGCCAGCAGGTTTATGGAGGTGACTGTACCCCTCTGCTCTGCCCTTTTAAGGCCTCACCTAGAGTGCTGCATCCAGGTCTGGGACCTCCAGTACAAGAAGGATGAGGACTTGTTAGAGCGGTTCCATAGGAAGGCCACAAGAATGATCAGAGATGGAGCATCTCTCCTTTTAAGAGACGCTGAAAGAGCCTGGGATTGTTCAGCCCAGAGAAGTGAAGGCTCCAGGGAAATCTCATTGTGGCTTTTCAGTATTTAAATGGAGGTTATAAGAAAGACAGAAAACAATATTTTACTTGGGTAGATAATGATAGGACAAGGAGGACAGTTGTGAACTAAAAGAGTGGAGATTTAGATAGATGTTAGGAGAGAATTCTTTACTCAGGGGGTGGTGAGGCACTGAAAGAAGCTGCCAGAGAAGCCGTGGATGCCCTGTCCCTGGGGGTATTCAAGACCAGGCTGGAGGAGGCCCTGGGCAACCTGACTGTTCCTCCATACTGCTTCTTCTTTATTCCTAAACCACCCAGGTGGCTCAGCTCTCCATTTTATCAACATCCTTCTTAAGCATGGGGATTTCTGGAACTAGTAACAACTGTTTTTAGTTTTACCCGACAAGCAAAACAAGGGGCTCCTTAGCAATGCCACAGTAACACTACATGTCAGGAGTTCTTATAATACTTGGTCCATAGGGTACAATATGTACTGCTGCATGGCCTTGTGGTTTCTGCTTCCTGTGTATTCTTACAATGACACTATTATTAGCAAGCTTTCTATAAATGAGAGGCCTGTGTACTTGCCAGAGGTGTGTGGCTTGTTCTGAAATGACAGGGCACATTAACAAGCAATCTATAATAATGCAAAGTGATAGGATACGTTATTTCTAAGGTTTGATCAGTCCAAGGTTGTGTATATAATTCTTCTTTCCATTGTATTTTTGTGTTAATGCATTATAGAAAGCTTCCTAATTGAGCATTTTATTCCTTTTTTTTTTTTTTTTTTTTTTTTTTTAAGTGCAAAAGGTAATATGTAACCTCAAGCTGCTTGGTACTCTATTTAAACCTTGGCATTCAGCATTTGCATTGCAATTTGTTAAATGACTTCTACACAACTTTCTTTTTCCTGGTCCTCTGTGGAATTCAGTCAAAACAACTTTCTCTGGTGCCTTTCATTTTGGAATACATGCATTTTTACATTTACATGGTGTTTGGAAACAGGTGATCTTTAAGATGTCTTCCAACCCAAGCCACTCTGTGATTCTTTGATAAAAAAACTGTGAGATCACTGGCCAGTTAACAAATATATACCAGAACACCAACATGTCAGTTATCTAGTATGCTTGCAGATTATGAGTTAGCATGGAACTTTCTACATGCCAAGTTAGAGAAAGACACACGAGTGCCATTTAGACAAACTACCACGGTTGGTATAGAAATTGCTGTAGAAATGCCAGAAGGATAAATTTTCTTGAGATATTTTTGGTGATTCCAAATTTTGTTGAGATTAAATATATCACTAGAGGAAACTTCTCCCATATTCATAAAATCCCATTGAAAGCAAAAAGTTCAAAAGAGTTGGAATTATTAAAAAAAAAAAAAAAAAGGAAGGACAGGTTGAGACAGAAATCTGACTACCTAATAATGATGATAAAAGCACCATCAAAATACAACACAATAATGTTGGACAAAACCTAGAAGAGATAGAAATCACTTGATTTTAAGTTGTGATTTGAATCAAAGAAGCTGAGTCCTCTGACAAGACAGAATTACTTATTCCCTGAAACAATTTGTTATCTCTTGTGGGCAAACTCTGACAGTTTCTACAGTTTGCTGAACAAAATAGCAGATTGAGGGTCAGAAACAATCAGTGGTTTCAATCAGTTAACATCATGTTGAATAGACTTCATGGATGGGGAAAATAATTTATCCAAAATTCATTGTCCAAAAGTAATTAAAGCACCCAGAGTTATGCATGCTATGAAGTACTGATTGTGGTTAGGTTCCCAACTGCAGAACCTGAGGTAAATTATTTTAATTCAATTTTAATGATGTTTCTCACTAAATTACAGAATAAACCATTTGCATGTTAGGCATAGAAGGTAATAAAAAGTTGGGAAAAACTACTTAGCCACTTAATCTAGGCAGAAGATGAAATGTTTTGAAAGCCTTCAGGACTTTTACCCTTCTGACTGTGGTGGAGTTGGACATTTTACTTGGAGGCCACTCATCATCCTCACCAACAAGATGTACTTAGAATAATGTTAAATTATTTTTTATCTTATTTTATTTCCTCCTTTATTTAACATGATCAAAATTACCGTGTCTTGCAAAGACGGTATCATTACTGAAATCGCCCTTACTCCACCAACCCAACCGTTCAAGAAGCCTTCAGTTAACAATATGCCCACCTTCATGTCCTGCAGGACACAAACTGAAAACTATTTCTGCATACATAAATCTGTTGTTATTCATTGCTCAGCCTCGTACTACAGTTTTAAAAAACCTGTTATTGTTGGAAATGTGTGGAGCTACTTCCTGCACTCTGTAATGTATGCTTTTTATCTTTCAGCTCTTTAAAAAAAAAGAAAAAAGAAAAAAAAAAAGTAATGTAAACTGGTAGACAAATAAGGGTTGAATAATGATGATGCAAAACATATTTTTTTTTCTCTTCCCAAGAAAATAGAAAGATTAAGGTTAGTATTTGCATTTGGCTCATCCAATACCATTTTTTTTTTCTCAATTTAGTTTACATCTTAGCAAATTAGCACTTGCTTGTCCTAGATCTCTCTCTCTCCTCACTCTGCTGTCTGCTTTAGAGTCTTAGGTCATATCACAGAGTGAGTTGGCACTAACAGGATGTAGAAACCAGTACTTGTATTACTTTGTGTCTGCATTGTTAACTGGTTAACAGCCTTTTCTGGTTTAGTTGTTTTCTTCCCTGACAGCTTTAGAGTTCTTTCTTGGTTTACAGCATGTTTCCTAGTTTCACTTTTCTTTGAATCCTAATATTTTAACATTTAAATTATGTCTGTTGTTTTGCTGTTTGAATAATTTGCATTTTCATATGTTTCAGTCTTTTTGTAATAATGCCAGAGCCCTAAAGAAAATACTGATCCTATTGACACCTCTCTACTTCTTAGTGTCTGAGATAACAGCAGATTATTGATCTTCATGCTGAACAGTTAGATTATGTCTTTTTCATAGGAGTGAAGGGATCAGTTATTCTCAACAACAAGAATAGTTAAGTTACAACATCTTGAGGGACCTGCATGTCCTGTTTCCCAGGTGACTTGCTTTTATTCTTAAAATTGGTTATTGATTATAATGATTTCAGGGAAGCAGTACATTTTGGTGCAATTGCTACATTTACTTAAAAAAAAAAAAAAAAAAAAAAAAGAGAGAGAGAGAGAGAGATGGTTGTGTAATTAAACAAATACAAGCAACTTTATCCCTTCCTTCCCTTCCTATAAATATTGTTTACTCAGGAAATAACCTATATCCTCATATTTGCCATATTTCTTGTCAAGTATAACATGTGTGCTTATTTACTTTATATAAAATTTGCTGTAACACAAAACAGTGGAAAAAAGGTTTCTGATGATTTGTAGATTTCTTACTAAAGACAAACAGCATTCTGCTACACAAGGATAAGCAAAATATGAATCAGGGTAGTCTAAAGGAGAATTGTGTTCCAGGTGATCACATATCAATATTGCATAGACATTCAGTTGAGGAGCATACAAATGATTTATTTGCCAAAACTTGTATGCCCTGTTGTTGTAGACTACTTAACGCTTCCACATAGATACATCAGGTATAGCAAGTCTAATAAAACTAAATCCTTCTCCAGTAGCTAGAAGAAGCCAAGAAGTATTATTAAAACACTAAAAATAACATGTATATTTAAGCACCAGAATTGCTCTGAAGATGTAGACCATGCTGAACAACCTGTCATAAAGGTTACAATTTGGAGAAAGCTAGTAATTTTGCAGTTTCCTTGTAATATTTAGGCTCTGTTTGTATCCAGCACATAAAACAGGAATTTGTCATTCTCTACTCTGATTTTTTTGCAAGCTTATATCCTGCCACTATTATATTTATAACATATTTATTAATCTAATTCTGTTTCTGTGTTCCATGTATATTTTAGTACATTATAGAATAATTCTTCATGCAGCCTTATAAGTCTGAATATATATGCTTCCATTTTTCACAGGTTTCAACTTTGCATCAAAAACTATTTGATATGAGAAGCCAATATATATGCCAACATCTACTTCTGTCTGGTACTTTTATTTAGTCACATACCAAGGATGTCAGAATGGCCTGTGTGAGACAGAGAACATCCTGTCACACTCTGTGCTGCTCAAACACTGACAGCAACTGGGTGGAGATGGATTTTTCATTAAAAAAAGGCACAAGCACCTTCTGTTTCATCCATAAGCTTCTAATGAAACAAAAACAAAACAAAACAAAACCTTGTCTTCAGAAATTTGCTTTCTAAAAGTACAATAAAACACTGTAAATTGTTACTTTCCAATATTAAAGCACCTCAGGGTGTTTAGATTTAAAAATCAAATCAAATAATAAAATAAAATAAAATAAAATAAAATAAAATAAAATAAAATAAAATAAAATAAAATAAAAACAAAATAAAATAACCCCAGAAATAGTCAACATTTGCACAAAGAAAAAATAAAAAATAACACTCTTCCAAAATCCAACATCCCATTCCCCAACGTTCCATTCCCCATCCCATTTCCTTCCACTCCACTCCCCACCCCCCAAAAGCTTACCTTCAGATTCAGAGGAATGGATCTGTTCATCTCTAGTCTACAGAAATCCAAGTTTTCAACAATAGCATTCAGATGAATTCTACAAAAATACATTTATTTCTTCCATGAACTGATACCTGTAATAATTTTCCCAACAGACTTGTTGAGCACAGTATTGGTTCTCATGTAGTCATGGGTCATAAGCACACATGTTTGAAATAAACCTGAAGCTGAAGCTGTTTAGAGCTGTAACTCTTCTTATAGAACAGAACTAACCACAACTGACCTGTTTTGCTCAACCTATAGCAGGACAACAAAAAATGTCAATTGCAGCTGGATCTGACTTGGAATAGAAGTTAAAAATTTGACTGGTTCAACTTTGTGGTTATCACTATTATTCTGATTTCAGTGCATTTCATAACGAAGTAAAACTTGCAGTAGCTGACAGACTCCTATAAAGTGTGCATGATATGGCCTGCAGTTTCTCTCTTTTAGGAAACTTTGTCTGTTATTAATCAATCTCTGGTATGATTTTGAACACTGGCAGTTTATGTAAGTAAAAACATTTAAACATTTAAAATGTTGCTGATACCAAAAAGACCATAATTTGGTCCAACATGATTTAAGGTACTGCATTTCTGATGAATGAGCTGTTTTAATGTAATCCATCATGCAAAATAAATTCTGTGACATGTAAAGTATTGGAAGATAGCGGACTAGATAAAAACAAGTGTTAGAAAAGTTTATCCAAATATTAGAAGGCACATGAAAAAGTTCTTGAAGCTATTTTTAAATATTGTATAGAAATGCACACCTTGAAATATAAGACCTGTGTCTTCTTATTGTAGACTAGCATACAAGAATTCAACAAGACAGTGAGATACTACAGAAAGGAAATGTTTATGTGTAAATATTTGTTTTAAGGGACAGTATAACTATGTAGAAAAAGATAAAATAAAATAAAATAAAATAAAATAAAATAAAATAAAATAAAATAAAATAAAATAAAATAAAATAAAATAAAATAAAATAAAATAAAATAAATAATAAAATTGACTAGCATGTGAATAATATTTTGAATTAAAAACAAACAAACAAAAACAAACAAACAAACAAAAAAACATACAAATCCTGTTCTTCTTAGCATCCTATACTGATAAGACTGCACTGAAAGCATAACCTTAAATGCAAATGTGCTTGGCTGTACATCAAGCCTTTTAAAAGTCGTTACACAGCAGTTATTTTTTCTTGAAAAATAAAAAATTAATCTCTGTCAAACAGATATATTTCACCTATTACTCTACATCTATTTGTGTTGCATACAGCTTTAGGCACGAAATAAATGACTATGATCCCCCAGCTTTCCTCCATAAGTGCACACAGATCAAAGATCTCACCTACTGACTTTTGTATCAAGTTCATAACTTCTGGATAAAGCAGAATTTCTGAATGGCAGCAAGTCACTTCAGAAAGCTTCATTTTCAGGGTAGCATGAAAATTTGGAAACCCAGATACAGAATGGAGATGATTTATGTTCCTATCTACCATAGTTTTACACCTGAAACATCTGTCCTGCCTACTGACAAGTTATCAAAATGTTTGCTTTATATACTTAAAGTAGAAAGGACTCTTGTCTGGATTTATCAGGTTACAAGATTACATTCTCTGAATTATTCTCTTTTTATACCTTACTATTGATCATAGCATGTCACATTTGCTCAGACTAAGGCACTTGCTGTAGGCATATAAAAATATATATTTCAAATGTTACTGGGGGCTGAACAAGTTCATCCCATTCAGAATTTTAATTTGGAATTCTGCCATTTCACAGTTAAATAATAAAACAAAGAGTAAAAGCAAGGCATAGCAAAGCATAAATTCACATATACCTCCTTGCTGACTTAAATTATTAATGAAAACAGTAGAAGGTTAAAGTTGTTAGTGATGTCACAAAAGAAGAGGAATTATAATGGTATTTACTATTTTATGGCTATTCCATATCCTCCACAACAGAAAGTTGAGATGTTTTGTAGGTTACCCTGTACAGGATGAAGCGTGTTCTAAGCCAAATTACACTATTACAAATAAATGATGTTTAATGCACATAATACAAATAGAGTTATTTTTAGAGGCAGTCAGGGCAGTTTGCCCAGGACATCTGGCTAAATGTCGAGATAGGTGAGCCATAGACTAAGTAGCGCAAATCATTGGGATTCTTGCCTTTTTCTGTGCCAAGAGCACATGAAAGCAATGCTGGGTTTGACTGCAGTATCTTTTTTCCAAAGGAAATACTACTTTTCTTCAAGCCCCATTAACTTCACTATGGTGATTTCAATATAAAAATAAGTAAACAAAGATATTACCATCTAATGCTGTATACTGGATGACTGAATTTTGTGGCTCCAAACCAGAAAAAAATTCAAAAAACATCTTGCAGTCATTCATAAGTGTGAATATAAGTATCCTCAATAAACATTTTTACAGATAAGTTTTTGATTTTTACCAAGAAAAGCCCCACAACTAACTCCCCAAGACAAAAAAAAAAAAAAAAAAAAAAACATTTTAGAGAAAACACAGATAAAAGAACTGCATAAATTACATGTGTGTCACCAATGATAAGCAGAAAACACTACAAATAACTCACTGTATTTCTGTATAAAGATTTATTTATTTATTTATTTTGTGAATTGTAGAAATTCGCCATTTTCCTTTATTTTCCACAAATGCAAAACCAAACAATTCTACAAAGGAAACCAAGAACCTGCCAAAAATCTATTCCAAAATGTAATGTTACAATAGGCAGCAATTTTTTCTGTATAACCTATCCTGAAAGCGAAAGTGATCTTATATACTAGTATTAAATTTTGAATATTCCCTCTACATTCTATAAAGACAGTGAAATACTGTCTTTAAGATGCTGAGATCAATTATAGACTGTTTGCTGCAATTATGTTTTTGTTGTTGTTGTTTTTTCTTCAGCAGCCTTCTGCTCACAAGTTCACACCAAAACAAAACAAAACAAACAAAAAAACACTACAGACTATTGTCCTACGAGTGTTTTCTCCATAATTTCAGTACTCTGAGGTAAATATCAGATGGCATTTAAACCTGGAACAACGATGTTTTAATATTCATCAAATACTGAAAAACATTACTTAAAAACTGCATTTTGTTAAAATCTTCATGATTTCTAAGAAATATCTGTAATTTTCTTTCTCAAAAGTCTTAGCTAATGAGTTGGCTTTCTGAATGAAAACATGTAAAACGTTGCCTTACACTTTTAATTTTCTAAATAAAATATTACTATATCCACCTGCAGTCCTTAAAAAATAAGAAAGACAGAAACCCTGAATGACTTCAGAAGCTTTGCAAAGTTGTTGGAGATTGTAACCTGTCAAAAATATTTATGAAATTTTTGGATTAGTTATTGGCTCAGATTGTCCTTTAGTTTGACTAGTAATAAACATAAGATACCAAAATTCTGGTCTTAGCCTGCCAAAACTCCAATTAAGACTTCAGTCAGCATAGAAAAATTATTCTATATCCAGAGTAAAACTGGAGAAAATTGTTTTTACAGTGTCTGGCCATGCTCATGTATTAAGGAAGTTCCATATATTACCTCAGCTCATTAGTGAAAACATGACCTATGAACTGTATTATGGTGCAGATGAACTTTACTGCACCAAATTTCATGTCTCAATAGCAACATGTTCTCATGTGTTTCCAAATAATTATTTAATTTTTCATGAAGACAGATGTTTCCACTGTTCTTCTCACTTCGTTATTGTTCAAGACACATAACCTAGTATCCACTATCTTACTAAGATTCTGAAAGAGATTAAAGAGATGATGTACTGAGTTAAATGTAAGCAGTATATTCTTTGCTGCTATTCCATGATCTTCCTTCCCCCTTTTTTGTTATTATTGGATTACTATTGGATTACTAGTTTTGAGACCTGGATGGCACCAAATTATTCACTGACATCACACATTGCCAGGAATAAGTGAGATATTCCACTCTCTGTGTTTTTCCATTATTACATATATTGTTCAAAATTCAGCAGCATCTGTCCTTGCAAATGATCTGTCAGTCTGGCTGTCCATTCACGTGGTAGGCCTCAGCTATTTGCATTGCTTTGCTAAAAGAACACATGAAGCACTCAGGTCTCAGCAGTTCACTTACGCTTTAACCCAAAACAAAAGACTATGATGGTGATAATCATAAGTAACTACCTATTATTGGTACTTTCTGCTAGGAAAACAGAACCCAAAGTAAATATTGCAAAACACTTTTTCTGTCATTTTTTATGTGCTATAGAAGCTTATAGGTTTTTGCAGATACCTGGCATAGTAAAGGTTATCTTCTGCACTTACTGGGTCATGAAACATGGTTAAATTTCAGTGTTAAATTCATGGTTAAAATTCAGTGGCAATAAATAAATAAATAATCTGTTACACACTAAGGACAGATTAAAAACATGTAATTTTTTGTCACTGAGAGCTGGCTAAGTGTACTGTGTAAGTGATATTTCAATAGATAAATACAGAAAAAAGGCAACAACAACAACCACCTTCTAGAGCCATTTTTTCCCTAACTTTGTTATATGAAGTTAAAAGAAGACATGAGCTTTAGAAGTAATTAAATATTTGTGTAATATTAGAAAAAAAGCTCTTCAATCACATTTTTTATAGATTGAAAATATTAAAAGCATATTTATTTTTTTTAAGACATCAAATTTTATATTGGTTATAATCTATTCAAAAGCATGTTTTTAAAATGAAGTTATTTCCTTTTGCTGGCTTGCTACTGAAATAATTTACCAGTCTATATTAGGACTAAAGACACTGTATCATCACCTTCTGCAATATATTACAAACAACAGGTTAGGTTTTCTCACAGCAGAGTCAAGCGTGTAAATTGTGGAAGAGACAATAAAATAATTAATAATATAGAACTAACAGGTAGTGTTATCAGATAATTGCACTTTACTAACAGTAATGAAGTGCTGCATATACAAGATTTATAGGTGTATTATTGTTGTAGTTATATATCTGTCTAATCTAATGCAGTTTACATAGATTTTTTTTTAATTGGGTCTGAGGACACTCATAAAAATCTGAACAGCCAGAAATGAATTGTAAAGCTGTGTATAGAAAATCTCTTTCATCCACACTAACATGGCAGCAAAGATCCTGAAAACAATAGAAACCAGTTATTGCTGTTTTGTTTGTTTGCTTTTTTGTTCATTGCTTTATTTTGTCTTTAATTTTTATATAGAAGCTCTTCTCCAACTGCAACATGACGAATTTTTATATTTCTACATTAACAGTCTCATTGGTATCCTGTCACTGATCTACAAACACTTGTTCTGCTGCTTTTCTCCTACAAACACAACCTTTATCAGAAAACACTTCTAGAATCATATAGTTATTGCCACCAACGACAGATAGATTAACACCAAAAGCAAGATAGGAAAAACCTTTAAAAATAACTAATTTCTGTCTCTCCTATCTTTTCTGATACTCACCTGTAATTCCAAAGGTTCATTTTGTCACTAAGCTATACAGACACTATTCTGAACTTATACAATGCTACAAAACCCAGCCAAGAAATGCTGAGGACACAGTAGCCAAGAAAGACTAGATTTTCTTTACACTGAACCCTATTTCTTGCCCCAAAATATAGAGCAGAATGCATAAATTGAGATTTAGCACTCTAAAATGAACAGTGTACAACATAGCATCAGTATTTTCTGTTACCTTTTACCATGAAAAAAATATTTTTCTTCTCCGTCTTCTCTTCATTCATGTATTGTTATAGCGTGCTTCCTATTTTCCAAACAAACAAAAAAACTCCTGTTCATTTCAACTTTTGTGGTCCTTATAATTGGATTATATGTGAAAGATTCTCTTCTGTGAGGTAAATTAGGATTACAACTATCTTTACATTTCTCAGAAGACATATAGATCTTACCAGTAAAATATGCTGGAGACCCATTCCTTACCATAATTTAGAACTAGAATTTTAGCAATGACAGGACCACCATAAGGAAACATCACAAAAAGAATCAGAACAAGGATGTGGTCTACACACAAATATGTAGATAAAAATAAAATACCTTTATATGACAAAGATCCGTCATAAGTTATCTTCCCTTTCATGTACCAGAAAAGCTCCAAGAAAACATCTTATCTCAGTACCTTATTGAACTACATTGTGTTGTGCCTTACAGCACATTTCAGTTCAGCGAGAAGAATGCTACACCTGATAAATATATTTAATACTTATTGATTGATTGATTGATTGATTGATTAAGATAAGAACTACAGGTCAGAGATTTAACACATATCTGTGTTAATATTTTCCCTTACTTATTTAGCAGGGAGTGTTTCTCTGTTTAGAGGTGTTAAATACTTCACCAAGTGCCCTTGTTCACCAAAGTTCTACACATTACTAAAGGGAATACTGGCTGCCTTATGGCTTTATTCAGAAATTTCAGTGTTTATTGTTTTTACCATGGATAGACTACGTGTAGAGCCAAATCCAGTCTACTGGTTGATAGCAAATTTGATGCCCATCTACAAGAAGGGCCAGAAGGAAAATCTGGGAAACTACAGGCCTGTCAGTCTGACCTATGTGAGGTGGAAGCTCATCAAGCAGGTTGAGTGCCATCACACAGCACTTACAGAACAACCAGGTGATCAGGCCCAGTCAGCATGGGTTTATTAAAGGCAGGTCCTGCTTGATGAACCTGATGCCTTTCTTTGATTTATTTCTTTCATTTAGTAGATGAGGAAAGGCTATGAATGTCACCTACTTAGATGTCAGTAGGGAATTGACATCATTTCCCACAGCATTCTCCTGAAGAAGCTGGCTGCTGAAGGCCTGGGCGGGAGTATGCTTGGTTGGATTAAAAACTGTCTCTGTGGCCCAAAGAGTCATGGTGAATGGAGTTAAATCCATGGGGAGGCTGGTCACTAGTGGTGTTCCCCCAGGGTTCAGTACTGGGGCTTTATCAGAGGGAATTGAATGCACCCTCAGTAAGTTTGCAGAAGACATCAAGTTAGGTGAGAGTGTTGATGTGCTCCAGGGTAGAAGGGCTGTGCAGAGGGATATGGATAGTCTAGACCAATTGGGCTGATGCCAACTATATGAAGTTCAACAAGGCTAAGTGCTGGGTCCAGCAACTGGGGGAAAACCGCCCAACCTCTAACCTAAATGCTACAGGCTTGTAGGGTGGCTGGAAAGCTACCTGATACAAAGGGACCCAAGGTTTTGATCAATAGCTGGTCGAATATGAGCTAGCAGTATAGCTGTACAGGTGGCCAAGAAGGCCAACAACATCCTGTCCTGTATTAGAAATAGTGTGGCCAGCAGGACTATGGAAGTGATTGTCCCCCTGTACTTGGCTCTGCTGAGGCCAGACCTTGAATACTGTGTTCAGTTTTGGGCCCCTCACTACAAGAAGGACATCAGGGTGTTGAAGTGTTTCCAAAGACGTGCAATGAAGTTGGTGAAGGGTCTAGAAGAAGAAGACCCTTTACAATACGATTGATACCATAATAGCATAATTTTTCTTTAGATAACTTTCTAAAATATTGATAAAAACTTTTTTTTTTATATATATATATATATATATTCCTGAAAATTAGTTGGTTTTCTACAGTTTTATTTTGAATTGTTTGAAGTAGACATTTCTATTCATTCATTTCTTCCAAGCTGTTGCATTATATATGTTTGTCTTCATTTTATTTATTTATAAAGTGGTTATCTAAAAAGCCATTTTAGGGATAGTATTTTAGTTCCAAATATTCCAACAAATTTTCCTGTTGGATACTGAAAGATAAGAACTTGCTATTTTAACATGCTATTAAAATACTTGAAAGATAGAAAAGGGAATGAAATTCAGGAAGAAATTTTCTTTATCATGTTCTGTTCCTCCTTTCCCCAGATCCAAGGGTGAAGTGATGACCCTGATACCCAGTTAAATCTTTATGCATTTTATAGTAGCTTTATTCAATGGTCTTCAGCATGTGATGTAAAAGTTGCCAAATTTATGTAAGTTAATTTAATTCTACATAGTATATATTAATACATATTTTTTTTGTTAAAGCCAATCCAAGCATTATTACATTTACTATCTGTCATCATAAATGGATCATACGTCACTGTCTGTAACTGATTTTAAATAAATTGTTTTCTATGTAAGGTTTCATTAAGTAGGTTTAATTGTCTTCATTAACCAAGTCAAACTGAAATATCTAACAATGAAGAAACGATTAAACCTTGAAATATTCACAATAAAAATGTAATTAATGTGTCAATTAAACTTTAGTAATGCTAAGTAAATGTTTAATTATCTCCTGCAACTATGAAGATCTACAAGATTGAAATATTTCATGCTAAATTAAGGGAAGAAGATTAGAATATGTAACTAAACAGTGCACTAAGTAACATAAGCAGTTTAAATGTCTGCTTAATTAGAAACAAATATAAGTTCAAAATCAGCAAGATATGACAAAAGAATCTGCAGCACTTTGACAATTACTAGAAAAATTTCAAACTGGCATGCTATTCAAACAATAATATTATTTTAAAAAAAAAAAGAAAGAAAGAAAGAAAAGATCTAGTGGCTCACAATTTTCACATTCATAAAAAAAAAAAAAAAAAAAAAAAAAAACAGGACTGGAATAAAAAAGAATGTACAAAACATCTCATATAAGATGACACCTCAGGAAAAAGAACCCTTGTCCCATTTCAGACAGCTGAAGATTCACATGGGAAAATAGGAAGAGAAAAAAAAAAAAATTTTATATATATATATATATATATATCACAGAAGAAAATTTAGGAAGGAAAATGCTAATAGGAATCAGTACAGATGAGTGAATACAATAGTTCACACAGGGCTTCTACTGGTCTTCTAGGAGGACTTCAGTAGTTCATGGCAATCAGCCTTAATCATAGTTTACACCCTCAGGTTTGAGTAGATTGCCATTTCTGCTCCAAGGCATTGCAGTTTCTTGATGGATCTGTGTTAAGTTCCATCTGTGTTAAGATCCATCAAAAAGTTGTGGTGAATGGAGTCAAATCCAGTTGGAGGCTGGTCACTAGTGGCGTTCCCCAGGGCTCAGTACTGGGGCCAGTCCTCTTTAATATCTTTATCGATGATATGGATGAGGGGAATGAGTGTACCCTCAGTATGTTTGCAGATGACACCAAGTTAGGTGCGTGTGTTGATCTGCTTCAGGGTAGGAAAGCTCTGCAGGAGGATCTGGATAGGCTGCACCGATGGGCTGAGGTCAACTGCATGAAGTTCAACAATACCAAGTGCTGGGTCCTGCACCTGGGGCACAACAATCCCAAGCAGAGCTACAGGCTGGGAGATGAGTGGTTGGAAAGCTGCCTGGCAGAGAAGGACCTGGGAGTATTGCTGGATAGTTGGCTGAATATGAGCCAGCAGTGTGCTCAGGTGGCCAAGAAGGCCAACAGCATCCTGGCTTGTATCAGAAGCAGTGTGGCCAGCAGGGCTAGGGAAGTGATTTTCCCCCTGTACTCAGCTCTGGTGAGGCCGCACCTCGAGTACTGTGTTCAGTTTTGGGCCCCTCGCTACAAGAAGGATGTCAAGGTGCTCAAGCGAGTCCAGAGAAGGGTGACAAAGCTGGTGAGGGGGCTGGAGAACAAGTCTTACGAGGAGCAGCTGAGGAAGATGGAATTATTCAGCCTGGAGAAGAGGAGGCTCAGGGGCGACCTTATAATATATGACTCTATAAGTACATTAAAGGAGACTGTAGCAAGGTGGGGATTGGTCTATTCTCCCACATGCCTGGTGACAAGATGAGGGGGAATGGGCTAAAGTTGTGCCAGGGGAGTTTTAGGTTGGATTTCTTTTCTGGGAAGAATTTCTTTACTGGAAGGTTTGTTAGGCATTGGAATGAGCTGCCCAGGAAAGCGTTTGATTCACCATCCCTGGAGGTCTTTAAGAGACACTTAGATGTTGAGCTTAATGATATGGTTTAGTGGCGGACTTGTTAGTGTTAGGTCAGAGGTTGGACTAGGTGATCTTGGAGGTCTCTTCCAACCTCAATGATTCTGTGATTCTGTAACACACATTTTTTATCTTCATGCTGGTCTTCTTTGGTGAGCTCTAGCACTCATATTCCTAATCCTGGCTTTTCTGCAACCATTTTACAGATAAGGCACTCAGAACATTCTCCATAAATTGTACAGAGTTTTTCCCCATGATGACGCAAATAGCTTGTGGTCCACTTTCCCCCGGGTGTGCTGATGTTTTCTGCCATCACAATCCCCTCCACGCTTGCTTTGCTAAGTACCTCCTGAGTCTGAGTTTTGTACGCCCTGCCAGGAGAACACAAGACTTTGGTTTTGTCAAGAGTGGAAGGGAGATTGTAGGACAGGTGCTGTTCTGTTGACAGCCAGAGCTCTGGTGGCTATGTGGGGCTGTCGGCAGTGAGAAACTTTGGAAGACGTTGAGTACCAGGGCTCTAGCTGGGGGTCAGCAGCTAAACATACCTCTGTAAGCACATGACTGTTTCTATAACTACACTTTTAAGAAAGTTCTGGGGTTTATCCTGAAATGGGATAAAGCTGACATCTTAGAGGAGAAAAGATGAGGTTCCCAGGTGCTTTGTGGCAGAGTGCCCTGACAGGTAGTTCTCAGGAGCATGGGAACGCGGTAGAGGGAATGTTGTGGAGAGTGTTTCTGATTGGAAGAACTTTCTGGGAGGAGAAGTGGGAAATGAGGAACTGAGATGTGTTCAGCTGAAAAATGGGAGGTATGGAACAGAAAGGACAGAATGCCAGTACAGGGAGACACAGACATCTTGAGCATCCTGTCATTTCCCTGCTGGATTTTCCCTTTGTGCTCTTATGGCATTCCTGCAAATCTCTCCTTCCATTTCTTATTTCTAAAATAGCCAAACTACAGGAGAAAATGATACCTCAAAACAAAACAAAAGCAAACAAACAAACAAAAAAACACCTTACCAAGACAGTTTTGGTTAACAATAGTATATTTAGTTGTAGGAATATCATCATAATTATTTTTGAGTTGTTCTGTTACTACTAGTAGGAGGTGAATTTTTCTTTTTTTTTAAGTGCTTAAATTGACTTTCATCAGCTTTATTAAGTATGCACAGAGTTTTTAGATTAATGGTAAAAATGAGTTATATTAAATTAATCCTCTCAATAAATCACAGATTGCTAACATTTGCAATATCAAGTTCAAGTTTTACATGCTAATTTATTGATTGCAGATTTAAGATGCAAAAGATTTATTGATAACTCTTTTGTGAGTTTTCCTAGTACGTAAGGTACTACAAGATGAAAAATTGGGTAACTCTGGTCACTAAAGTGTGAAACTATAGATCAAAAAATACCTTAGGTTTTCTAATGGAAGCATAGGGAGCAGAAACAATATGGAAATACTGGAAAATTCCCTTTACAAAATTGTATTTATCTATTTATTTTCTGGTAGTGAAATGTTTCATTGAGTAACAAAATCCATGCTTTTCTAAATGTCAGCATATTGTTGCTTTTTGCTGTGGTAAAATGTGTTCTAAGGTCCTGTCCACTGCTAACCTCTAGATGAATTTCAAATTGCTAACATTGCTATCATTATGCTTGATTCTTATATATAAGAACGTTAAGGACAGATGGAAAAATAAAAATTAAAAATAAAAAGGGGAAAAGTGATCATTAAGGGGGAAAGGCAGAGAAAGTACAATTTAGACAGGATTAGGTAATATAACCACATTCTTAATTTATACTTGATGTTCCTTCAACCAAGAGCAAGCCAAAGAATCTGGGAGAGTATCATTGATAGTCTGAGAATAATAGTCTTACAACAAGATCATTCAGAGCCATTTGTATACAATGAGAGAGTTCATAAGACAGCAGAGCCAACAAGAAGCCACAAAAAAAGAAGGAAGGAAGGAAGGAAGGAAGGAAGGAAGGAAGGAAGGAAGGAAGGAAGGAAGGAAGGAAGGAAGGAAGGAAGGAAGGAAGGAAGGAAGGAAGGAAGGAAGGAAGGAAGGAAGGAAGGAAAAGTTGTAGTTCAGGAACTACTGTGTACATACTGTGGGTCTTAAATAGATGTTTCATGAAGAGGTAAAATATATTGGGCATGAAATTCCTGAAACATCATTTTATTAGTGTGAACATTGCATAGACCAGGTTAATAACTTGGAATAGAATAACAGAAATAATCTGATATCAAAACCAAAACACTAAGATTTAAATAATTTGCAGGAAGCTCTTCCATGCTTTTATGGTTATCCTGGTCAAATGGTTAAAGAAATTAGGTCATATCTAAGTATTCTGAAGACTTTTAGTAGCGCGTTATTGAACAAAAAACAAACAAGGAAACACACACAAAAAAAAAAAAAGATTTTGGATTACTCTAAATCATAGTATATTAAAAACATGAAGATTCTCTTCTTTCATACACCAATTTTCCATACAGTCAAATTTGTAGTAGTCATATTTAAGAATAAATTAGGAATCCTGTTACCTACTTCTGTTAGTGAATGATGTACCTTTTTGTAATGGTTAGCTTTTGGTATCTTTTCAATATGTATATGCACTGTGCTCTTTTGCATTTCAGCAATTTCACATCCTTTTCTATAAGAGGGCACAGTCTTTTAAAGTTTGACATTTAGTTTACATTATAAATGAGCAGCTCCAGAGTGACAAGGTTGATACAAAATACTTATGTGATTACTCAGCTCAAGCATTTTAAAAGTGTACATTATGCAGCTGTCAGACATCCATTTTTGAAAATAAATCAGACAAAATTCATGTTTGATAAGTAACACAAGAGAAGTGAAAATTTTGCTTCTAATCCATTAGTTAGTGACAGACCAGATTTCCTGTGCTACATTTAATCTCCCATCTGCCATTGTGAGTGAGTCATACTGGTTAAATTGGAGGAACACTACAATACTTCAAAAATTGCTTGCATTCTTGAGAAAACTGAGCTTCATTCTTTGGTCATGACAGATCTTGTCAAAGATCTAGCCTGACTCCTCAGAGATACTTAAAGAATAATTACCTCTCTCCCACACAAATTAAAATTATTAGTAACTAATAGACAATTATGTGCAATTCTGGAAATCCAGACCTAAGCCTCTGTATGTTTCTTCTTTCATTTGTGAAATAGGCACAAGAAGGAAGCTAGACAAATTATCAGCTAGCAGTAAAGCTTTGATTGTTCCTGTCAACGGTGTCAAAAAAAAAAAAAAAAAAAACTCTAGCCAAAACCAATTTGTTTTCAGGTTAATGGGAAAGAAGTTGAGCAGACACCTACTAATCTATTGAGGGCACCAATGGGCTCATTATGTTCCTTGAAAGACAGGTGCTGACCAGAAATACTTAGGATCAGCTTATTTTATATAAGGATTTTGGATCAAACCCTTGCTCTGAAAAAGGCATTTAGATAGCTTTTATTTTATTTTCCCCAGTTTCCAGGTAAGAATTCAAGTTAGTGGTAACATGGGTGCTGATCATTAAGAATATCCTGCTGACATGATTCCACAGAGCATCAAAGTGCAATAGAACTGATGCTATAGTAGTGTAAAATAGCTAGGTTTTAATTGGAAGCAGTGCTGTTTTTAAAAGACTAGCATTTTGCCCTTTCCCCCTCCTCACAATATTATTTTTTTTTAATGAGTGAAAAAAAAAAACCCTCTCATAGATGAATTTTTTATGTTTTTTTTTTTTTTTTTCTGTCTTAATTTTACAACTTATTTTCATAGTATTTAAATGTGTAAAAAGCATCTCAATGTTGTCATATTTGATTACAAAGAACAATTTAATGAATTGCAATACTTATTGTTGAGGCATATTCAAAAAACTGTTTGTTTTTCTTTAAAAAAAAATAAAAAATAAGGAATCAATCTGAGAGATGAACTTTAGATTTTCTCTCTTATTTCTCCATTTTTTGGAAATGTCATCCGCAAATGAAAGATTGATTATTTTTTAGTAAAGTTAGGAAAACTTTAACATATCACATTTGAAGACTCAGCTATGTTATAAATGAGGTCTGAATTCAATCTGAATTTTGTAATATTTATAAAACAAATATTTCTAAAAGGTATAAAAGGCAAGTAAACAGCGCTGGGTGTGCGGGGAGTCTATGCTCCACCAACATGCACACACAAACATCAAACATTCTAAATATACAGAACACTGCTTTACATACTAAACACAAGTACATGTATGCCTATACATACGTACAATCCGGAAAGGTAACAAACAATCTTTTAAGTTTCATGACTTACTGAACTTGAGTACACCTATACGTATGCACATTCAGAAAAGGTAACAAACAATCCTTTAAGTTCCATGACATAACAGTCTCCATTTACCATTCCTTTTCTTGATTACAAACAAGTCTCCATTTTCCATTCCCTTTGAACAATACGTCTTGCTTTAAGTTGTCAAGCAACTTGGTCTTCAGGCCTTATGTATCCCGTTCTTCCCAGATCGAAGAAAAGCATACCCATCTCTTTTTCAAGGCCAATAGGCCTGGGTCAAAAGGCACGTCCAAGTCGCCATGGGGCGGAACAGCAAAAGCCTTCAATGGCTGTAGCAGCAGAGGGGCCCATGGCGCAGCAGTCGGATCAGTAAAGGAGCCCACAGCTCCCTCACTGTCTGGCAAACCACACGTGTCTGACTGTGGTCCCACACGGCTCTTGAAGGCCTCAGAGACTGCTCGCCAAGTGCCGAGCAATCCCACTGCAACTGTATCGTTTCTAGTTGCAGAGTCCCACACCTTGACCTCAGTTTGGTCCCATATTTAAGGCTCATAAACTGTCCAATTGTTAATAAGGAGAATAAGCTGTAACGTTACCAGGACAGTCTTTGTTCCTAAGCACATATGATTCCCCATGATGTGCAACTGCTTGCCAGCGAGAGGCAGTTGTGTGCACAGGTCCGCTTCTCTCAGCTCAAGCTTCTCTCCAGCTCCAGTGCCCCTATTTCCAGCAACTTTCTGTACAAGCTTCTCTGAGCAGTTTGTTGAGTTTGGCCGAACCTATCTTCATGAGGCAATCAAAGTGCCTGTTCCCATCCTGGTCTCCATTCTGCCAGCCTGTTCCTCTTCACTTCTTTTTCCTGCTTCTTTATTGATGTAACTTCATCGTGTTGCCTTTTTTTTTTTTTTTTTTTTTTTTTTCTCGAGAGCAGTTTCCCCTCTTTTACCCTTCTCCCCACGGCAGTTCTTTTCAAAACAACTTTTAATTGGTCAAACAACTTTGAATGTAACAACAGTAAACACACAGAAACATCCATGCCTTAACGGCTTGAGAACAAGAGAACCAGCTGGGGAACAAGAAAACAGAGACTGCATGGAGTCTCCTGAATCACCCTTCTTTGTTCCCTCTAAACTCTTTTATATTCCTGATGGCCTCGTCGTTAAGAGTCTAATGTTATCTCAATCATGGGGTTTTCCAACCCCCATGGCCACATTCCTAAATCTCCCCCTTCTTTATTAATATCAACCATTTTCTCAACAAGAATTACCACTCCATATATAACAGCTATGTCTTAGAAAAATGAATAGAATGAAGAATCTACCTCAGCAAAATAAAAATTTGTTTTGTATTTCTCAAAAATAAGTGCTGCCTCATTAAATTTTTGTCCCATCGTTCAATATTCTCAGTGCTGTAGTGAAAACTCAAGAAGCTTATGCACACCCCTGAACAGTTGAGCCATGTATTTGTCAAGGGAGTTCATAATGGTATTTGTTGTATAGAAACAAATGTCTTCACATGGTCGAATTATCACCAAATAAGATGGTCCCTGTCTCCCATGATGTATTTGTCTCCTGACTACATTTTACTCAAGCTTGTAAGGGAAGGGCTAAACTGAAAGGTTAAACATTTAGTTATTTAAGTTCCCTTTTATTATTTTACAATCCTAACCAGGATTGGGAAAAGCTCTCACAGAAAACTGTTGCTTTACTTCACATTCTGTAAAAAATATATCTATAACCCAAGTCTTTTCTTCTCTGTGTTTATTGCTGTTTCACACTTTCACACATCATTTCACAGTACTTCACACCTCATTTAGTTTCTCATGTCTTCCTGTCTTAGCTCTGGAAAGATATTTCCTCTGATTGTTTAGAAAGTTATAAAAGAAAGTATTTTCAGATGCTGAAAAAAAAAAAAAATGCATTTTAAAGTGCTTTTTGAATAAAAATGACTGAACTACATTTCACCAACATTCCATGCACATTTTAAGAAATTTTAAAAATAAATTTTCTTGCTTAAAAAGAAACTTTCATAATTAAGACTGTGATGCACTAAAATATATATTTTGAAGTTAAAAAAAAATGAATTTAGTTTCATCAGATCTGTACTTCAGAAATTACAGCCCTTAAGACCCTTATAGTTCAAGACTGTAGGAATCTTTCCTCAGTTCAGATTTTAATGCATTGAGAAAATGTTCGTGCAACTGCACAAATGCATGTTTAACTACATGCCTTGTAATAATTACTGCAATAGACATAACCACATGCAATTACATTGTATGTAATACAATAATTACAGCATGTGCTTATGATAAACATTTTTCAGGTGCTGATGAACTCATGTTTTTGCTTTGAAGTTTTACATTCATATTTATCACTTACAGGGTAATTTTGTGCCCGAAACATTAATTTGGAAGTTATCACAGATATCACAGATATCACAGATATCACAGAATTTCTAGGTCTCTGGAAGAGACCTCAAGATCATCTAGTCCAACCTCTGACCTAACGCTAGCAGTCCCCATTAAACCATATCCCTAAGCTCTACATCTAAACGTCTTTTGAAGACTTCCAGGGATGGTGACTCCACCACTTCCCTGGGCAGCCTGTTCCAATGCCTCACAACCCTGTCGGTAAAGTTCTTCCTAACATCTAACCTAAAACTCCCCTGGCACAACTTTAGCCCATTCCCCCTCGTCCTGTCACCAGGCATGTGGGAGAACAAACCAACCCCCACCTCGCTACAGCCTCCTTTGAGGTATCTGTAGAGAGCGATAAGGTCGCCCCTGAGCCTCCTCTTCTCCAGGCTGAACAAGCCCAGCTCCCTCAGCCGCTCCTCATAGGACTTGTTCTCCAGGCCCCTCACCAGCTTCGTCGCCCTTCTCTGCACCCGCTCAAGCACCTCAATGTCCTTCTTGTAGCGAGGGGCCCAATTAAATTGAGTTGTAATGATTCATGTTCCTCTATTATATCAATGAGCTGAAAATACTCACATTGCTCCTTAGTGAATCACTGAAAGCAAAACTGAGTCCCGTTATAGAAATGGGGACAAGTAATTAGGGACACGCTACACCTTCGTATGTTTTTGTGAAATCTGTTTGGGTATACATGTATATGAAAAGTGCTGACTTCTGGAAATCTCTTAAAAAAAAAAAAAAAAAAAAAAAAAAAACACAGCCAAAAAAAAAAAAAAACCTACATCCTTCCATCATTTTGCTAGGTTATTTCAGTTTAAAATATGTACATAAAAACAAATACCTAAATAAATAAAGCTTATGAAGAATATCTCTCTATAATATTTGAAATATATGGTGCAAGATTTTAGTTATTTCTAATAGTCATATGGCCAAGAAAATCCCCTTGAACTTAAACCCTCACTTTTTCCAGGTTTTGTTAAGTGCATTTTTATGCTTTAATAAATGTGATATGGAAGTATGCTGAATAGTGAGACACCTAAAATCAGGTGAATCCAAGTCTTGCACAAAATGTAATTTACAGAAATTCAGAAATACTTTCACTAAGTTTTCCATAGTATACAAAATGTAAAAAGACAAAAAATAATAAATAGAGCTACATATCAGATATTAATTATGGTTTTCATATACATGTATGTTAGAAAAACAAGGCATGGTAGGTTGCAGTGAAGACCTCAGACTGAAGAAGTCTTTCTCTTGTGGCATAGATAGGCAGCAGACCTACCTGCAAAAGGAATACCCAGGTGGAGGCCCTCTGCATCAGGTTGCTGAGCTGCTGGAGCTGGTAAGAAGGCTTAATGACATCAGGGAGGCTGAGAAGGTGTTAGCTTATTCCAAGCCATTTGCAGTGGACCCAGAGCCAAACAGCCCACAGGCACACACAGAAGGGAGGAAGGCCCATAACAGAGAATGGAAGCTTTCAACAGCAAGGACTGGCAGGAGGAAAAGACTTCCCCAGATGCTCTTGCAGAACCACTCCACTGCTCTGTGGACTGAAGAGGAAGGACCTGCCAGGTCACAGGAGAAGCTGGCCCTGACTAAGAACAGCCCGATCTGTTTCCTATATAGCAACCAATGAAATGAAAAAAAAAAAAAAAAAAAAAAAAAAGTTGTATGTGACTCTTTTCTGAGTGATACATAGGCACCTGTTTGCCAGCCTGACACATACTCAAGAGAGGTGTGTTGCCTGCCAGGGCTTGTACTAGGGACATTGCCGAGACTACCAAGCCTTGTGCAGCTCACAGACTACTATACGCTGCTGTTTTTTCATGTGGACACCATCAAGAGCAGACCAAAGCATATCATGAAGGACGACAGATGTCTTGGAGCACCTGTAAGAGGCTCTGGACCACAGATAGTCTCTCTGATTCTACCAGTCAGAGGAAAAGGCATTGACAGTACCAGTCAAATCGTGCAGATGTGTGGCCATACAACCAGTGGAATTTGGTTGTTAAGACCATAGGACTCTCTCTGAGAAACCTTGCCTACTGGGGACTGATGAAGTTCATCTTCTGGAGGAGGGAAAGAGCGTTGTTGATCACAGGCTTGTCAAGCTGGTGAAGAGTGCTTTAAACTTAAAGGTGCTTGTAGGAGGGGAACCTCAATCCACCTGACTAATCAGATTGATGCCAGTGCTGGCAATAGATGTCCAGAGACAGGAAAAGGATCAGAGGTCAGCAAGAGAGCACTTAAAGAGCAGCACAAAGGGATTACAGCCACTCCAGTCAAAAACAAACTTTTTCATCAGGGAAACAAATAAAATGTCTTTATGCAAAAATAGGTAGTATGTGGAATAAACAAGAGGAATTAGAGATGTGCACACACCTGCAGGGCTATTGGCACCACAGAGACATGGTGAGGTAGCTCCTATGATGGGAGTGTTGCAACGGAAGGTTATAGACTCTCTAGGAAGGACAACAGATGAGAACGTGAATGAAGCTCTACCTGGGATGGGTGAAGAGACAATTGGAAGTTTATGGGTCAAGACTGAAAGGAGAGCAGAGAGGTATGAGGTTACAGTCGAGGTCTGCTACATGCAGCTCACCAGGAAGACTGAGCATGTGAGGCCCTCTGTAGACAGACAGGAGGAGCCTCACATTCACAAGCCATGATCCTCATGTGATAACCACGTTGGTATCTGGTGGAAGAACAATGCAGCAAGGCACAAACAATGCAGAACGTTCCTGAAATGTATTGGTCATAACTTCCTTCTCCAAGTCACAGAGGAGCCAGTCAGGTGCTATGACAGACCTTGTTCTCACCAACAAGTAGTGGCTGGTGGGGAATGTGAAGCGCAAGGGCAGCCTCAGCTGTAGTGACCGTGAAATAGTTGAGTTCAAGACCCTTATGCCAGGAAGGAGGGCACAGCAAGCTCACAGCCCTGGGCTTTGGGAGGGTAGGAATTGGCCTCTTCAAGGATCTAATTATTACAGGAAAAGCCTTGGAGGGCAGAGGGGCCTAAGAAAGCTGGCTGATATTCAAGAATCACCTCTTTCAAGGTCAAGAGCAATGCACCTCAACAAAGAAGTAGTCAGGCAAAAATGTTCGGAGGCCTGCATAGATGAACAAGGAGCTCCTGGTCTAACTCAAGAAGAAAAAAGAAGCCTTCAGAGGGTGGAAACAAGGATGAGTAACGTGGATGGAAGACTGTACTGGGTTTACACAGCAAGGTTTCGATAGTGGGGGGTTGCAGGGGTGACCTCCGTGAGCAAAGCCCAGCAGCTCCCACGTTACATAAAAGCCAGTTTCATCTGGCTCCAAACGGGACCTGCTACTGGCCACACCTTACTGGCTAGTAAGTGACCCTGGTTGGGCCTGTGACAGCATATTTAAGAAAGGGAAAAAGCTGCTGCACAACAGCAGCTGGAAGAGAGGAGTGAGTGAGAGGTCCTGCAGCCCCCCAGGTGAGTGCAGCAGGAGGGCAGGAGGTGCTGCAGGCAGGCAGCAGCAGTTCCCCTGTGGGCTGTGCAGGGAGAGGCCCCTGGTGGAGGAGGCTGTCCCCCTGCAACAGTTTCAAGAGCCAGCAGGCTGGGGGTGGGTAAGAGGTGGGGAGGGGACATCACCAGGACAGCTGACTTAAACCAATGAAAGAGATATTCCATACCATATGATGTCACACTAAGCAATGTGATGTGTGGGCTCTCATTATGAAAACTTCTGTCCTTCTGAATAGCAGCTATGCGTATTGAAGCCCTGCTTCAGAGACACAATCAAGCATTGCTCATGGATGGGAAATAGAGAGTAATTTCATTTCCCTCCCTCTGTGTTTCCACATGGCCTTGTTTTTTTTGTTGTTGTTGTTGTTGTTGTTGTTTTTTGTTTGTTTTGTTTTTCGTTTTTGTTTTGTTTTGTTTGTTTTGTTTTTGTTTTTGTATTTTTTTATTTGTTTTTGTTTTGTTTTTCTTCTGTTTCCTTTTCCCTTAGGTTAAATTATTTAATTTCCCTTAATAATAATTCTACCTTAATAATTATTTTTCCTTTAATTAAATTATCCTTATCTCAATGCAAGAGTGTTGTGGTTTTTTTTTCCTTCTTCTCCTCCTCCTCTTCTGAGGAGGGGGAGTGGGAAAGAGGTTGTGCTGGTGTTCAGCTGCCTAGCAAGGTAAAAACACTACAACCCCATGGTACAGATCCATATTGGAGCATTTCTTGAAGATCAGCTGCCTCTGGGAAGCCTGTGCAGGATCAGTTTGGGAAGGACTGGAGCAGGGGCAGAGAGTGACCATGAAGGAGCAGTGGAGACAAACAACTATAGACTGACTGCAGCTCCCATTACCTATTCCTCTGCACTGCTCAGGGGAGGAGGTGGAAGAGGACAGGTAGGGGAAGGTGGTTTTAGTTTGCTTTTAGTTTCTCACTGCTCTAGTCTCTTAGTGATAGGCAATAAATTATTTTAATCTCCCTATGCTGAGTCTGTTTTGTCCATAATGATAATTGGTGAGTAATCTCCCTGTCCTTTTCTCAACACTTGAGACCTTTTCATCATATTTTCTCCCTCTTTCTCTTTGAGGAAGGGGAGTGGGAGTGTGGTTGTGGTAGAGTTCTGCTGAGCAAATGGTTAAAACCACCACCACAACTACCACCATGCTTTTCAGGGATAAAATTAGGAAAGCTAACACCCCGACAGAATTAAATCTGGCCAAGGACGTCAAGGTCAACACGAAGTTATAAAGGAGAGATTAGGGAAAGTATGGGCCCTCTCCAGAATGAAGTTGGAGACCTTGTTACTGGGATAAGGAGAAGGCTGAGGTACTCAGTGAATTTTATGCCCCTGTCTTCACTGGCAATAGCTCTAGATACATATCCCAAGCCCCAGAAGGCAAAAGAAGGGCCTGGGAGAATGAAGAACTGCCCAGTGCAGGAGATCGGGTTTGAGACCATTTAAGGAGCTTACATGTGCACAAGTCCTTGGGACCTGATGAGATGCATTTGCAGGTCCTGAGGGAACTGGTGGATGAAGTTGATAAGCCACTGTTGATCATATTTGAGAAGACGTGGCAGTCTGGTGAATTTCTCAGTGACTGGAAAAGAGGAATCATTTTTAGAAAGGGAAAAATAGAAGACCCTGGGGACTAAGCCAGTCAGTCTCACCTTTGTGCCTAGCAAGCTTATGGAGCAGATCCTCCTGGAAACTATGTGCAGGCATATGGAAAATAAGGAGGTGATTTGTGACAGCCAACATGGCTTCACTAAGGATGAATCATGCCTGTCTAATCTGGTGGCCTTCTACAATAGGTTTACAACGTTAGTGGATAAGGGAAGGGCAACTATGTCATCTGCCTGGACTTGTGCAAAACATATGACAGTGTTTGACATGATACCCTTGTTTTCAAATTGGACAGACATGGATTTGATGGATGGATTACTTGATAGATAAGGAATGACAGCATCCAGAGAACTGCAGTTAATGGCTCAATGTCCAGGTGGAAACCAGTGACAGATGATGTTCCTCAGGGGTCAGCATTTAGAATAGTACTATTGAACATTTTTGTCAGCAACATGAACAGTAAGATTGAGTGCACCCTCAGCAAGTTTGTAGACGATGCCAAACTCTGTGGTGCAGTTGATATGCTGAAGGTAAGAGATGCCATTCAGAGGGACCTGGACAGGTTTGAGAGGTGGGTCTGTGCAAACCTCGTGAAATTTAACAAGGACAAGTGCAAAGTCCTCCACCTGGGTGGTGGCAATCCCAAACATGAATCAGGCTGGGCAATGAACAGACTGAGAGCAGCCCTGCTGAGAAGGACTTGGGGGTAATGGTGGCTTGTATCCCAGAAAGCCAACCATATCCTTGGCTGCATCAGAAGAAGTAAAGAGAGCAGGTTGAAGGAGGTGATTCTCCCCCTCTCTTCTACTCTTAGAGTACTGCATTCAGTTCCAGAGTTCCCAGCACAAGAAAGACATAGACCTCTTGGAGCAAGTCCAAAGGAGGGCTATGAAGACATTCAGAATGCTGGAGCACCTCTTCTATGAGAAAGTCTGAGAGAAAAGAAAGCTCATGGGGAGACCTTTTCACAGCTTTTCAATACCTAAAAAGGACTAATAAGAAAGATTCAGAGATGCTCTTAATCAGGGAATGTAGTGATAGGACAAAGGTAATGGTTTTAAATTAAAAGAGTGTAGATTTAGGTTAGGTTTTAGGAAGCAGTTCTTCACTATGAGGGCAGTAAGGCATTCTTTGCCCAGAGGAGCTGTGAATGCCCCATCCTTGCAAGTGTTCAAGGCCAGGCTAGATGGGGCTTTGGGCAATGGAAGGTGTGGAGGGTCCACTGCAGAAGGTCTGGAACTAGATGATCTTTAAGGTGTATTCCAATCCAAGCCATTCTGTGATTCTGTGGGTCTAAGAATGGTGCTGAGATCCTCCAAAGCAAACTGCAGGAGTTGTAGAATGAACGTATAATTTCCAGTAGATAAGGCCCGAGTGCCTTTGCTTGTGTGAATTTCCTGATCTTTTTTAAAGGTAATGACCTCAAACCTACTATTTTCACCGACCTGCTTGGATTTTAGCATTGTAAACCTGTGAGGATCTATTAGAATGAAACTAAGCCTGCTATTTGATTGCAGTTTCACAGTTACAAGGTAAAAAGACTCAGAGAACATGTTTCCATGTCTGTCATTCTTAAATATATATGTATACCCAGATAATTTCCTATGTTTGTTGTTCTGCTTAGTTTAAAATCTAATGTCTTAGTTTAGAATCTAAAGTCCTGTTTAGAAGCTGTGACTAGCCCCTCTCCCCTCCCCCCCCTTTTTTTTTATCCCAAATATTTGTGGAAAATATACGCATGAAATAGTCCACATTAATAAAACCCTTAGCTGGGATGTCAATGACTTTCAAGCTATTTTTGAATTTTTGACAAGTGTTGTGTTTTGGGGCTTGTTCAGCAGATTCCTTCTGAGTTTGATTTGAGCTTTTGGGTTCTACAGTAGGATATGACTGCAGTGCATCCAAAGAGTAACTGAAGCTTCGCAGGTAAATATAACACATTTTGCAATCTCTTGTCAGTCCAATTCTGAACTACAAGGACATACACAAACACTTGAAAGCTCTGTGTTATGTGCGCTTTGATTCAGAAAGCTGTAATAGATATGAAACTCAAAACAGCAACAGTGAAATAAGGTCCCTCAGGACTCAGAAAAATGCATTAAAGACAAAAAAAAAAAAAAAAAAAAAAAAAAAAAAAAGTATAGGAAAGAACTGCCTGAGGCTATTGAGCACAAACCCTATGCCATACAGTTCAAGAGTTCACAAATTGTTAATGACACCACAATCTCCTGCATACCAAATGATGGCAAGTATTTTCTAATGCCTTTTAAAAAGGTAAATCTATTGTATAAGATGAAGATAGCAAGAGAAGAAAGGAAAACCACCAGCATTCTATATCCCAGACACTTGGGAATAGTTTCTTAAGCAATTCCAAGGATGAAGTTATTTTTCATTTGTTTCTCATGTAGCAAGAGTTCTTTAGAAGAAAAGGAATTGGTGAAGATCATTTAGAATATGTAGGAATCTTATTCAGGGACTGACTGGAAAAGAAAATTTATTGAAGGAAAGAAAAATCTGTATGACAGTGATTTCAGTGCAGAAATTATGATTTGTGCTTATAGTATTTTTTCTACCATTCCATTTTGTAACTACAAAACTTTTTTTAAAAAGAAAGAGCAAGGATTAAGTGAATCTTACGCATGGAGTATGATCTTGATCCTGTTACTTTTAATATGTCTATAGAATATAGTGTCAGTGTGGTACCAGTAACATCCCAATGGGCTGCTACTGTTGAGATTTAATCTTGAAGTGTCATATGCTATATAATAAACCAGAAGTAGGGGGACATAGAAACTGCTCTATCTAAATTCAGCCAAAAACATTCTGTCAAATCCAAATATATCACAGAGTTATTTTAAAACTCTCAAAAGAACATACTGCCATTATTTAAGTTTAGGAATTCAGAATATTTTATGCTCATAAGGTAACCCTAAGCAATGGCATACACATTTATTTTTTCCCTAAGCAATGGCATACACTTTTTTTTTTTTTTTTTTTTTCCAGTAACAGTAATGTGATTGTGTCAAAGGAAGTATGATTAAGGTTCTGATTCCATACTTCAGCAGGCAGCTGGAGTCTGTCATTTACTGTGATTAAAATGGGATCAAAAATAAGTACTATAATAAGAGATGTGTTATAGAAAAATATTTTAAAAGTCCTATTTAAAGAAAGATTTTAAAACTGAGATTATTTTTCCACCTGATTTTTCTCTAACTTAAAAATTCAGGAAATGATGACTTTAGAATTTAAAACATTGTTATATTTATGAGTAAGGAAAGAATAGATATCTAATGACATTGCAGTAATAAGACAACTAAATTTATACTTTAAAAACAAATTTTCAACACATTAAAATGCAATGGAAGAAAATCTACAGAAAAATATTGTTCTTTAATACTGAATGTGAAACATTGAAACATTTTGAGTAAGTGCATAAATTCGCATTAGATTTAAAGTAGACTGAAATTTAAAATAGACCTAGACTTTTCTGTGAAGAAAAATTTGCTGTTCTAGTTTGAAACAGAAAAAAAAACCTTTATTATTTATTAACACTAGTGCAATAACAACCTTTTAATTTCTATAATACAGATAATATAGATGCTTTATTTATAACATATTGGCAATGAGTCAAATACCCTTAAAGATTATTCTATTCATATATACATGCCTAGATAAATATTTAGGAAATAACATCCCCCCCCCCCCCAAAAAAAAAAAAAAAAGGCCTTTTCGGGTCTCCAATCTTAAATTGACCTTAGCTTTTAAATTAAATTAAAATAAATTTTAATAAAATATCTTCAAAGACAAAGCAAAATACTGCTATTACCATTTGCAGGTGGTGATCCAATGGAACTATTGAGACTTCCTGTAGAAAGTGAAAAGGGAGAAAAATCTTCTGTATGGTCATTAGCAATGAGTATTATCTGGGCAGTGAACAACCTTGGACAGCAAACTTGATGAGATACTTCTGCTGATTTATCTTTTGTATCTTCTCAGCAGCCATTTGGGACGGAACTTAAGTCTTAGTTTGTCCCTGTTTTATTGTTTCATTTCAGACACAAAAAACTCTAGTGTTGGATTCCAGCTGTACTACTTCATTCTTGGGAACAAGACATTATTCCAATGACAATTTAACTGCAGGTTGGAGGTCTTAGCCTTTATATCTTGCAGTCTTTTACTAGTTCTGTTGATCTGCAAGTAGAGATGAGTCCTTGAGAAAAGCTTTTTCCACTTGCTCAGAAAATACTTTAGACTATACTTTTATCTCAGTCTGTCTTGGCATTCTACTTCGCTAATTTTACAAAAACAAAAAATTCTGAAAAGAAAGCTTTAAGGAAGGTGCTACAGCTTCCTTCAAGACAGAAGAGCAAAGACCATTCTAATTTGAAAGAACAGGCAGAGATTCAGAAATGCTCATTCTGTCACAAGCAGTCTTAACAGAAAAAAAAAAAAAAAAAAAAGTATTAGAATGGTTATTTCCAAGAGATGAATAGAACAAGATTTGATAAAAGCACACAAGACGAAGAACATAACTAGCATTAGGATTCTGTTTCATATCCTCCGTGAAGTATGAAAAGGGGTACATTTAAAAAACTCAGAAAATAGCTGATAACTATAAAATATAATATTTTATAATGAATATTTATAATATTATAAAATATTATAAATATTTATAAATATTTAATATATTTAATATATTTATTTATAAATATTTAATATATTTAATAATATTTATTTAAATATTTATAAATATTTAAATTTATATTATATTTAAATAAAATTTATTTTATTTAAATATTTATAAATTTCCTTCCACATAATGTGAATTTACCATATATAACTTACTGTAGCAAATTTACCTGTATCCAAATACTAACAAGACCTTTCTATTTTAGCATTCATGCTAAATACTTCCAAGCATTAATGAAAAATGCTTCTGAAACTGTTTGAAATGATATTAAATACTTGCACTTCTTGTGCATAAAACATCACCTACATGAAGGGGAAATGAATATTTAAAAATAAACTTTCTCTGTGAGTAGCTAGCACTAGCATTGTTTGAAATCTTATGAAGTAGGTTGATCATTGGTCTAATCTACAGAAAACCTTATAATCTTTCCCATATCAGAAAGAATTCATAATTGCTAAGCAAGACCTGTTTTGTAAAAGAATAAATAGTTTTAGATGTTTTCATTGAAGTCCAATCTTACCCAGAGAGTTGGTGATTTACTCTTTTACCCATTAGAAACAAATAAATTATCCCTCAGGTACTCTGCTAACTTATTCTGATATTAGAGTTTATAATTTGTATGAAATTGTTTTGTCTAACTCTTTCTTTTTGTATTCTTCTTCAAATGCATGGAAAATATTGGAAAGAAAGTTATTCCTCCATTGGGAGCTTTAAAAATATAAATGCAAAAGATGCTGCTGTGGTTTCAGAATGGAGGACGAAACAAGGAAAAGTGCAAGAGTGAGAAAATATAAAACAAATACTAATATATGTCCATGACAAGGTATAAAAAGTAAAGCAAACAAAAATCCACCCCAAAAATAAATAAATAATAATTATTATTATTGTTATTGTTATTGTTATTATTATTATCACTATTATGTCACTTTGCAAACAATGGAGATTTGAAAAAACAAGGGAAATGTAAGTAAGTAGCTTCAGCTACTCTTCTCTCACTCTGTTCAGAAATGTAGTAGATTCTGACATGAAATTATTTGTTGAGGCATTGTGAAATCACCAGGGAGAGGTAGTTTTATGTAGTAGAACCTTCTACTTCATTTCACCTTCTCAAAATAAAATAAAACCTATGCAGAATATATAATAGGGTTGACATGCTGTACACGTGGACAAAACACTACTAAAAGGGAATATGAATTCATGGAGGCTGTCAGCCTGTTAAAGGTCAAATCCTGGACAGAATGGGAGACAAATTCTAGTAATGGCATGCTTAAAAGTGATAAATTCCTGAAAGACATATGTGATTTCTTCTTTCAACCATCTTTTTACCTAATTTCCACATTTTAAAACTACAACTAAAAAGAAACATTTAAGTAACATTCCTTTTGGCTGAGCTAAGTAACTAAAGCATCTTTGGAAAATAAATGTTAACTTAGACACCTTGAATGTGTCATAGGTACATTTTTCATAGGCATTTAGCTAAATCTGGAATTCAGTTCTAACCACTGATGGAAGCTGACTATGGAAAACCAAAATTCAGAAGTTAAACTGTGATTTGTAATATTACAATTCATAGAACATTGCCAAGCACATAGAAGAAAAATCATTCTTGTTGCTCCCACCTTGACATATTCAAAAAATTAGACAAGCTGTCCAAAAATATGTTCACAATATACCAATCCACGCAGAAGTGTAGTGACCTAGAAGGTAACTATCAGAAAATAAAAGGTCTAAAGAAACAGGCAGAAGCACTATGACTGCAGGTGGCACATTTATGTGCAGCTGGGGAAGGTGCCTAGATGACAAGGCAATGGAAGGAAAGATAGAAAGAGAAGGTGTGACAGGGATTTATCAGTTAAGTGCAGTTATAGTCAATTCAGTCAGAATAATGATACTATTATAACTGGTAAAAACATTTTTAAATCAACAAGCATTCAGAGAAGGAAAAGGTGCAGAAGTGAAAAAATAGAAGGAAAATTTCATGCAGAGGGAATATAATTAAACTTATTAATTAAACAAAAATATAAATTATATAAATTATATATAAATAAATTAAAAAATAATTATTCCTCACAGAAAAAATATTACAATTCCCATTGGACATGAAAAATATATGAGACTTAGAAAGATTTTCCAGCAAATATTAGGTCATGAAATTAAAAATATATTCTTATTTTGCTCTCATTAAACTCTTTCTAAAAGATTTTATATTTCAAAGGCATAAAAATAAAATTGCAAGTATTCTGGACATTTTTAAAGAAAAGTAAAAACGCTTTGATAGCTAACAGTCTTCTGTAAGAAATACTATTCTCTTACGTGTGAATTGTATTTACTATCTCTGCTTCTCCATCAAGGTCCTTATAGCCATATGTATAGGTAATCTTACAAAATAGATGATAAAAGCTAAGCACTGCTCCCCCCCCCCCAATAATAACAAGAATAATAAACAACCCTAAAGCCCTTACCCAGAATTAATTTAATTAATATCAACTGTAATTCTGAGACTCCTTATGCACTTTCATGAAAGGTAAATGTGGGGAATAAACACATATATTTAGTTACCATAGAAAAAAAGTGCACATGTGCAGTCAGATACCTTGGCTTAATTGAGTCATGAAAGGTCACAAAAAAAAAAAAAAAAAAAAAAAAAAAAAAAAACACACAGCAAAAACAACAGTGTTGTTGTTTCTTCAACAGTGTTGAAGTCCACATGACAGCTTTAGCGATATCCCAGGATTCACATTCTCTCGTAATATACACCTAAGATGACAAGAAGACAGAACTACTAACAGGTCTATTGGGTATGCTTGGTAAACACTATTTGCATAATTTGACCTAAATACCATAACTGGGAATATAATTTCACATACATTCGTTCTAGTTTATACTGAACTTCCATAAATACCTTTTTTTTTTTTTTTTTTTTCTCTGACATGAACAGCAGTACTGCCTTCTCTGGGCAGTAATATATTGTATTTCACTTCCATCTTCAAAATGGTGGAGAACTTAAACTCATTTCAACATGTTTAAACAATTTGTGAACTATTTTTCTTTGATCTTTCTATTTTGCAAATTGGAATAGCCAACAAAATGCAACATAGCACTTCATTTTATTGCTTTATGGATGTGATTAGTTACAGAACCTGCTATCTGCAAAGAACAGTTAATAATTATAATATACATTAAAGAAATCTGTTATATTCATTGACTATTTGTGAACTTTCTAAATAAAGCAATTCAATAAAGCTAAATTCAATAAATTAAATAAAGCTAAAGCATGTTTTGCAATAATCTATTAATTTTTTGATAATGTAATTTTATCAAAAAAATGTATTTAATGTAATGTAATAAGGCAAGCAGCTATATAGCTAGTGAGCACAGAAAGGTAGCTGGAAACTAAAGTATTGAGATATTACTTTTTTTTTTTTTTTTTTTTTTTTTTTTTTTAATAGTGGTGTTAAAACTGTTCAGATATATAATACTGTCAATGACAAAAAAAAAAATAAATAAAAAAAAAAATCCAGATCTATTACTTTAATTTAGGAAATCATTCTCTAGCACCCATTAGGAAGAGTATGCACATTTAGAAAGGTAAGTTTATTCTTCAATAATAAAAATTATTTTAAATACTTGCTTGTCCTTTCAGGTGCTTTTCTGAGTTACACCTGACCACTGATTTCGTATTCAAATTTATCAACTGTCAAACCATTGGATGTGAAAAAACATTTGACTTGGTAAGGATTCAAATGAACTACAGAAATTAGATTAGTTGGTTTTCTTCTTGAAGCTCTTTATTCTTTGAAGAAGAAAACAGTATGAAGGATAGAAGAAGTATCTGGCAGAAAAAGAGTAAAGGATTCCTGGGAAAAATTACATTGCAGATTTTTCTGTGAGGCAGATGTGGAAAAAAAAACAAACAAATTATAATTTATTATAAATAAATAAATAACTTCCATGAAGTGAGGAAGATCAGGTGCAACAATATAGATTGTGTGTTTATTTTTTTTAAATATTTTTGGCATTTCTGAAAACATAGTTCAAGAAAAAAAAAAAGAACTTTAACATGTTCTTAAAAATTTAAACTGATTTAAATCTTCTGTCATGCACTGAGAGCTCATCATAGCTAACTATGACTAATAAAAATTAGCAACCGCAATTTAAATTATTCATCTTTACTGTTTTCTACTATTTGACTGTGTTACTACACTTGTGAGCTTATCCTCTGCTAGCACACATATGAATCCTCTGCAACATTTTAGAAGTATAGAATAATTCATGTTGGAAAGGACCTGTCAAGGTAATCTGGTCCTATTTCCTGCAGAGGCAATGATAACCTCAAAGTTTCAGCAGGTTGCTCAGGGTCTTGCTGAATTTTGATTATCTCCATTCTCTCAGGAGGAACATTCTTACTATGACTTATTTGTTTGTTATTCAGTATTTCCCATGCTGTAGTGCATAACAGTTCATCTCTTCACTAGGCACTTTTGAATGAAGACTATCTTCATCTTTTTTATAATCCCCCAGCAGTCAGATTAAATCAATCATAAAATATCTTTCTCATACTCTCTCCTCCAGGCTGTAAGAGCACTGAACTTCAACCACACCACAGAGCCCAGGTCCTCCAGGCCCTGGTTATCTTAGGGGCACTGAGTTGTTGCAGTTTACTAGTCTCAGTTTTACAGAATCACAGAATGTTAGGGATTGGAAGGGACCTTGAAAGATCATCTAATCCAATCCCCCTTCCAGAGCAGGAACACCCAGATCATGTCACACAGGAACATGTCCAGATGGGGTTTGAATGTCTCCAGAGAAGGAGACTCCACAACCCTCCTGGACAGCCTGTTCCAGTGTTCTTATACCCTCACTCTGAAAAAGTTTCATCTCATATTTAAATGAAACCTCACTTAGATCTCACTTGCTTGCACCCATTGCCCCTTGTTCTATCATTAGATGTGTAGTTTATCTCTCTTCCTTTTGGAAGTCCCAAACAGGACAGAATATTCAGGATGCAGAATCCATATAGGTAGTACAGAGAAAAATCACATCTATTGAACTGCCAGCTATGCTCTTGTTGTTAATAGGCAGGTGCCTTTTTATACTCAAGGCTGCACTGTCAAATCCACATCCACCTTTTTGTCTGGATGGACGTTTTCTGCACAGATGTAATACAGAGTTATTCCATTTCAGGCACAAGACTTTTTAAAATTGTTATTATATTCCATAAAGTGCCTTCTTTCAGCCAGGTCCTCCAGAATGTAAGAAGTCCCTTTGTTGAGCATACAGGTCGCTTCTCACAGATTGGTGTTACCCATAGGCACAACGACAGTGAAAAGATTACTTTGTTCACTTCCTTATCTTTATGCCCACATTAATATGCACTTCCCTTCTGACCCTAACATAATCATCTGTGCTTGACATTCCTGTTTTACTTTTACCCATTGCTCTACTCCAGGCATGCAAGTTATTCCAGCAATTCTTTGTAATCCCAGAGATGCTGCAGGTCTGTGCTTGAACATGAGTTATCCATTCTGCATCAGTTTATGTACATAGACGTAATCTTTCTTTACTCTTTTTGAAATTCAGATGTGAAATCATGTTGAATTGCAAGGTAGTTAGCCTACTCTTCTCCCCATAAAAATCATTTCATAATATAAATGCATTAGCTTCTAATTAATTAAAATTAATATTTAACAAAATCAATGGTGATTAATTAATTGCTAGGATTAAAGGTAATCTAAGAACAAGATAAAATATTTTCACAAGTCCCTGCTTTTCCTAAAGCCATTAAATGTCAAAAAATAGACAGGACATTACATTCTGGATATTGCCAGAATATGCCTTGTCATAGTTAAACATAAGGACCATTGGTACATTTTATTTGCCTGAAGAAAGAAAGAAACCCACAAATTATCTCTACAGTTCACGTAATACAAAATACTACTTTCCTAGTTTCTTAATGTCAGCAAATGAGCTTTTGTCTCTGGTAACACATTAAAGCTGTGTTTTCATTTCGCTGTAGCAAGGGCTACACGTTTCTCGTACTTATCACCTGGGCCTTTGTCACACTGCATATTCAGTTTTTCAGGTGAACACTTCTGAGCTGGACATTAACTGGGAGGTATTAGCTGACATTAAACTCTAGCAGGTACCATTAGCAGGCTCCATCACAACTGTCATATAAAATGCCTCAGTTATGTACTATACTTATGTGGCAATACTTTGGCAGCAGGTGGCTGCAGGGGTAACCTTTGTGAAAAAAATCCTGCAGCTGCCTCATGTTAGATAAAAGGCAGTTTCAGCCAGCTCCAAAAGGGACCTACTGCTGGCCACAGCTGAGCCAGTAAGTGACCCTGGTTGGGCCTGTGAGAGAAGGTTTAAGAAAGGGAAAAAACTGCTGCACAACAGCAGCCGGGAGAGAGCGAGGAGTGAGAACCAGCCCTGCAGCCCCCAGGTGAGTACAGCAGGAGGGCAGGAGGTGCTCCAGGCAGGTAGCAGCAGTTACGCTGCGGCCCATGGAGAGCCCCCGCAGGAGCAGGCCCCGGGCCGGAGCTGCAGCCCGTGGAGAGGAGCCCATGCAGGAGCAGGGGGTCTGGGGGGAGCTGCCACCCACCCGTGGGGGACCCGTGCTGGAGCAGTTTGCTCCTGGGGAATGGATGAATGAATGGATGGATGGACCCCGTGGGACGGAGCCATGTGGAAGCAGTGCTTGAAGAGCTGCAGCCTGTGTGCAGCCCCCGCAGACTCAGTTTGGGAAGGATGGCATCCCTGGGAGGGACCCCACGGGGAGCAGGGGCAGAGAGGGACCATGAGGGAGTGGCAGAGACCAAGTGTTAGGGACTGACTGCAGTCCCCATTCCCTGTTCCCTTGTGCCACTTGGGGGGAGGAGGTGGAAGAGGGTGGGTGGGGGAAGGTGTTTTTATTTTTTGTTTTGTTTTGTTTGTTTGTTTATTTCTCGCTGCTCTAGCTTGTTAGTAATAGGTAATAAATTTTATTAATCTCCCTACTTGGTTTTGCCTATGACGATAAATGTTGAGTGATCTCCCCATCTTTATCTCAACCCTTGAGCCCTTTTCATCACAGTGTTTCCCCCTTTCCCTTTGAGGAGGTGGAGTGAGGGGGTGGTTGCGGTGGAGCTCAGGTGCCCACCAATAAATAAATTAATTAATTAATTAATTAATTAATTAATTAAATATTGTGTAAATATTTCAAAATGTTGATATTACTGAATTTCTTTTGGGGAAAGAAAGCTTAGTTTACTAGTTTACCTCAGTCACATGTTGTCATGTGGCTTATATGATAAGAAAGCACTTCCCAAGCCTAACCAGAAGTTTACTATAGTTCAGGCGTGTTACTTGCTGGCCTGTCAGCAGTGGACATAGCTAAAAGTAGCTTTTGTTTTTCCCTACATTGGCCTTCAAAAGATAGGCCAGTGTGGGAAACAGGTATTCTCTCAAGGATACCTGTTGTCTTCTTTACACTTTTAGGAGTCGTGTTGTTGTTCCAAACCTCCTTGTTCAGATGCAAGAGGAATTATATCCCCTAGATTTACCCAGTCTGTTATCCCAAGTAGATTCCACCTGAAAGGAAGATTGAGTTATACTCAGCTACATCAACTGACAACCCAGTAAGCACGCAGGAAGTTACACATAAACTGAAGAACTGAGTTTTCAAAATATGAAATGACCAGCTGAAGTAAATTTATCTAAGCAAAAGTATCTATTAATGCCTGTAGGATAATACAAAACTGATAACTGAAAAAGCATTCTGTACAACCACTTGACATTGATTAGAAGTGCTCAAACAGCCTCTACAGGTGGAAACAGAACTCAGACTAAGTGATGGTGAAGTGCTTAATGATTTGTACAACCTTGATCAGACAGCATAATGTCTTAATTTAGAATGGATAATTTTATTTTTATTATTATGCTTCTTTCTCTTCTAATTCAAGAGCATGAAATATTCTTAACTTACTACACTGAGAGATGAAGAAGAGAAAAAATCATATAGTTAGCCATCTGTTATATCAAAAAATAGCAATTTTCTTTAAAGAGAAGAATTGCACACCAAAATTTCAGTATTGCCAGATGACAGCCACTTCTACTTAAACTTAGCACCCTAGAAACCTTTCATTATCTTATTCTCAGTCTCTGACCCCTCTGTATTCTGTGTAGGTGTAGGTATTACTACTGTATAACAAAGATTTGGGGCTACAAGTTGTTTGTAAGTGCTTACAGTGCTACACTTTCTTTACAGTTATTTGAGGCCAAAGGCATATGATACTGTGCAAGTGCATGTACTGCTGCCTGCAGCATGACACCCATGTCAAGTCCTCTGCCATATCTATGATATGTTGTCTTCTCTGCCCTCTCTTTCTCCGGAAGGAGTGGGCATTTCTCTAGGTCTACACATAGCAGTATTTTCTCTGAAAGTAGCTGGTAAACATAAATAATTCTCTCTAAGTAAGACTAGAAGTCACAAAAGATAACAATTTACTTATTCAAGGATGTAGTCTGTTTTAATTAACTTCAGGGATCACAAAATTTAATGAAGTCTACACCAGTCTCATTTCCCCAGTTTCTAGTCAATGCTTTAACATGATTTCTCCTTGCTTTCAGCAATATTCCCTCCCCATCCCCAAAAGTAAATAAATAGACAAAACAACAACAACAACAACAAAACAACAACAATAATAATGGTGATAATAATAATATAATAATAATTAATACATCAGGGTTCCCTTTTCCTTTGTATTTCATGAAGAAAGGGAAGAGACTCCCTATCACTTGGAAACTTTGTACTACACATAGAAGTGTGAGGGAGAGACAAAGACGTGATCTCCACCAGTAGGCCATTCTGTTGTCCATGAAATAAAAATATTTATTTTTATATTTAAAATTTTATATTTACCACACTGATTTAAAAAAAAAAAAAAAAAAAAAAAAAAAAAAAAAAGCTTTATAAAGATAGGTGGGAAAGTTATAAGCTTTACAAGAAACAGATCATCTGATGAAAGTTAAGGCTTTCAATAATATGCAGTAAATAATTTTATTTTTAAGTCCAGGTACATAGTTATTTACACAAAAGTTTTCAGAGAAAATCTTGCTATCCATCTTCATGAAATGCCATTCAAGCTAGTGGTTCGCAAGGATGGAGCTTCTACAATGAATTTTACCTGGCTTGGAACCAGAACCTCAAGCAAGTGCTCGACCAAATTTTGGGTTGGTTTATCTTGGCAAAAATTTTCATGCTGATCTACAAAAATCTTTCCAGACAAAGCCTTCTTGAAGAACAGTCTATATAGCAAAAACTTTCAATTTTTCAAACCTGGGTTTTCTGAAGCAAAGTGAAAGATGTGTGTCCATTAAAAAAATCCCAGATGAACCTCCATGTCTAATATTAAAGCAGGCAGTTTTTGTAGTCTTTCATGTTAGTTTCCCCAAAGGGGCAAACATTAGATAATTTTATGCTTAGAATAAGTCTACAATTAAAAACATGAATTTAACAGTCAGTTTTTAATTTAATTGATTGCAAAATTATGATTTTTCTGTGAAATTCCATAAAAAAATCCCTCAGGCAAATGAAATACCGATATCAATATTTGATTTATGATTGTAAACTTAGATTTAATTACTACAAATCCTATTTCTACCAGCTTCAAGCATGATCTAGATGAAATTTTAATTTGTAATGTATTTTAAGCACTAATGTTTAGACTAATTAAATTTTATTAGTGTCAGGATATGAAGTTAATTTAAAATAAAGATGGTTTCTTTTTTTCAAGTAGTCTAATGTTTATTAAATGTAAATGTTATTAAAGTTATTTGAATTGCATAAACAGGACATAAGCTTCCCTCACTTGACTTCAAATGTCATTGCTTCTCACACTGTTATTTTTTTTATATATATCATGAAAGAGCAACACTGTAAGTATTCAGCTACATTGGTAATCTCAGCATATAGTCTGCAATGACTTTGAAAGTATACAGGAAAGCAGAAATAATTATGCTTTAAGTCCACACTTAAATAATGAATATCATTCCTTTCAGGCATGTTTTGCAGGATTGTATTCAATAAATTATTCTAGCTTCTCCCCTTCACTTTCGTATGAATCTCAATTATCTCACACAGAGGGGAATTAAAGAGTAAGACAGCAATGAACTGGCAAACTAGTCCTTCTAAGAGGAAGAAGAAGAGTCAAAGAGGAGAGGTATGAGTCAAAGAGTAAGAGAAGGTGACCACTATTAATTTTTTTATTTTTATTTTTTGCTGGTAACATGAAGAGCTTCTGTGTAAAAGCAGTTATTTAAAGGTGGAAGGCAAGGAAAAAGGTATGGCACAAAATGTGATTTCTGAAACAAACTGGAAGAAATACAGAAAGTTATTTCTTTTCATCCCATTTTACATTAATGGTAAGACTGTGGATGTTGAATAATTTTTGACAGGGTTTTTGGAAACAGTATTTGCCCACTTCTCATTAAAGCCCTTACTATTTTAAGATTTTAATAATCTTCATTACACTTAAAAGTGATACAATCATCAACCACATGACAAGCATGAAAAGCCTCTCAAGAAATCTCTGCTAAACTTTTTTCTTTGTCTTACATTGGTGATAATATTCTTCATGATATTAGGCTAAACATCAAGGCATTGTTTTCTAAGGAGCCTCCTTGTGCTTTGCTAATGCTGAAGAGTTTCTGTTCTTGAATTACCTCCTGTCTGGTTGACTCAATGCAAATCCAGGAGAACACTATCTCTCTTAATTGTATAAACGCTTCATTTATTTAAACTTTCAATTTGAAAATAAGATCATAGCCTATAGGTTGTTCTTTTTTTTTTTTTTTTTTTTTTTTTTTTATCTTTCATTTTATATAAGTAGTATTATCAAGCAATCTTAAGGCTTATTCTCTGTGGTCCAGCACTCATCACTGTTTCCCAGAACCAGACATAAGGTATGATTACAGTTTGCCAATCGATTAATGAAGAAGGAAAAAAAAAAAAAAAGATATTATGGATGTCAGGGTCTCACTTATTGGAGGGCATTTGTTCCTCAGATCTAGTAGATCAAAATCTTTTTTTTTAATGACCAATACTCTGAAGAGTTTTTTATTTTAATAAATGAATTGGCATCTCTACCCATCTCCAGTTCTTATCTCAGAAGTCTAGAATATACAGGTATTATCTCAGCAGAAACTTGTTTGCACTTCTCAGAAGATTCTGATCTCATTTAAGCAATGCCTTGATCATTCCTCAAAATCTTCATTTTACAGTGCTGCATTCACAATTTTAAAGCCTTTTTTTCCCCCAAGCAATAACTACCTGCGTTACATCTCAGCTGCCATTCTTTCACATGGCTATGATATCTGGCTACATCTTTCATTAATAGCTCAAGCTCAGTTGTTTCAGTGCATTGACCATTCTCTTTTTAAAGGATTCTTTTCAAACTTCTTTGTTTCTTTATTTAAAGTTGAACTGCATTTTTTTTCACTGTATAAACAGTAACAGTTCTAATATTCTCATCCAAAAAAACATCATATAAGTCCTACAACATATTCTAGGTTATTCCCTGTTGTAAAACTGGGGAGAGAACACCATGTGTGACATTTGGGTGGCATAAAGATTACTGTTTCTATTTTTTAAATATTGGCAAATATTTGCTTTTCATTATCTTCCAGGCTGCACTATTTAGAATGTTGAGAAGGACAGAGAGACACACAGAGACAGACACAGACAGAGATGCACAGAAAGAGAAACAGAGCTGTGAAAATGTGGTTTGATGGACATCACTTCCCATACATGCTCCAGAAAGCAAGAATATTGACACAGGGAGAAAAAAGTGAGAGAATGTTGACAGCCTAAATGATCAGCACAGTGGGTTTCATGCCAGGCTCTCACAGTGCTACTGCTGTTTACCTGTGTCCCTTCCCAGTTACTGCTGAGAGAACTCCTGTGTTAGTATTATTGTATGTACTTCTGTCTGTTTTCTGCTCTTGTCTCATTACAATTGAACACTCATTATCGTTGAGGATGCAGAAACTTAGGCCAATTAACTATATGCAAAAGCATTTTTATTTATTTATTTGTTTGTTTGTTTGTTTTCCATATAAACCATGGTTTACCTTCTTATCTGATTGCCTTCATATGGGAAGATTATCGTGGATGGACTGCTAAGTCCCAGTTTCAATACACAACTTCTTTTTCATATGCATGCTAGCTGCATTTCTTTCACTCAGTCTGTTACAGTCTGTTTTATGCAAGACTCATGAAGGTATCTGGGAGAGGAGTGACTGATCTCTAATGTAACTCCACCATGAACATTGTTTCACACACCCGAACAATGAGACGTGCCAGGATTAAGCATACAGTTTGTACAACTTTTAGCCCCAGACACGGTGAAACATAAAATTGAAAATTTAGCTGGAAGTGTGAAATAAGTGGGATGAGATTTTTATTTATTTATTTATTTAGAGAAGAATTAGAAACAGCTTTAGGAGAGAGAATTTATATACTGTTCTCACAGAAGGACAGCAGGCACTGGTAGGGAGTTTAAAACATGGAGAGACTGCCAGGAGAAGAGAAGAGGAGTAAGTACACAGAAAATGAACATGACTGAAAAAAAATAAAAAGGAGTATAATGAAAACAGATACTGTGAATGAACAAGTCAATTACTTCCAGTGAAACGTAGAGAGCAGGCTAAATCTTGGATTTGGATTTTGTATTAGGAATATTAAGAAGAATAAAATCAGAGTAATTGTAATCTATGTAAGCTAAAGTAAAAGAAATATGAAGACTGTGTTTGGAGATGCTTAACTTTATGGAGACCTGGTAAACAATCCCTTAATTTCTAATGACACAGAAATAATTTAATTTATACCAGTATATCTATCAATGGACTTCTGTGGACATGGCTTAATGGGACTGAGATATTTTCCTAAGAGGAAAATGAATAACAACCAAAAAATAAAAATAAAAATGAAGCAATATGACAATGATTTAGGAATCGCTGTTAAAAGACCTATATGAAAATAACAAGAATATTTTAGCATCAGTAGATTTTTTGAGAGTAGAAATTTTCAAAATGTATTCGAATCTGATTTGTCAAACTTCCATAGAACTGAACAAACCTCTGATTTTTTTCTTATAATTTTGAAAGTTTCCTCTTTTCTGTCATGTGGCCTTTGCAGGAAAAACTTTAAAGACTTTCCCATATCTTGTTTTCTACAAGAAAATAACTTATTGGAATTGAATGCAAGGATCACATAAATCACAGGAAATGTGGTTTTACTACAAAGGTTTATAATACAGTATACATGTCATGTAAAATTATGAAACTACAACTTTCAGCCAATAAACTACAGTCTAATTAACTGCTACAAGTCAATAGGGTATTCTTTGCCTTCTCTGTTAATGGTAACATCAACTACTCTCAGTTTGTGACTGCTGGTTGTTTGTGTTCAATATTTTCATAAATACATCTTTTGAAGGGTCTGTTAATCAGTGTTGAGAAATATATATATAAAATGTTTCAGTTTAGGGAAAATAAATAGGCAAATGTAAACTGAGTAAATATAAACAAAGATCTATGTGTCATCATACTGTTTTTAAAAAGTAAAAGTCCTGATAAATGTTGATATTAAAGACTCATTTTGAATTCTTCCTCACTATTTTATAGAGTCAGTTAATATATTCTATATCTATTTTAAAGGTAAGCATATCAGGCACAGGAAACTTGTACAACAGGTTCAGAAAAGCACACTCTTAATCAGTCACAAATCCCCACCTGGGGATTCATTATCAGATAGACTATATTATATTACAGAAGGGGGTAAAAAGGGACTATGGAGAGTTAATTTAGCAGACCCACACATTTTGAAAAAGAGCACAAACCATTAAAAGTAGCTTTTATTCAAAATCCTGCATAAAACAAAAATAAATCCATCTATCAGCTCCTCAGAATAATCCTTTCATCTTGGAACATGTCCCACTTGAGGAAGACCTATAGAGGAATATTTCTTACTGAGGGCTTGTCTACAAGGGAAACTTTCCAGTGTAAGTTACTATGAATTAAACTCATGTCAAAACTTTATGAGTACTACCTTCCTAGCATAAACATCTGTAGTTGTTTATATAGAGCTTTTTCAAAAAGAAACTTAATTTGACTAAGACTACATACCTGTAGCACCCATCCAACACTTTGTTTTCAAACTGTTTGACCCAGAGGCAGATGGTAAAATGAGAATCTCACAAGTCAGCACCATTATTATGATGCCCTGGAGTAAATTTTCCCTGTATTATTTTATATTCCTGAAGCAATTTATAAAAGCCTTCCTGATAGCATTTAAGAGCTACTTATTTGTCTGAAAGAAGCATCTCATTGGAGTTGATACATATATACGTATAGATATATAGATACATATATACACATATATATATGTGTGTGTATGTATGTATGTATTTATTTATTTATCTATCTATTTTTTTTTTTTTTCCTGGGAAACTTAATGTCATGATCAAATTCAAAACCTATTTGTTATCTCTTTTTGGTTCAGAAATTCTGCAGACCCCAGTGGAATTATTCCTTGTGTTTTTGTTTGTTTGTTTGTTTTGTTTGTTTTAAGTTCAATACACTCTATTTGCTATCTCAGAATTATTTCCAAAACAAAAAGATAAGTTTAGCACATGACCTTTTAAATAATGTGTTGCATAACTGTTATTTATGCAGGAAGCCCAGAGAAGACCCAGAACAAGCAAATCTTTTTTTAAGCTTCCAATGAAATCACGCTCACTTGGTAAAGCAGACCAAGAAAGATGTTCTACTGTCACCAGTGCAGCCATATCCTGTGCTATATGGACAAGGCTTTTCATTGCAAGATGACAGGTTAAGCCAAGAAGCTAACTCTTCAGTCCTATATGTTTGGCTGTTATGCTTACCCAGACTCCAGGCTTTATTTTCTCTTCTGTATTTGTGTAGAGAAGGGTAGAGATTCATATTGATTTCTTTTTTCCTCTTAAGGAGCATATAACCATATAAACATTTGACCAGGTTGCATTTTTTTTTTAATGCTCTTCGGTATACAGAAGTCTGTGAATAGTTAGTTCAGGGGAAAGGTGTTAGACTAGATTGCTCTACTGATACTGCTTATTTCAGGCTTCTGTTTTGAGAAAAGGAGATAGACTTGGACCCGAGTTATTCATCTTAGCCTCATTCGCATCTGAGTTGCAAAGGTTAGGTGCAAAATCTTTGTACCCTATAACCAGTTGTCATGTAAACCATTTTCTCTTCTGCTCTTTAACTTCATATACTACCTGTCAGATTGTATTTCCACACTTAAATATAAAAAGATTGTTCTTTTTCTCTAGAATAGACAGAGAAAGTGATCAAAAATGCTTTAACCTCTTTCAAGAAAGAATTAACTTCCTTCCCCTTAGACTTCATCTTTCTCTCCCTTTTTATTATAGAACTACTCAATAAGTAGTAGTGGAGACAGTCATTTAAAAATAACTTCAAGGGCATCACATTTGTTGACAGTCAAATAGAAAACAGTTTTATCTCTTTCTCACTTTATCATCTTTATTGACTGTGTCACTGGTAAGTGTAAAAGCAACTTTGGATCTCACAAAGCTGCCTTCATGGATGAGCTGTGATGTTCTACACAGTTTCAGTGCTCTGAGTGAGAGGAGGCTTTTAGGAAAGCAGCTTAGAAGTAACAAAGAATTTGCCTCATAATATTTTATCATTCCTCAGACAGAAACACTGTGTATGTGTGTGTGTGTCTCCCCATTGTATTACATTGTCAAAGGCTAGATGCAATTGATAAAAGAAGTCTTGAACTGATATGGCTAAGACAAGGCAAACTATTTGACTATGTTCTGATTCAAATTGTGTTGGTGATCTAAACTGCAGAAATACTTTTCTTTCTGTGACTTAGCTTAGCAGATGATAATATTTCCCTGAAGGGAACAGATTTTATTTATTTATTTATTTATTTTTCAATGCATCTATCACAAATAAGTAGTTTTCTTTGTGTTTACTAAGCAAGAAAAAAAAAAGGCAGATCTTACTTTGCTCATTTAAATAAATACAACTTTCAAAATTATTCTATCAAAATAGTGCTGAATTTGACTGTCCAACCTAGAAAATTCTGTGATTCTGTGATTCTGTGTTTGGCTGTTAATTTATATACCACAGAGCACATTTTCTTTGTTTCCTTCATTATGATTACACAGCAAATCTGATGAAAAGTCCCTATTCACTTTTCAGGTTTATGACCAAGAATCATTTTCAGACCTTTGTGTGAATAAACAATTGAACTTACAATCTTTTCTCACAGAACTTTTGAATACTATGTTCAGTGTAATTTAATTAATTTTTATTTTAGAATTGTGTGTTGTTTTTCATTTATAATATTATAATGTTGTAGAAAATAAAATCCAAGAAACAAAATAAAAAACATTGAATCAAGTGGAAATTACTATACTCAAGCAGAATCAAAGGTATTGCTTACTGTTATGCAAATGACACTCACTTCTGACATTTCAGATAAATAACCTATCTTTTAAATTTATTTTCTCAGACCTTTTTATTTAAAAACCATTCAAGCAAACCTAGCTAACTAAATTCAAACTGTAATTAGCCTTTTTGAGCTGAAAGTCTACAAGAACTTCCAAGTCCATAGATAATTGGAAATGTCTAAGCATAAAATAGGTGTCCCTGGTCATTAGTATTGCGGATGACAGATGCAAAATTGTGCCCAATTAATCTTATGATAGCCTAGACAAACTAGCATGTAGATGTTATTGTAAGTTTCCACATTTAGAATCCTCCTCTAGAATTTATTTTATTTTTTTATTTTTATTTAAATATGAATTATTATTTGCTTAACATTTATTATATTATATTGATATATATGTAATGTTATATGTATGATAGTATAAGTATATAGTATGAAGAATAATTTTTATATGAATCTTACACAGCCAGCAATAAAATGAATATCTATTAAGTTGTTCCATTCCCTAAACTCTCTAATAACAAGTTTTCTGAAATTGCATTAGATGTATACACAATAAATTAGTGTTTTCTCTCTCCAGGATCAAAGTTTTACTTAAAATAGTATTTCACTGCATTTGCAAATATGATTTAAAAGGTTTTGTCAAGACATTATATATTGTTTCTGATGATTTTACAAACTCATCTTCACTTTTACATACCAATTTCTTTAAGAAAAACTAAAGACCAAACTGTCTTTTCCTCTAGAAACATACCAGATATGGACTTCTTTTTGTTGAAAGTTCTTGTTGTTGAGTTGTTGAAAGAGTAAAGTTATAACATACAAAATATTTTTAAAAATACATTTTAAAACAAACATACCAAATAAACAAACAAGAAAAACACACAAAAAAAACAAACCTCCTTAGGATTGATTTAGACAAGCCCTGGGGTTCTGTTAGGCAAGATATTTTTAACAAAATCAAAAAGGAAAATTTAAAAAATCAGTCTCCAGATAAATCATTATATCTTAGCTTGTTTTCTCTTGTTATGTAAAAGCATGCCTAACCCCAAATTTTAGTTCTGTCACATTATATGAAATATCCTAAAATAATCATTATAAATGATAGGCATATCTACTAAAAGAATACAAAAAATCATATTTTTTGTTAATTGTTTTTACAGTCATTTGGCTACCGTTATATTTAAGTTGGGATGCATGTCTTGGGATGCATGACAGTCCTTTCTGTCTATTAATTTAAGCAATCTATACTAAATTTATTGTGAAAATGAAAAGGCTTTATGCAGTAAGATAAGGTATACCATTATTACAGATGTTTTTCAAAGAGTTCTCCCATGCTAGAAATGCATTCTATACCAAAAGTAGAGGAGGCAATATGCTCAGGTACTGCTGCAGCATTCTGTAGTGCACGTTACTGGTGTGTACTAAGAGCATCTATACCAGAGGGTAATGGCCTTGTCCCCTCCTGCCCTGGGGCTGGCAGAGACAGCACACCCTGGTGCAGGCCCACAGGAAAAGTCCCCAGGCCACTAGCATGTGCACATCCACCTTCCCCAGCCCCAGCATGGCCCCTCTGCCCACCTGGCACCCGTACCCCCACCCTGGCCCCTTGCCTGACCACAGGGCCCCTGCTTACTTACTACTCCTTCTTGGGGCTGTCTGCATGCACCAGTGCCCACGGACTCATTCCACTGGCACCCACTCTCACAGCCCCTCCATGAGTGCCAGTACAGGACCTCTGCCCACCTGATGTTCATGGTCTGACTCCAGTAGCTGGCATTGAGTGCCCACTGCTCCCATGCACACAGGACATTAAAAAGTAAGAAAGGATTAAATGAGAAGACAGGAGAGACAGCACTGACCAGGCGCAGGGCTCTGCCAGACAGTCATGCTGACAACCCCATTTCACACACAAAGCAACCTTTTATCCCCCTTTCTGACAGCCCCCTCTCTGCACCTCGCTGCTTCCCTTCTCCTGCACATCCCCCAAGGGTTTGCAGAGCTCTGCCCATCCCTGCATTCCTCACAGCCCAGGCCCCTGGTTCACAGCTCTACCATCTGCCCAGACAGGACTGATCTTCCTGGAAGTGATTCCTGTAGTTTTTCCATAGCCGATCAACCAGCGTGACTGAGAGATTTGTTTTTGTCATTGTCTCCATGTCATTCTGTCAGGTCTGTGTCTCAGTATATTCTGGTTTTTGGTTTCCTTTTATCCCTTAGTTTCCCAACAGACCAGATCCCCAATCAGATAACCTTGCTGGAATAAGCCTTCTCACCCTATTTCATTTCATCACCAATCCATGTAGTTTACCAGGTTTGGTTCCCATCACTTATATTCTGTTGGTTGGGTGTCTGTCCCTGTGCAGTTTTGTCTACCGCTTCCTCCCTTTCTTATTATTCATTGTTGCCTTGAAAATGATTCTGGACCAGATACCCAAAAAGGAGTAGACACTGTTCTTCCGCACACTCAGACTGCAAAAGGTAGCCTGGTACCAGGGATGTCTTTGTACTAGAATTCCCAATGGCTCGAGGATCAATAAAAGGCATGTTACTCTGCACAAAATGTCAGTATCTATGCAGACATTGCTAGGAAATAAGCATATCAGACCTGCAGAAAACACCTTTGTTTGATCAAAAGAACTGCAGTGAACAAGAAATTTCTTTACCTTCCACCTCCTCTACTTAAACATTCTGCATAAGAGCTGCCTGTATCTTGAGTTCAGCAAAAGCTATCAATTGATTCAAACTTGCACAAATTACATGTTGCCTGGAATTGTCTTTCTCCTAATAATTTATTTAGTTGAAAATCTCCATATATTTCAAATGTCCCCTTAGTTCAGGTCAAAAATAGTTGCCACAATATATAATGTCAGGTTGTTTTGTTTCCTTATCATGAAATCTTCTGTGTATTACAAGTATAAACTAAGTAATTTTATTTCAACTCCAAGTGCTGAGAATAAGTCTTTCCAGAAATGTTCATTTTCTGGTAGGCAATTCTGTATGTTTTAATTAACCTTATCACTATATATCTAATTATTTCTGACTACACTGTCCTCTACAGAACTCAGATAACATAAAAGACATATTTACACCAGTAATTCATTTTTCTTAGCAGAAAGTCTAGACTACTTGCAAAGCAAAAGCAAATTTCAGTGGAAGACAGAGCTGAAAAAAAAAAATTACTAACAGACTAACTAACCTATCTAAATTGCTAAGTGTGCTAAGTGATACCAGATTCTGAGTAAAAATATATATGTCTCATGCAAAATTAAGGTTTTATCCTCCAAAGCCTTTGATCTTTTTGCAATTTTACTGCAAAATGCAGTGTTATTTATTTCCCCTGGACAATTACTCTAAGTGCATTTACACAGAAGTGCAGAAGTTTGCAGGGACTTAAAATTTTAACCTTAAAATTTTGGAGCAGGTATCTCATCTTTGCATCATTGAGTGTTGTGGCCAGCATACTGGTAAGGACTGGAACTTTTCAGTTTGGCAACTGAGTGCTACAAATATTTAAATATAATAAAATGAATGGAATCTAAACAAATCTATGAGCATGTTTTGATCTGAACTAACACAGACATTTAGGGTTGAGTAGAGTTAACTGCTTGCTCTAAAAGGGGCATTTGGAAAGCAGAGGCAAAAAAATTACTGATTGAAAAAGACAGTATTTCCCAGAAAAAGAAGGGATGTTAACTAAATGTATGGCTAACTTAAGGAATGTTAAATATTCTTCAATATCTTTTATTATGTCATACTGCATGTAAAAGTTCCCATCTACTTCACTAGTTTTAACAATTGGTTAGCCCTAGAAAGATCAGGCATATTGGCTAGACGGTCTTTGAAGGCCCTTTCCAACCGAACTATTGTATGATACTCCTATTCTATTCTATTCTATTCTATTCTATTCTATTCTATTCTATTCTATTCTATTCTATTCTATTCTATTCTATTCTATTCTATTCTATTCTATTCTATTCTCTCCTGTCCTGTCCTGTCCTGTCCTGTCCTGTCCTGTCCTGTCCTGTCCTGTCCTATTTAGATTATAGCTATAAAACAATGTCTGACAAAGGCTTGTAGGAGATCGAGAAATGCAGCAGCATTATTTTTATTAATGTATTCCTGCTTTAACTGCTATGAGGGCATTGCAACATACTGAATAGATGTCTAAGAAGGCTGAATGGACTCTGAAGATGACAGGCAAAGGACACAAACTGAAAAACAGGAAATTTTAGCTAAATATGAGAAAACACTTCTTTACTGTGAAGGTGACAGAGCACTGGAACAAGTTGCACACAGTTTGTGGAGTTTCCTTCTCTGGAGATCTTTAAAACCCACCCAGATCCATGCTAGATGACCCTGTTTGGCAGGGAGGCTGGAATAGATGATCTTTAGAAGTCTCTTTCAACTTCAACTATTCAGTGATTCTGTGACAGCTTTCTCAGACTGGTGACTTGATACGCCAAAATCCTTAGTAACTAGCTTCGTAGCAGCCCTGTATACTACATATTTATAACAGGACATTGATATCTGGTAAGTGTTACACAAGCAACACACTCTCAGAATTGTGTTGCTATCTTATAGAATGGGGAACACTTTGGGCCATTAAATCCTAATGTTTCCCAACAATACAACCACTTCAATGAAGGATTTATCTATTGATTTATTTATTTATTCATTTATTTATTTATTTTCTGATTTTGGCTCAAGACAGCTAGAGAGAGAGAAGGAATTACCACTTGAAATGTCTTCAGCTGTGAAGGAATATATGTTTGGAAGACAAGTTTATATAAAACAGAGACATCCTTGACAATATATTTAAATATGAATCTTATCCTCAATACAGAAACAAAGGGATTATCCCCCATTGACTTCTTGTATCAATTTTTATGAAGACAGAGTAACAGGTCAGATTATGTCTTCTATTCTGAATCTGCCATAGTGTATGTAACATTTCTGAGTCATTGGCAATAGTATTTGAAACTGAATTTCAATTTCTACCCAAATGGTGAAAATAAATATATATATATATAAAGAAATATATATATATATCTAAAGAAATATATATATATATATTTTTTTTTTCTGGTATATAAACATCTAACACAAGAAAATATAGATTTAGAATCTGAATATGCTACTCTGTAATTACTGGAAAAAAAAAAAATATTATTTTAACTCACGTCCCAAGAGGCAGACACATCTACTGGAAAGACTATATTTCACAGTAAATAGGCTAACAAACCTTGCATTTTTTTTTTTATTATTTATTTTTTAATTAACCAGTGAGAATGAATCTCTTTTTTAGAAATTAATCTAAAAATTCATGTATGAGACATCATTAAGACTATGCACATTGAAGATTCTGATGACTGATTAAAATTACAGTTGCAAATAGTCACTGAGCTTTGGCTACTATCTGCAGATATTCTCAAATGGTTAAGGGAAGAGGCTAAGAATAAAATATCTCCATTTACACAGATTTTTTCCTCCCCTTTTATGAAGGCAACTTCTTTTTGAAAGATTCTTATGAAGCTGTACTCATACGCTGGAGTGGTGACTGCTGAAATACTGCTCCATTTATGTACTATTGCCTACCTTTGGTTTTATACTGTAGGTACTGAACAGATATTAAATTATATTTTTATTTTTATCCATAACCGCATAAAAGTTGCCAGTTGCATAACTCTTTAATACAAGCAAGGTAAAAAAAAAAAACAACAACAAAACAACGTGGTCATTAAAATCCTGTTTCATACATCCAATGGGCTATTGAACTGTAAATAATTTAATATTATATCCTTAATATTTCTTAATATTTCTTACTTCTGTCCCCTTCCCCTCCCCCCCCCCCCCCCCCCCCCAAAAAAAAAAGGGGGGGGAGGGGTCAGGACATAATACAAAAATGTAGTTGATGAAACTGCTGTTCAACAGTATAATTACTGCTAGGTATTTCTGATGAATTCATTTCTGCTGAAGTTTGGAGAAGCAGAAGTACTTGATTTTTTATAAAGAAAAAAACAGGTACAATGATATAATGTTATTAATATCCATATAAATAAGATAGCACTTAGTTCTATTAATATCTAATAATCACTTTCAGGAAGGGCAGAGACGTCACACACAAAAGTTCATTCTCATTACAACTGACTACAGGCAACACCACTGCAGAACCATATTCACATTCAGCATTGCAAATCACATCCATCTACAATCCCCATACTCACTCACTGGAAACTCACTGGAGTGAGGTAATTCACTTGTTATTGTGGCCACTTTTTAAGATCAGAAATAGGAACTCTTCAATGGTCGGGGTTTGTTTGTTTTCCTTTGTTGGTTTTGCTTGTTCTTTTCTTTGTTCTAGGCGTCCTTACTGCAGACCAAATTCAAAATAATTACATTGAAAGTTTAAGAGCAATCTGCAAAGTTTTCTGCTTGTTACTATTACTCTTCAAGAAAACCAGAAATTCTGAAGGGCTATTTTAATTCAATTGTTTAAAGCAAATATCTATAAGTATTATTCTGGTCTTGATATACCCTTTAAAACAGTTATTGGCTTAGAATGGTCTTAGCTCAAATATTTAAATGAAGACATGTAGGCAGCTTTTTCTCAGCAGCAGTGCAAAGTAGCAAGGGGACGAAATAGTATATACAGGTAGAAGGAGATTTTATGTTAAAGTAAAATACTACTGGAATCTGTAAAATTTGCAAACAAAATAAAAGGAATATACTTACAAAAGAGTTTTTTCTTTTCTGCTAGGATATAAGTGACATCAATCAAGAACTGCCTGAAATAACAGATGACATCTGTACATGAAGATGAAATTAAAGAAGGAACTAGGTCAAAGTAAACTGTAACCTGATAAAGCTTAAAGAATGTATAAGGTTACATAAATTCCCACATCCCTGGTTTTGTTTAGGTTCAATACCAAAACTAGTCCATACTGTCAGGTTGCTCAGAAAAATGTACTACTCCATTCACTTCTAAGTTATTTTGTTTCAATTTTCTTGGCTAAAATTCTTATTTACTAACAGTTAACATGCAGCAACACTTTATCAGAATTTCCCCCAAGAATATGCCACTATTGAGATGGATATCACAGAACTGCTGTGTTGCTGGATGGTTGACTGGACTGGAAGTTCCTTCATTTTCTTTTTGACAGTCTAAAAATGTACCCCACCCAGGAAGTTGTTTATGCCCTCAGCATTCAAATACTTGAATTTAGTAAGTATTTTTGTTCAAGACATTAAGTTATATACTTTCTCAGACTCAGTGAAAGTCCTGCAATTCATAACACAAATTTGAAAAGTGTAATTTGGTTCATTAAATGATGGTCTACTGTCAGTCATTTCTTAAATCAATGCCTCTTCAGCCTAAGTAATATCTTATACCTAGGAGGATGGGAAATCGAAGTTTGATTATGCAGAAACACTGCAGTCCTACTTCAGAAAAAAATTGTTCACTTAAAGATACCAACAAATACATTTTAAAAAATACACATAGTCTTAAGTTCGGTTTATTTTTATTATAATATAAGCAATCACAGTGTAAGGCACTACTATGAGATGTCAGTTTACAGCTATAGTTTATGGCTGAAGTCAAGAAGCCAACTGTACCCATTATTGTTATTACAGTCTTGATATAAACTGAATTACTAAACTGACTCTTGTTAGACAAAAGGCACCAGAAAAATTAAATTTCAATAAGTAATATGTATTTTTTTCAGTCAGACCACTATCATGACAGCGCTGTCATTCTGACAGGAGTAACAAAAGCCAGAATAAGAGCAAGCAAAAACTAGAATTGGAAATTCCTTAAGAAGGCTTTCCTTCTGAAAGCAACATTTTTGTGGGAGTAAAGCATGTCTCAGTAATAAACTTGTGGCAAACAAAATAAGATCCATTTTTTGCTAAAATTGGTTAAAATGTCTGCTCATCGTATGTAATCCGCATACTGCCTTTCATTATGTAAACTATTAACATTTATGATATTAAGGGACCTGTTAAATTTTGCAGCTTGTACTCAGGAATACTCCAGGACCTCCTTGGCACATGTCCAAGTTTAGTGAGTAAATTGCATAAATGTTACTTATTTCCCCCCCTTTTTTTTTTTTTTTTTTTTAACTTACAGTACTATATTATATCTAAAAGCTAGTAAACAAAATATTTGTTTTCTAGCCTGTAGCCCTTTTAAAACATGGAAATAAAATATTTTAACATGCTTCAGATTTATGAGATCCTGAGATAGGAACCATAAAAATGCAGTGAGCTTATTAAAGGTAGGCTATTTATATTAAAAATAATTCCTTACTTAAAACAGATAATTTTGTAGCAGTATAAATTAAAAATTCAAGAATTCAACTTAATGACAGGAAATTCTCTCATTTCTTCCAGTTTATGATTAGAAGAATCCCCTTTTAGACACTAAAAGTTACACTAAGGAATTATTTCCTCCATAAATCATCAGAACATATATAAAACAGATTTATGGAGCACACTCAGTCTAAAACATGCTTCCTGCAAGACTAAGACCCATGAGCTGCATATACAAGAGGCTGAAGAGCCTCAGCAATAAGTATTTCAGTGTATTTATACAGTCCTATAAAGTCAGCCTTTGTGAATATCATGGTGTCTGCTCCAGGAAACGAAAAATTAAAAGTTTCACAATTGTAAAAAACGTCATGATGTTCTTGGCTATAAGTCCAGAAAAATCAAGGAATTAAATTAAAAAAAAAAAAGTCAAGGAAGTCTTAAGAGAAGGACCACCAATAAGATCACAGAATCACAGAACTGTAGGAGTTGGAAGGGACCTCAAAAGATCATCGGGTCCAACCCCCCTGCCAAAGCAGGTTGCCCAGGTAGGCATCCAGACAGGCCTTGAATATCTCCAGAGAAGGAGACTCCACAACCTCCCTAGGCAGCCTGTTCCAATGCTCCATCACCCTCACCGTGAAGAAGTTCTTTCGCATGTCAGTGCGGAACTTCCTGTGTTCTAACTTGCAGCTATTGCCCCTTGTCCTATCCTCACAAACCACTGAGAAGAGGTTGGCTACATCCTTCTGTACCCCACTCCTCAGATATTTATATACACTGAGGAGATCCCCTCTCAGTCTTCTCTTCTCAAGGCTGAGCTGACCCAGGTCTCTCAGCCTTTCCTCATAAGGAAGATGCTCCAGGCCCTGTATCCTGTCTGTGGCCCTCCACTGGACTCTTTCCAGGAGATCCCTGTCTTTCTTGTACCAGGGAACCCAGAACTGGACACAGTACTCCAGGTGAGGCCTTACCAGGGCAGAGTAGAGGGGGAGGATCACTTCCCTTGACCTGCTGGCCACGCTCCTTTTAATGCACGCCAGGATCCCATTAGCCCTCTTGACCACAAGGGCACAGTGCTGGCTTATGGTCAACCTGTCATCCACCAGGACCCCCAAGTCCTTCTCCTCAGAGCTCCTCTCCAGCAGGTCATCCCCCAGCCTGTACTAATACTTCGGGTTGTTCCTTCCCAAGTGCAGGACTCTACACTTGCTCTTATTAAATCTCATTTGGTTTCTTCCTGCCCATCTCTCCAGCCGGTCCAGGTCTCGCTGAATGGCAGCACAGCCTTCTGGCATGTCAGCCACTCCTCCCAGCTTTGTGTCATCGGTGTACTTGCTGAGAGCAGACACTATTCCCACATCTAGGTCTTCTATGAAGATGTTGAACAAGACTGGACCCAGCACCAACCCCTGGGGAACACCGCTAGTCACAGTCCTCGAGCCAGACTCTGCTCCTCCGATCACCACCCTCTGAGCTTGGCCAGTCAGCCAGTTCTCGACCCACCTTGCCGTCCACTCATCTATCCCACACTTTCTCAGCTTTGCTAGTAGGATGTCATGGGAGACAGTATTGAAAGCCTTGCTAAAGTCAAGGTAGATGACATCCACCGCTCTCCCCATATCTAAACAGCTGGTGATGCCATCATAGAAGGCAACAAGGTTGGTCGAGCACGACTTCCCCTTGGTGAATCCATGCTGACTACTCCTCATAACCTTCTTCTCTTCCAATTGCTTGGAGACGGCATCCAGAACAAGCTGCTCCAATACCTTTCCAGGGACAGAGGTGAGACTGACTGGCCTGTAGTTTCCCGGATCCTCCTTCCTGTCCTTCTTGAAGACTGGAGTGACATTGGCTATCCTCCAGTCTTCAGGCACCTCACCTGTTCTCCAGGACCTTTCAAAGATGATAGATAGTGGTTTGGCAATCACATCTGCCAGCTCCCTTAGCACACGCAGATGCATCCCATCAGGACCCATGGATTTGTGTGTGTTGAGCCCACTCAGACACTCCCGAACCACTCCCACGTCCACCAGGGGGGAGCCCTCCATTTCCCAGACCCTTTGTCCTATTGTCAGGCAATACTGAATTCAGAGATACTGAAGCAAAAAAAGCATTCAGTATCTCTGCCTTCTCAGCATCTCCCATGACCAGGACACTTCCCTCATTCAGCAACGGATTTTATACTAAGGATAATGTGGGTCCCTTGCTGAAAATATATTTAAAATATATTTAAAAGATAATACAAATTGATAAAAAGTCCCTCTCCAGCTTTCATTAGAAACCGTTTAGGTACTGAATGGCTGCTACAACATCTCCCTAGAGCCTTCTCTTCTCCAGGCTGAATGTCCCCATCTCTCTCTGCTTGTCTTCACAGGAGACGTGCTCTATCATGATCATCTTCATGGCCCTCTTCTTGACTCTCTCCAACAGGTTCATGTCCTTCTTATGCTGGGCTTGTCAGAGCTGAACGCTGTTCCTGGTGGGGTCTCAAGAGAGTAAAGAGCAAGAATCCATAGGTACTTGTGTACGCTAAGTATCTAAGTATTGAGATTTTCTTTAAAGGCCTCATCCACTATGCAAAAACTTAACTGATTCATCTCTTCTGATTACCACCCATACAACCAGTAGGGGGAAAAAGCATAAGAAAGGAAATCCAGAGGAAAGGAGTGATGGGAAACTAAACCACACATTTTTTATTTAACATATTTATTAAAAGCTGAAGAAAATTTGTTACAATGAAAATGTTCTATAAAACAAATTCTAAATTTCAGCTTGAGTTGACTTTTTTGACAGCCAATTGAAATTTGCATGGCAATGTTTGTAGAATTTGCTGTTTCCCTTGGAACCAATATCTTAAAAAGCAGAAAATAGGTATTCAACCCCTTTCCTAGAAAATGTCTCCTGAAGCTATCTTCTCACTTGTTTAAAGGTACAAAATTTTGGACAATGATGTCTTTTCATCGTAATTACTAACAAGCCAGTATCAAAATCAAAGTCTGCTGTATTTAGCCTTACCTACAGCTAGATACCTTCTGTTTCTTTCCACAAACTATCCAGACCTCAAGAAAATCTGGACTCAATTTTAAACTCAATTCTAATTTGTCTGTCTAGACTAGAAATGTACTTACATACTACAATGACATTACAAATCACATCTTAGAGAATATAGTCTTGACAAGAAATTGAAACTTTTGTGAAAAGTCTTGAAAATAATTTTAAAGTTGTCTTTATCTAGGTACAAAGGCACTGCAGAGCACAAAATAGTGGGAACCATCTTTGGAAGTTTAGCATGCAAAAATATAACAGAAGTAGTCAGTAAAAACTAGAAATATATATTTTCTATTATTCGTCACATAATGAAATGCTAATCTTCCCATTACAACATCATGCAAGTAGCAATATATTAGTGCTTAGCAGGACAGTTATCTGTTGCTTTTACCTTATAGATATCCTTATCTATCCATAAAGCCTAGCAAGCTGGCAGGAAGCACGTATTCACTGGCATGCAATATAAATAATAACAAGCGTTATTACTTATTTGATGCCATTTGAAATTGATTACAGATGACTAAAAATAAATCTGAGTTCCTAATATCTCGTGGAAAAAGCAGAAAGAATGATTCATAACTATCAAATATTAAGCATGCCTTGTTGGCACTGTTAAGTTGTGACCAGGTTGCTATTTTCCATTTTATTCAACAAGAGTTAGGACAACTCTTTGCATTATAAAAAAGGCAAATTTTTTGTTCAAATGTCTGATCTTATTGTTACAGAAATGTGTAGTTTTCATTGTTTGTTTGTTTGTTTAAAAAAAAACAAAAACAAACTGATGTGACTTTTCTGTCAGGGATCAATCATTACCAAAAGAAGCCAAGTCTAATTTAAGGGACTTTACCAAAAAAAAAAAAAAAAAAAAAAAAAAGTAGAAAATAACCTCCACCTCACTTATCATAAATGCAACTACCTTTTCTAACTGAAAAGTATATTTTTCTAGTGTTTGGAATGCTTACTTACTCTGCACACTAATATGAATGAAATAGCCAACAAACAATATTTGGGAGAAAAGAACACTTAACAAGATAGATAAATGGGGTTACAATCACTATTTCCCACTGCATAGTTCTAACAATTTACAATCTGGTCATCTAGGCAGGCAGTGGTGAAACTAGCAGTTTTTTTTTTGCCCACCTTGCAGTAATCTCCAATTACACTTCATGACTATAAGTCTTTGTACTGGGTCTGGCTGGAATGTTAACTTTCCCGGCAGCAGCCCATTCAGTGCCGTACTCTGTACTTGTAGCTGGAACAGCAGTGTTATCACACCAGTGTTGTGTCTACTGCTGAGCAGCAGTGGCACAGCATTGGGCCTTTCTCTAACCCTCCTAGGGGGTGGGCAAAAAGTGAGGAGAGAAACATCACTAGGGCAGCTGACCTAAACCAACCAAAGGGATATTCCATACCATGTGATGTCACACTCAGCAATAAAAGGTGGAAACAGGAAGAAGAGGGGAGGGGTGGGCTCTCGTGAAAACGTTGGTCCTCCTCTCGAACACCGGCTACGTGCGTTGAGGCCTTGCTTCAAGGACGTGGTCAATCATCGCTCATTTGTGGGAAGTAGAGAGTAATTTCTTTCCTCTGCACTTCCATATAGCTTTCATTTATTTTGTGTGTTTGTTTTCCTCCCTTTTTCCCCTTTCCCTTTTATTTTCCCCTTAGTTAAATTGTTTAGTTCATGGTAGTCTTTATTTAATTATTATAATTATTTCCCTTTAATTAAATTATCCTTATCTCAACCCGTGAGTTGTTCTTTGCTTTACTTCTCCCCCTCCTTATCTAAAGGAGGGGGAGTGAGAGAGCGGTTGTGGTGTTTAGCTGCCCAGCACGGTAAAACCACCACAGTCTTACTGGATAGCAAGTGTGATTTAGGCTAAGGTGTGTCACGCTGCGGGGTGTGACATGTTTTTGTTAGCTGCAGTCTAGACTGTCTCACTCCACTAACACCTCCAGCTAACACTCTCAGCTCAGCTCATTTTTTCCCCTTCTTTTTCCTCATGGAGAAGAACTATAGGTCATGCTGAGAACATGTCCCTCAACTTAGAGGATGACTTTTAAGTATTTTCTTCTCCCTTACAGGCATATAAAATCACAAGAAAATCACTTCTCTGTCCTTTGGGTTGTAACCTGCAAGTTACTGCCTTAAATTAGGGTGACCTCTTACTCCAGCACATGTACACAGACTTTGTTGTTCAAGACTTCTGAACAGTGTTAGAACAAGAACTTATTGATATTGGTTCACTTTCCATAGAAATAAAGCTCAAAGTTTAAAAACAACACATGAAAAACATATTTCTGCAATTCTGCAATGCCAGTTTTCTTTTTTTTTTTTTTTCTTTTCACATATCTCATCTTCAACAAAGATGAGTAGAGCTCATCTCCTTGTTCTTGCTCCCTTGCCTGTCAGAGCATTTTCAGAGAGTGTAGGTGAATATTCACACATAAACATTTTTAAAGGTGTTTTCTGGGAACAGTGTACAAGCAAATTTCAAAGAGCAGAATATTTGGAAAAGTAAAATGGAAAAAGATATACAAAGTCATATCATTAAAAAAAGTCAGTTATCTCTGGCTTGTGTTGCAACTCAAGACATATAGAAAGCTGTTAGTCTCTCTGTTAATGACTACTTTCCTTGCAGTTACTTAATCAAACTTATCTGTCTTCTGGGATGCTGTAATAAAAATAATATTAAAAAAAAAAAATCCAGTGAAATATCTCCTGTCTATATAAAATAAAAGATCAGATGAAAAATGAACAACTGCAGGAGAAGAACTGTGTTCCTATATATCATAACATTTACTTTGAGAAAGTTATATTGATTTCTGTCTTCTAAGAGAGAGGCAACCCTTTTTTGAACAAGGAAAAAGAATACCTCCAGTCTCTGCAAATTTTCAGAAGTTCACTACCAAAGAGAAAACATATTGTTTTGTTTACTCATTGCAAATGTGGATCACTCCAGGTAAATCATGAATTTCAGAAAGTGTTGTTGATCAGCAGTTTGCCCATCATCAGCTGTACTGTGGGATAAATAACACCAATATATCCAGTGAGCTACTACAAAATCAAATTTACATCTAAATTTATGATCTACTTACCTCTTTGAAATGGAAACTATAATGATTTCCTGTCTTTTTTCCCTTGTGCCTTTTATCTGTTAAGATGGTTATATTTCCAAGTAGGGGCTGTCTCTCAGCATGCGGGTGTGTACAACAGTTAACATAATATGGATCAAGCCAATATGGATCTTAATCCAATATGGATCTTAAACCAATATGTCTTAAAAAGAAAATAATAGTTACTTCTTATTGTAATCTTAGTAATGGTAAATGTCTTGGTTTTGAGTAACACTGCTTTACCATTCATAAGACTATACATAACTGCAGCCTCAGGAGAACTTCTACTATACTTACAGAGACTGAATCAATAAATTAAATTTTCTATTATCTTTTTTTTTTTTTTTTTCTTTTCCACTGTTAGCAACATTAAGCTCTGTGAAATCATGAGAACTTCTGAGTATTTTTGATAAGATTAGACTGATTTATTGGTTTAATTATCAGTGGTTCGGTTTTTATTAGATAGGGTTCCTGTTGATGTGCTGCATCATTTGACATTCTGAAGAAGATATTGCTGTGATTCCCTTTGCTGCATCATCTGAAAAACAGCAGGGAGTTTTATTTCAATTCCTTGTTTCTTTTTAAATCTCCTTTGCTAAACAACTGTTTCTTCTGAGGACTTTTTTACACTCAAGTTTTAAACTTTATCTCAAATAAGAATGGAGAAAAAGGAAAAGGAAAAGGAAAAGGAAAAAAGGAAAAGAAAAAGAAAAAGAAAAAGAAAAAGAAAAAGAAAAAGAAAAAGAAAAAGAAAAAGAAAAAGAAAAAGAAAAAGAAAAAGAAAAAGAAAAAGAAAAAGAAAAAATGGATGTCATCCACGAACTGGACAGGTTTGAGAGGTGGGCCTGTGTGAACCTCATGAGGTTCAACAAGGCCAAGTGCTCTGAGCTGGGGCAATCCCAAGCACAAGTACAGGCTGTGTGGAGAATGGGTGGAGAGCAGCCCTGAGGAGAAGGACTTGGGAGTGATGACTGACAAGAAGCTCAGCTGGCTGCATTAAAAGTAGCATGGCCAGCAGGGCTGCAGAGGTGATTGTCCCCCTCTGCTTTGCTCTCATGAGGCTCTACCTGGAGCACTGCGTTCACCACAGCGGCTTCCAGCACAAGAAGGACATGGACTTATGAGAGTGAGCCCGGAGAGGGCCATGAAGATGATCAAGCAGCTGGAACACTTCTCCTATGAAGAGAGGCTGAGCTGGGGGTTGTTTGACCTGGAGAAGAGAAGGCTCTGGATAGACCTTATAGGCCTTCCAGTACCTATAGGGGACCTACAGGAAAGCTGGGGACTCTTTGTCAGGGAGTGTAGTGACAAGGGTTAATGGTTTTAAACTAAAAAGGGGTGGGTTTAGGTTAGATAAAAGTAAAAAATTCTTTACTATGAAGGTGATGAATTCACCAGGAACTGGTTGCCCAGAGAAGCTGTGGATGTCCCATCCCTGGCAGTGCCCAAGGCCAGGCTGGATGGGTCTTGGAGCAACCTGGTCTGGTGGGAGGTGTCTGTGTTCCCTCCCATGGCAGGGATTTTGGAATTAGATGATTTTTAAGGTCACTTCCAAGACAAACCATTATATGATTCTATAAGCAGCATCAACTGAACTTTGCAAAGATGGATGGGAATCAGATGTGAAGCTCAGCTGATACTTCTAACATTTTTTCTTAATGTAGGTGACACTTAAAAATGTATTCTTTATATACCTAGCTTCTAAGAGTACAGGATGTGCAGAATTTTTGTAGAATTTATGTAGAATTTAGACGTATTGTCATTATGACAAAAAGCACCTACTGCAAAGCTTAGAGGGGGTGTGCTGCTGTTTAGGAAGACAGATGCTTCACTACCAGTTATTTGCCAGCAGTAAAAAAACTATTCCTTAATTCAGCAAAATTTTTTGATCTGGATGTGTTTGGCATTATAAATATAAATAGTATCCTGAATTGTGGCAAAAGGTCTCATATTTCTTCCCTAGCTGTCTGTAATTTACTATGATGATGACTAATAATACACAGATCTGTTCTCTTTACATTCCTGGTAGATCAACAGCTTCATATCAGTGGTCTGCCTTTTATCATGTCTATGATGAAATGTATTTTTTATCACACATGAATAAAAGTTGGGATTTTTACAGACCATGATACTAATTCTTATTAGCATATGTTTTTTAGAAACTAACTATTTATGTTTTCATTTACACTTAGTATTTTCATTTGTTTGTATGATGGTAATTGCATTTTCATGCTTACATGCCAGAAATAATGCTCTGGATTTTCATATCTTTTCAAATTAGTGAATAGGTGCTTAAACTAGGAAAGACACAGAAGTTAATCTATACTTTTAAGAGCATGATAGTGATCAGAGAAAAAAAAATATATCCTAAAAAGTAGATATTATGATCACAGTGCTGATACAGCCATACAAATTGAACTCTGGTTCCTGGCTCTCACACTTCTATTGAATAAAACAGAGTATTTTTTATGCCCTTGTTGGGTTTCTTCGTATGGAATACTAACTGTGGAACATTTAGGAATGTGAATTCTTTTTATCTAAGACACCAATCTAAGCATCTGCTATTGAATACAGTGTTTAGAATTATACTCTGTGACAGAGCTTAAATAAGAGTCTATGATCAGGCAGCTAATTTGCAGCTGGGTCTTTGGAACTTGAGTATTCAGGAGGAGAACTACGAGGAAGTGAAATTTATTGGCCACATCCGAATAGATACTATGGATCCTAGATATTTTTCCTTAAAGATTTAATCTAGAATGCATACTGGAGTGTTCTTGAGCTTTGTACCTAAGCTTTGTACAAATTAAATCTCTGAAGCTAAGTTAAAATCCCTGAAGTGGACTGTGTAAATATTTGGGAAGTAAATTACCAACTAAGATTATGTATCTAAATCATAGCGTGTCCTATTAAAATCACAAAAATATTTACAGTAATAGATTTTTTATGGGAAACACAGAATACTAGTGGACCACCAGAGGCCCAAGCAAAAGGAACAAATTAATATGCTGACATCTAGAAGCAAAGAAAAAATGAGCAATGGTGGATGGAAGGCAAAGTTTGGCCTAATGAATCCTGGAGCTTTCCTAGAGGTTCTTAGAGGCAAGCATACCACTAAGGTGGTGGAAGAAAACATTCACTCTGAATGCAAGATTTAAGTAATAGAAGGAAAAAGGGGGGGTGAGAGAGAAAGAGAGACAGTCTTGAGAACACCTGCCATCTCACTCAGGTGTCAAAAAAGGAAGAGCTTGCAAGATGGCAATAGATGGTCTATAGCTGATGTGAGATATGTGCTGAACACTGGGATGTCTGCACTGGTGAGATTCTGTTTGAATTACAAGGTTTGTAATTCCAGTAAGAGGGTAAAGTTCTCACCCTGGAGAAAACAGGTTCACTCTCAGTCAGTATGAACCTCTGTGGGAACTGTCTATGCATGAAGAAGCAATGAAACTAAGGAAAATAAGAAGTGACTCTAAAGAGCGAGATACCACATTTCATGAGTATGAAACACAACATGGCAGCTATCCAAGTTCCCAAGAACATTGAAACTTATGAAAAGAAGCTTTAAAACAGCTTTTAACAAAGATTTTACTGATTTTAGTAGTAGCATGTCCAGCTGCTGCCTTTGGCCTGTCCCTCTGCTTATCCCTTATAAATAGAATCCACCTTTTCTTTTTTTTTTTTTTCATCAGTTTTTCATCAGTTCTTCATTTTCTGCTGGAGTCTCTGGGACCCTCTGACTGAGGTGTGACAGTTTCTGAGACTTTGAAACCATATGTAGGCAGGTAAGAAGTCTAAAGATGAGTAACAGTTTACAGTTACAGCATAATTAGTACTGATGTAGTCAGAGGACTTCATGTATATTAGCAGATATATTTCAACATTGCCCTAAGCCATAGGTCACTGCTTTTTTAAACTATTTAAACTGCACACAAAGAGAAAATATGGTCAATTCACAATTTGACAAATATTATTTAATTTTAAGTTCCCTTTGTATCACCAGGTCAGACCTGTGCTATACATGAATATCCCAGGTAACAAAGTAGACATGTTAGAATTATTTTTTGTTTCACAAAGGAAATGGTTTGTTAACTGAAATAAAAGAGACTGACAAAACTCTGCTTATGTAGTTATTTCATAATAATCGCCCACTGCATTTTTCTAGCTCTTAAATTGACTACTGTTCTGCATTTCAATCTATTTAAAATCCTCAGAAAAGTATTTTGTTTGATTCATATGTCAAAAAAAAAAAAAAAAAAAAAAGACTAAGAGAACAAATTACTGTAGAAGAAAAAGATTTTTAATGAAAGTCGATAGAATCTGATGCACAAAAAGCAGCAGTTTAGCCTTTTAATTATTCCACAGGATGAAAAAGCAGATGAGAAGATCCTTCACAGATTCTAGAAATATATGTGGGCATTAGTGCTTGCTGGTATTAAAAGACCTAGTTCATTCAATTTTCACCTTATTCTTCTATTGCTAGGATTATTCTGAAAAGCTGTCCATTTGCAGATTACAATAGTGTGAGAACTTATCCATTGTGTTTGGAAGTTTTCCTTAATATTTATTAGATATAAAAATATTTCTGCACCTTTTCCAAACAGGTACACTTGAAAATGGTTTTTTATTGAATTTTATGGTTATGTCTCTGAAAAATTTCCAATAAGGACACTTGTCTTTGTGTGCCTCAACACTGAAATCTATCCGTGGACTATATGGCTCTAAATTCATTGTACTGCATCCTGGAGAAAAATCCTCGGCAATTCCATAGAAAAACACCATATATGTTTTAGTACTGGGATGCTTCTCAGTCATTCAAGACAAGAACTGTCAAAAGGATGAAACTTATATTTGTGGTGTTACTAGTAGTAGATGTTTAGGAAATCACAAAGGCTGTTATAATCAAATTACAAAAAAATAAATAATAAATAATTCTATTTTGATAACTGATCTTTTAAAATAATTTTCCTGAACCTTAATCTTTCAACAATCAAAACAATTAAAACATTAAAGTTAATAAATTTGTACAATATTCATATAGGTTTCTAATTCTCTGAATGCCTGTCTAAATTCATAGTCTATTAGGGGCCATGTTTCTCCTTGTTGTAATTCATTTAAAGTCACAGCAGCTACATCACAGATGAATTTTTCACAGTGTGCTCTACTGGATGTCACAGTGAACAGCTCTGAATAGTTCTATTGACTAATTCCACAACTAATTGTTGTAATTTAAAATAGTGAAAACATCTGGAATAATAATGAGCCTTAGATCTTTTGCACTGTTAGATTTTCAGAGAGATAACCCTCTGGCAATACCTGATTTATATTTAAGCCCTATGTTTGTTCTCAGTGAAGGGAGGGGGGGAGAATGGAGGAGGAGGAGGAAAGATGTTTTTAGATTTTATTTTCACAGTGTTCTAATCTGCTAGTGATGGGCAATAAATTATATTATTTTCTGTTTTATCTGTTTTTAAAATAATTTTAATAAATTATACTAATTTCTTTTTATTATTTAATCTCTACACTAATGTCTCTTTTTGGCTGTGATGGTGATTGGTGAGCTGGATTGGATCTCTCTGTCTTATCTAAACCCTTGAAACCTTTTTCATCATATTTTCTCCTCCTGTTATTTTGAGAAGGGAGATTGAGAATGTGGTGTGGTGGAATTTAGCTACTCTTCATTGTGAAACCACTACATTTCTCTTCATCTGTGTAGGAGCATTTTCTGCACAGATCAGATTAAAAAGCACCTGTAGTTTGACTCATGTTTAAAATCTGTAAAAGCAGCTCCTCCCTTCTGACATGCTAAGGCTACTGCTATTGGTGCAGTACTTTGACTTAAAATCCCATCAAAATAAGAGAAGTGGTAACTGGAAGGATGTCCCCCATTTGCTTTTCAGTAATCCTTTTTCCTGTAGATGGAAAGCATTCTGAACTGTGCTCTCTGATGTATTCCCCATTCTTCTCTCTTGCTAGAAAGAAGATGGACATTTGAGTCATAGCGCCAGTGATGATGGATAAGAAAGATGGCTGTATGTGTGGTGTGGATAAATTCTTCCGTTAAAGTGAGAATGATTTTATCCTTTGCAAATGCTGTGTCTGTTTACTGTCTTTTAAGTGCCAATGGACTCAGGCTGTTAGAAGAAAGCCGTTTTCTAGTAAGAAAAAAACACAGAACATACATATAAAGATATATACAAAAAGAATCCCCTAAATTAATAATAATTATTATTATCATTATATATATATATTTTAATTATTTAAATTATTCAGATATTTAAGAACCTTTTTGTGACAGGATTTCACAAACACAAATTAGTCTTCAAGTAAGAGATCTGGTTGCATGTTTTCATCCTAAGCCAGGAAAATGAAAATCTTTTCTCACAGAGCATAGAAACAAATCTTTACATAGTACATGTATATTATTAGGAAAGTAAACTATTGATGATCCTTTTTTAAACTGCTGATACAACATTTAAATACTATCTTCCATTATTTTTGCTTCAAATAATTAATCCTAAAGAGAAATTGGACTACATAATTTATAGGTTTCCTTAAAATATCCCTTACATTTGTGTATTGCATTCATTTATTAAAGTAGTCGTACTTTGTTTATCTAAGATTTTGCTCTTGTCAAAATCTATGTAAAGTGAAATGCATATCTTTGTCTTCCTATATCCAAAAAATAATCGCTTATCAAATTATCATTTGCTAGGAGTCACAGGATTTATGGTCATTCCTCATTTGAAAGCTCTGTGTCTGCCTGTGAGTTTCCTGAATTCAATAAGAAAAGGGACAGAGGCACACTCCAAAACATTTGGGTATTTAAGGCATAATACAAGCTGGAAAACATACATAAAATTTACTTCAGTCTAGGGAAGGAACTAAACCTATGACTTCCACTTGCCAGTCAGGTTTTTCTCTCTCACATGATAAAAAGCCAGGACTGCTTTCTGCAGTACAGTTCTTTAAAGTGAAAAACTCTGGGATTTGGGAGAGTGAAATTCTCTGTTTTCTTCAAAATTTAAAATCTAAGTCTAAATCTAAATATCTAAGTGTCCACATACCTATTATCTGAGTCCTCCTGCTAGATCAAGATCTACTTGGCAGAGGACTTTGGGTGCTCCCTTTGATGGCTCTTAGAAGTCCAGAGAGGCTGTAGGTTCACCTATGGAGTCATTTCAGTGCCCAGCTGGGAGCATCTCAGAAAATGACACATCAAAAACCAGGGCTCCTCGTGAGCCTGTAAGCTTAGAGGGCCAAGGATTGAATTATATTTTTTGGACTTACTTATGTACAGCTCACCTAAACCAAGTTCTGAGTTTCACTATCTTTTCCTGTATCCAAGTCCAAGAATGTAGGCCAGGCAGAGATTTCTTTTTTTGTTGTTTGTTTTTGTTTTTTAAAAGAAGGGTTCCTTAGTAGATATTTTTCATTTTCTGGACCACTACAGCTTATACGTAGGAATTTATTCTAGGCAACAAGATGCTGAGCTAAACGAGGATTGTCTCAGAAACTAAATTCAGGGTAATTTCTCTTTTAGTAGGAAGAAAAGATTAAATGTATGTTTCATTTTTCTTATTATTTTCAATGGAATTTCAGGGGAAAACATCATCTAACATGCTGTATCTCAATTGTACTTCATGTTGTTCCCACAATCTTAACAACACCAACAAAATCAACAACAGAAGTGAGAAGATAGGTAGGTTTTCACCTCAGAAAAGAAACAGTTCATTGACGAAGGGAGAATGGAAATTAGGTAATGGGAAAGAAGCAAATAGGGATTGATGTCAGGTCACTCAAACAACACAAACCTGACACACCAGGTTCACTAGGGCAGAAATAGGGCAGAGAACAGAACTGCCTTATGGCAGTGTCCCAGGTGGCGCAGCAACTGCCTGTGGTTCAAGCACACTTTTTCCATGGCAAAATGCATGGATCTATTGGTGCCTTTTTTGTATAACTAGATGAGAATTCCTGAAAGCAAAATGTTTGTGGAAATATTTGTGGAAAGCTATTATTCAACAGATCTTGTTTTAGAAAAAAAATAAGGAAAAATAATTCTGGTAAGATCCAAGTATTTTTACATTTTGTTTCTTGAAGTAAAATTGTTAAAGTGTTTTTCATCTAAGAAATCTGTGGAGTATTTAACGTCACTTGACATCACATATCTATCTGGATTTTTACCTTCATTATTAAAGTTTTTACATTCCATGTCCAAGCAGGGCAAAACTGTAAAGGAATGCCCTAGACCATGGGAACAATGGGTCTCTCATAGCTTAGCACATGCAGGGAGCTGCAAGTGAGGTAAGCAGAGCCACACAAAGTGGACAGCTAATAGCACCTCAACCTTATGCTACTAAATTCACCTGACTTGTGTTTCAACTCAAAGGTAAAATAAACCAGCTATTGTCAGGAGTGTGTGTTTATGCTATTATACCACTTGTTTTAGGAGCCACAACAATCTTTTTCTTTCCACTACCTTATACCTGCATCTTTAGGAGATCTTGAGGTGCTTGCTACATATTCATTTGCTTCCCTCATGCTTTCACCAGAACCAGGAAAGCAGAAAAGTGGGGCTAAAGGTGGTGAAGCTTCTCCACAACATAGCTACAAATTTCATTATGCTTAGAAATCCTTGTCTTGCCAATTTCCATTTTCAAGAATTATAAATGGGATCCATACACTGTATTCCCATGTCTTTGGTGTGTTCACTATCATCTGAGTATCATTATCTATCTCAGTAGTTTGAGAGACCCATTTACCATCCAACACCAGTAACGATGCAGTACACAGCAACTAAAAAAACTCCTGCTCTGAAACATAACACAGGGACTTGTGAAGAACACTCCCATCACTTCTCACAAATAACAAACAGCCCTGGTGAAGAGCCCAGGAGCAGCCAGCCCAGCAGCTGATAACTGTGCAGCTGAGATTCATTTCTGGCAGCTTAGAGCATTAATAGGTTTGAGTTATAGCCATGATGGCATTTTTGGATGCAGAGTTGGTATGAAGAACCAGCACAAGCTGCTTCAGTTTAGACTACACATTAGGATTGGCAGAGCAAAGAGACACCAGTGACCATCTCTAGTAGGACCTTAGGAAAAACTTTTCTTTTGAGCCACTTTGCCAGATATTCATTGAAACCAGAGACATTACATGGGGGCAGTTAGCATACGGGCTGGCATTTTTGATCTGTGGTAAAGACCTTACATATTTGACTGCTTAGTACTCTAGTTGTAATCTCTCACAAAGGAGCATTTTTTCAAACTTTATTTTATAGCAGTAACATGTGGAGCAAAGGGCTGCTGGCTAAAATTCAGTAACGGCACTGATGGATATAAGATGTCAAAGATTTCCAGTTCCAATATCAATACATTTAGAATTTGTATAGGTAAACAATATGGACTGATCCCTTATTCAATTTAGATCTATCTGTCTCTTCAAAAAATATAATAAAAACAAAAATTAAGCAATGGACATAGCACACACTGTGAAAATAATAATGACATAATTGTATTCTTAGGACATATTGTGGTGGTTTTACCCAACTAGACAACAGAGCTCCTCCACAACTGCACTCTCACTCCCCCTCCTCAAAGGGAAAGAGGGAGAAAATATTATGAAAAGGGCTCGAGGATTTAGATAAAGACATGGAGATCACTCAACAATAATTACCACGGGCAAAAGGGAGTCAGCATCGGGAGATTAATATAATTTACTACCTATTATTGACAAGCTAGAGTGGTAAGAAATTAAAAACAAACTAAAACCACCTTCCCCTCATCCACCATCTTCTATCCACCCCCCATCAATCAAGCAGTGTATGGGAACAGGAGAATGGGGGCTGTGGTCAGTCCCTGATGTCATCTCAGTCCTTTGTCTCTGCCGCTCCCTCACAGTCCCTCTCTGCCCCTGCTCCCCCTGGGGGCCCTCCCACGGGATGCCATCCTTCCCAAACTGAACTTGCGGGGGCTACCCACAGGCTGCAGTTCTTCAAGCACTGCTCCCACACGGCTCTGTCCCACGGGGTCCGTCCATCCGTCCGTCCGTCCGTTCATCCATCCATCCATCCATCCATCCATCCATCCATCCATCCATCCATCCATCCATCCATCCATCCATCCATCCATCCCCCCCCAGGAGCAAACTGCTCCAGCACGGGTCCCCCACGAGTGGGCAGCAGCTCCCCCCAGACCTCCTGCTCCTGTGTGGGCTCCTCTCCATGGGCTGCAGCCTCCTCCAGGCCACATCCACCTGCTCCACAACCCATGGGGGTGCTGCAGCGTGCTCCATGGGCTGCAGGGGGACAGCCTGCTCCATCAGGGGCCTCTCCCTGCACAGGCCGCAGGGGAACTGCTGCTTGCCTGCAGCACCTCCTGCCCTCCCGCTGCACTCTCCTTGACGCCTGCAAGGCTGGTTCTCACTCCTCTCTCTTTCCCAGCTGCTATGTAGCAGCATTTTTTTTTTCCCTTTCTTAAATATGCTTTCACAAAGGTGCAAACGACTTTGCTTATTGGCTCAGCTCTAGGCAGAGGCAAGTCCCTTTGGAGCCAGCTGAAACTGTACCTTATCTAACATGGGGCAGCTTCTGGATTCTACCAAAACCTTGACACATAAACCCAATATACATGTATACATACTAAAAAGGTAATCAAGTGTGTCTGATTTCTCTTGTATGAAAGAGGATAGAGGGAGGAAGGAAGGGTAATTAATATGTATCATACTTTACCCCCCTCTGTTAGGTTATTTCTTACCTGAGATTTATTTTTTTTCCTTTTTATTGTTATAAATAAATAATATAAGGATGGGCCACTTAGAAAGCTGTACAATTATTTTTGTTGTATTACAATATGTCATTACGGAGTGTTAATTCATAATTAGGTAATCGATGATATGCTGTCAAATCAGAAGTCTTCCTGAGTCCAGATAATTTTAATCATTACAGAAGAATACTTGTATCTGGTACAGCAACTGACAACACCAATTCCCTTCCAAAGAAAGACCCTGTGGAGAAAAGTCAGACTTTGCACCCAAAGATTGTGTTGACCTCCCCTCTTCCTCTCCCTTCTTACCTCAGGCTGTCCATTGCAGAGGAGAGAATGGAAGTCCTTGGATTCCACAGCCCTGTCTCCTATCAGATTTAATATTCCTTCCTTCCTCCCTCCACTGTTACAGCTCTAGGCTGTAATTTACAAAAGAAAAAAAAAAAAAAAAAAAAAAAAAAAAAGTTTAACTAGTTATAAAAAAGCTTCCTGAAAGGGAAGTCCATAGAGTTCAGATAACATCTTTTCATCGTGGTTGTGTAGTATAGATTTATATTCTACTCTTAGCTTCAAAAAGATAAATGAACAAAACAGTTCATGTTGTGTAGGATCAGTACCTTTCAGTTTTATTCAGTGGCTTGTCTCAATTCCCTCTGAATGCAATTATCTTTTTTCAACTCATTTTGTAAATTATGTATTTCTTACATATTACCACTTCTGTTTTGTGCTTAACATCCATGATATGTGGCGTGGCTATCACAACACATGGACTTGGGTAGATAAAACTTTGTATTTAAATATGAGACAAAGAAGAATGAATCATTAGCTGTGTACTAAAGCTGCTATCTAAAGAGTGTGTTTAAATGGAGCTAATAAAGAATCAGAAACAAAATATTTACCTGGTACAAAGAGAAAAAACATTTTCAAAATCATAAAATAATTTCAAAGAATATCAGTCAAGAGATTTGAAAAAAAATAACAAAGACATACAAGATGTCATCATTATGTCAGAGACATTAATTAATGCTTCTTTTGTATTCTCTCAGAAGATCGTATTTATGAAAGCATGACAGAATCCCAAAGAAATATTAAACACTAAATGACCTCTGACAGAGAAATATTGACTGCTCTGCTTTCCACTGGGTATTATCAGAAGCTTTTTTCTTACTCTTTTATTTTTAAATAAAAATAGTATTGCATAGTTTTGATTGTAAAGTATACAAATAAATAAATAAATAAATAAATAAAAGCTGCACCTGTTGGAAATATTCATCAAACTTATGCAAAAGGACATATTATTTTCTGTATTTCAGTCCTGAAATAATCAGAGACTGAATAGGGACCAAGGTCCCTGACTACCTTGGTGAGGACCCTGATCAATGGTCATTGAGGCATTGAGCACATGCTCTCAGACTTCCAGACACTGTTCCAGTTCGATAATGTGAAATAGACAATATTTTAAATTACTAGTATACAAATATTTATTTTAAAATAAAATTAAATATTTTAATTATATATATATATTTAAATAAATAATTTTAAAGTAAAGTGATAGTGAAACTATCAAAAAGAAAAGGAAAGCATCTTACTACATTGCAGTGCTGGTGATTTGGTTGTTTAGCTGGAGGAAAAAAAGTGAATTCAAATCTACTGACCCAGCAGACAGCACTGAACCCAGATCTATCTCAGATAATTTTCTTGATGTGGGAATAGAAATGTTGTTTTTGCAGAGTTACATTGTTTAGAGGAAAGGAATGTGGTATTGAGATATGCTTACAGTGATAAGAAAGTTTAGCAGTTGACCTTGTAAAATGCAGACAACCAGACTCCTTAGAGCAATTAGGTGAAAATCACGGTGTTAAGTCAAGTCAGATAAGTGAAGAAACATTACCACTTTAAACAGTAAAAATGTCAAAAGAAATTTGAAATTTAACAGGCTGGCAACTGAAGGCCATGCATTGTCTGTGAAGCATCAGATAGATTGTGAACCTGGATTACCCACTCAGTGGGGAAACGGGAGGGTTCTGTCATCAAAAAGTATATAAACTGTGTTTTGGAACTAGTGGGTGTGCTCTCTTGCTTGTGGGGCGCCCACCATTGCAATCGCAAATAAATTACTACTTCACTGAGATCCTCGCCTGAGACTAAGTTATTGGCTATGGAGCATTTCTCACACTGAGCTGCCAGACAAGTAAGGCCAAAGAAACAACTTTGTTTCTCTATAAAATATGCATGCCTATGTATAATCAAACTGTGTCTGCATATAACTTTTCAATCTGTGTAAGTTAATATATTCAAACAAAACATTGCTTTACTGAAACATTTCTGTCTCTGTTAAATATTTTACATAAATAACCCAACTAACACATATCTGTTGTCAATATTGGTAGATCCATACTTTACATTACTACATTACTGAAGATTATATACACTTGGGGTCTTACTTCCAGAAAATTTACTAGTGAGTGAGTTTGCATATTTTTAAGTAAAATTCCCAGCACAGTTTATAGAAGTTTTGTGTTAATAAGGACTGTGGGAACTAAGCCTCATATTCGGTGCTATAAGTTGAGTGCTTTATATATTCTTCACTTGTAATTTTTCTATTGTATTTTAGTCTCACCTATAACAAAGGAATTCTGCAAAGAGAGTATGAACCTTTATTGAAATGACATTTTACAGAGACCCCTTAACTTGATTAAACTCCTGACAGTTTTAGTAATATTTTAATAAGGCCAAAAGAATTGCTAGAAGCTTCTAGTCGAGATTTACTTTTGTAGGAACCACAGTATAGGTTAAAATGTTCTAAAAGCCTAAGAAATTTTTTATGCATAGCATAATGCTAAGAAAACAAGAAAATGTTTTAAACTGACAGCAAAATTAATGCCACTTAGAAAAATAAATATATTCCGTATGACAACTTCATCCAGTGTTGGAATTTGGAATGTCTTTAGAGATGTTAAGAAATTTGCAATCATCATATGTCAGCTATGAACTTGGTCTTTTTTTTTTTTTTTTTTCTGTCTCTCTTTTTTTTTTCTCTCTCTCTCTGTTTTTTTTTTTTTTTTTCTTTTTTTCTTTTTTTCTTTTTTTCTTTTTTCTTTTTTTCTTTTCTTTCTCATTTAGGCTACAATATACAAAATTAAAAACATTCTAAACCTTTCACTCACTTCTTTCGGCTACAATGAGCAGCAAAGCTTTGAAGACCTGAAAGTAGATAGTTGCTTTAGCAAGTATACTTGTTTTGATCTAGGCTTTTATGCCTTGTTTTTATGACATGGTCTGTATTTACTAGCCTATGCTAGTAAATTAGGATTATTACTAAGGACTATTACTAAGGATTATTGCTGAAATGTAGTCATCTATGAGGACATCACCTGGTGTGGTTTTGATAAATGTCACCTGAAATATTGTCAAGCATCGGCTCAGAACTCTGAGCACACTTGGGCTATCCCCATGCCTCCAACCAGCCTATTCTGGTAGATGAGGTCTAATAAGCATTAATGGACAGCCCATTTCAGTCAGAGCCCATGCTCATGTGCATTTCTGGGCACATTTAATTGACTAGTATGCACACACTTTTAGCATATTTAGTGTATTTAGTTCAGGAACGCTGTGCTTGTTACAGTCACCTCTTGACTACTCTGTAGCAATGTCCTGAAATCTGACTTTCAGATAGGCAACAACTACTCTTTTCTGTAAGCAAAATGTTTTTATGTGTTATTATTATGTATTGGCAGGCACATGTGAGTAAATCTGTCTATTTCAGACACTTAAAATTCAAACAGCAGCAGTACCTGGAAAAAAATGTTCTTATTAGGTATCTTTTACCTAAAAATATGACTTCAGAAAAAAAAGTTTATGGCCTCTTTTTGGTTCATAGTCTCAGCTTATGCCTGAGTACAGTGATATGTCAAAATTGGTTGAGAAAATAAAAAGGCAAAGAGTAGGTTAGAACTAATAGTTTTACTCATGGTTCAAGTAGTGAGATTTCAGTGCAAAAGAATTACCAGCATTTTTGAATTATCCTTAAGGTTTTTGACCAATACAATTGGAAAGGAAAGGAATATAGTAAGAAAATAAGTACAAAAAGATGAGGTGTGTATTGTATATAAACATATCTTACTTGGGTTCTGGAAAAGACCTTGCAAAGATATAGTGACATCACAGGTACACAGCTTCACATACCTCCCTGAAAAAATTGTCCAGAGTCAGTAAGAGCAAATAAGAAACTCCTCATCAACACTTCCTTGACTCTGATCTTTCTTTCTTTATTTATTTATTTAATTCTCATTCACCACATAGCAAATAAATCACAATGCCTTTTTTTTTTTTTTCAAACTTAGGAAACAGCAGCATTTGACTTTTACTTGGACTGAGGACTGTTTTAAGTAGTTTCTTCTCTCTGAAATGAAGAAGTTACATTTTCACATAAATAAAATTCAAACTGGCTGATTGCCAGTCTTGCTTGCACACTCACTTTCAGGCTGACTGTACTCAGGTATACCAAATTTCTATATCCCACTCTTATTGATCTTCAAAATCTCAGCTTCTTGCTATTGAAAAAGGAGGAAGCATACTTGTTTTCTAGGACTTTCTATTCAAAGAGATAGATTTCTTTCAGATTCAACAATGTGCTTAAGTGCATCTTATTGGAATGCATCTTAAGTGCATTATTGGAATCCTCAACAGAACTGAGTATGAAGCACTTACTTCTCAGCAAGTCCAACACTCAAACCCTAATGGAGAAATGTAATGTAATGCAAGAGGGTGTTAAACAGCACTGGGAATAAAAATTTTGCTTGCATAAATTTAATCAGTCCCCAAAGAGTCATAAAATACTTTTTAAAGCTGTTATGCTTCCAAAGGGTATAAAACATAATAGACTGTCCATTTATATTGCATCATCTTCGTGTGTTAGTTGGGAACAGAGTCAAGTTAAAGTTTATGAAGACACTAAGGAAAAATTAATTCTGCATCATAAAAATGTTATCACAGTATTTGTTTCATTAACTGTTTAATTTACTGTGGTTATCTCAGAAGAAAAAAAAAAAAAAAAGTAATTAGAGGAAAAAAATCCACTGTGTTTTATAAGAAACCAGTTATCAACAGCTCTTAAATTCAAAATAAGGCAGAAAACAAAATTATGCCATTTTTCTCATATTTTGTCCAAATGTTTTTGTGGAAGTGAGCAAGGGGTTGGTGCAAAATAAAAATCAGCATACCACTGTTCAGCAGTGTCTTCAACATTTCTCCCAAGATTCTTCCCAACATTTCTCATTGTTTGGTACATTTAGTCAAACTTCAGTTCCAATGACATTTAAAAATCCACAAATTATATAAGGCATATCTGTACCTTCATTTCATGAAAACAATAAAAGTTATCTATCCCAACAGTGGAAACTGTCATGCAGACTATCATCTATGACAGTGGTCTTTGATAATGGTCTCATAAATTTGTCATTTCCTGTTGTTTCTGAGAGACATGACTATGTTTTTCTGTGCCATAGTGCAATCATGGCCATGAATTTACTATAAAAATCACTGGGGCACTAGGACAGTAAAATTATCAGAGGTGATTGCAATCAACTTAATTATGAATGCAAAACTCCGAAAAAAACACCAGACCCCAAGCACTGCAGATGAAAATGTGTTTCTCTAAGAAATTTCCAGAATTACCTTACAATAAAAGAGTAAATGCAGATCGAAAATTCAACACTACTGTTGGAATTTCCTACTTTCTGTAAAATGAAAGTCAACCACCCTGAGAGAGAGAGATATCAAGCTACAAGGGCCATATCCTAGGGAATGCAGATCTCTTTGCAAAATGTTATAAAAAAATATATATATATATAAAAATCAATTCACAAGTGCATATGTCTTTCCTGATAAGCTAGATATAAATTTCCCCACAGGTCCCTGAATTCTGTACTTTTGACTCTCTATGTGTCCTCAGGCACCAAAACTTATATTCACTTAAGAAATCCTCCTTGATCTTCTCTGAACTCATAAGGAGATTAGTAGCTGCTTCTAGGCAAGAAAGCAAATAAGAGATTTAATAAAGTGCTTTAAATGAATTCTGAGATGACAAAATAGTTGCCTGGCAGATTCTTATGTGCAGAATACAGAGGTGTTCTATTTTATTATTTTATTTTATTTTATTTTATTTTATTTTATTTTATTTTATTTTATTTTATTTTATTTATTTTATTTTATTTTATTTTATTTTATTTTTTGTTTGTTTAATTGTTTCATCACAGCTAAAGAACAGAACTCTGATGAAGCCACACTTCTCTCAGCTCTGGACAGTCTGTTTAACTAGTTTTGGGACATGGCAGAGCATGGTAATCTGGGGCACATCAGAAGTACCTACATACTTAAGGAATGAGGTTTCCTTTAGCTGCTGGCTATGGCATCTGTCTACAACATGCTCCTGTGTCCTGGATCTGGAAAGGATGCCACAGATCAATAAACCCATTATGGGGTAGGGGGATAAGTCACTGCAACTCTATACAGCTGTGAGAAGAAAGGAGGAGAGAGATTCTATCTGACAGAGACTGGAAGTTGCAGAACAAACTAGCATGGTTTGAGGTTGTAGAAGTTGTAAAATTCAGTCACTTAAACTGAAGGGTAAACTTGGTTCTTGAACACAGGTGTCTTCTGCTTTTAATGTCAGAAACTTTAAATCATAAAACAAATAACTTTTCCCTTCCCTTCCCTTCCCTTCCCTTCCCTTCCCTTCCCTTCCCTTCCCTTCCCTTCCCTTCCCTTCCCTTCCCTTCCCTTCCCTTCCCTTCCCTTCCCTTCCCTTCCCTTCCCTTCCCTTCCCTTCCCTTCCCTTCCCTTCCCTTCCCTTCCCTTCCCTTCCCTTCCCTTCCCTTCCCTTCCCTTCCCTTCCCTTCCCTTCCCTTCCCTCAGCTGTCATGTCTGAGTCCAGCCCTGAAGGCCTTTTGTCTAATGGACTTTAGACCAGCATGTTTCAAAAACTGGGCAGTCTAAGGGGGGAAAACTCTTGCAGAAGTGTTGAATCTATGTTGTCACAGTAGACAAGAGGAGAGAAAAATCAAAGAATGGGCCAATCCAGAAAAAAATTCCTCTCAGAGGAATGCTGTGCTATTTTGTCCACAGATTCTGATAAGCACTAACAAAGTCTCCAGCAGTACCCTACAATTCTATTCCCAGCATAGCTTCAAATTAGGAAGGCCAAAGCTCATCTGGAGCTTAATCTGGCTACTGCTGTTAAAGATAACAAAAAATGTTTTTTATAAATACATCAACACAAAAAGGAGGATTAAGGAGAATCTCCATCCTTTACTGGATGCGTGAGGAAACTTAGTTACAAGAGATGAGGAAAAGGTGGAGGTGCTTAATGCCTTCTTTGCCTCAGTCTTTAGTGGCAATACCGGTTGTTCTCTGTATACCCAGTACCCTGAGCTGGTGGAAGGGGATGGGGAGCAGGATGTGGCCCTCACTATCCATGAAGAACTGGTTGGTGATCTGGTACGGCACTTGGATGTGAACAAGTCGATGGGGCCGGATGGGATCCACCCAAGGGTACTGAAAGAACTGGCAGAGGAGCTGGCCAAGCCACTATCCATCATTTATCAACAGTCCTGGCTACTGGGGGAGGTCCCAGTTGACTGGCGGCTAGCAAATGTGACGCCCATCTACAAGAAGGGCCGGAGGGCAGACCCGGGAAACTACAGGCCTGTCAGTTTGACCTCAGTGCCAGGGAAGCTCATGGAGCAGATCCTCTTGAGAGTCATCACGCAGCACTTACAGGGCAAGCAGGCGATCAGGCCCAGTCAGCATGGGTTTATGAAAGGCAGATCCTGCTTGACGAATCTGATCTCCTTCTATGACAAAGTGACATGCTGGGTGGATGAGGGAAAGGCTGTGGATGTGGTCTACCTTGACTTCAGCAAGGCTTTTGACACCGTTTCCCACAGCATTCTCCTCAAGAAACTGGCTGCTCTTGGCTTGGACTGGCGCACGCTTCGTTGGGTTAGAAACTGGCTGGATAGCCGGGCTCAAAGAGTCGTGGTAAATGGAGTCAAATCCAGTTGGAGGCCAGTCACTAGTGGCGTTCCCCAGGGCTCGGTGCTGGGGCCAGTCCTCTTTAATATCTTCATCAATGATCTGGACGAGGGCATTGAGTGCACCCTCAGTAAGTTTGCAGATGACACCAAGCTATGCACGTGTGTCAATCTGCTTGAGGGTAGGAAATCTCTGCAGGAGGATCTGGATAGGCTGCACCGATGGGCTGAGGTCAACTGCATGAAGTTTAACAAGGCCAAGTGCCGGGTCCTGCACCTGGGGTGCAATAACCCCAAGCAGAGCTACAGGCTGGGAGATGAGTGGTTGGAGAGCTGCCAGGCAGAGAAGGACCTGGGAGTGATGGTGGATAGTCGGCTGAATATGAGCCAGCAGTGTGCTCAGGTGGCCAAGAAGGCCAACGGCATCCTGGCTTGCATAAGAAACAGTGTGACCAGCAGGGCTAGGGAGGTGATCATCCCCCTGTACTCAGCTCTGGTGAGGTTGCACCTCGAGTACTGTGTTCAGTTTTGGGCCCCTTGCTATAAGAAGGACATCGAGGTGCTTGAGCGGGTCCAGAGAAGGGTGACAAAGCTGGTGAGGGGCCTGGAGAACAAGTCCTACGAGGAGTGGCTGAGGGAGCTGGGATTGTTCAGCCTGGAGAAAAGGAGGCTCAGGGGTGACCTTATTGCTCCCTACAAGTACCTTAAAGGAGGCTGTAGCAAGGTGGGGGTTGGTCTATTCTCCCACATGCCTGGTGACAGGATGAAGGGGAATGGGCTTAAGTTGCGCCAGGGGAGTTTTAGGTTGGATGTTAGGAAGAACTTCTTTACCGACAGGGTTGTAAGACATTGGAACAGGCTGCCCAGGGAAGTGGTGGAGTCACCATCCCTGGAAGTCTTTAAAAGACGTTTAGATGTAGAGCTTAGGGATATGGTTTAGTGGGGACTGTTAGTGTTAGGTCAGAGGTTGGACTCGATGAGGTTGGACTAGATGATCTTGAGGTCTCTTGCAACCTAGAAATTCTGTGGTTCTGTGAAATGAGAATATAAGAGAACCCTTGTGAATAAAAGACATCACTTAGCAGAATATGCTTTTCCTGCAAAACAAAGGAAATTATGGACCAGAGCAACATCTGTCACAATATGCACATGTAGTAATAATAGATCAAAGACTCCATGTCTTTCCTACTTTTCTTATGATCTGTAGCTTATTTGGATCCATGTCCAGTCAAATCAAGGCTTGGCTCTCATGTGTGGTTAGGACCAACGAGAATGCTCAGTGTTGACAGGGGATGAAGGGATGACAAATACCCAACCATTTGCTAGGCCTTCTACAAAGGAAACAGCCTGTCATTTTTTTTTTTTTTTTTTTTTTTTTCTCCTATTCATCAGACAGACGTTTGCCTTAGAACTTCTCAGAGGTAGCAGTGCAACTCTGTCATCTCAATCCAAATGATACATTTGAAAAACACTGAAGTACAGTTCAAGGTTGTAGAACAGGTCATATAAACTGGGGATTTTTAGCAAGATCTACTATTTCAGCAATAGAGAATGCACCTGACATGGAAACTGCTTTTGTTTCGGTCTGACATGTAAATTAAATAGACATTTTTCTTACTTTTGATTTATTATTTCAGTTCCTTTTCTGATTTAGGAAGATGTCCACATCATTTTGCTCCTCATTCATATTATTTTGGCAATTAATTTTGGCACCAGGGATAACCTTGTGACCCTGTATAATATTGACATGAGAATTACTAGGAGGTTGTGTTTTCAGATAGCACATATTTTGCTTGAATATAGTTTCACTGCTGGTGATAGCATTCTTGAAATAACCAGCTGTTGTTGGAACAATGGGAAAACAAAATAGAACCGGTGTGAGCCTCTGAAGATACCTAACAGAAAAGTCTGTGAATTTGGAGTATTTAAGTCAATATAATAATCTGAAGCAGCTGATACAAAGAGGTTAACAGCTAGATAAATATATATATATATATTGTGTCTCAGTATCTAAAATGGAAATAAAGGAGATGAATACAGGTTTGAAAAAAAATGTCTTTAAGAATTTCATCTGCTTATCAGACACGCATCTTTTGCTAAATCCATTAATCCAAGTAGTTTTATTTCTCTGTTTGCTTGCAGGAGTTTCCCAAACATCCTTCTTGCTGCCTGTTTCCTTTGAAGATCATGAACATATTGTACAGTACAGTATTAAAAGCTCCACAACAAATTCAAAGTTAAAAAGATAATTAGTTTTCTTTTCTTCCTTATATGATGCATATGTAACAAAAATTCTGGGGGAAAAAATAAAAATTGGAAAATTAATAGGTAGAAGAACTATTATATATCAAAGTGCCTGCTGGTAAATCCACAGGACTGTGATTTCAGTGTGACTTATTTTCTCTGATGTCATTATCTTCTTTGTCATTCAAGATTCCCCAAACTTTAGTGCTCTGCAAGATTCATGGGGAATAAAAGCTTATTTTGTCTGTGAAAAAGTATTGATTTCAGGTTATGATTATACTACAGATTTTATTATGAGTTAATGTATTATGTAAAAATTCAATTTAATAACACTTTTCTCTAAGCCTGTAACAGTTATTGGTTATGTTTCTAAGTGAAGTAATACTGACCAAATGACAAGGCAATTAAAGTTCCTCGTACCTTTTGTTGTAAAAACTCCCTCATAAGGGAAAAATAGCATAATAAAATGAGTTAAATATTCTTGGAAAGCCTGATTTAATTATTTGTTTTTATTTATACTCAAACTGTTAATAGTTTTATTATTTGTGAGCTTTATTCTAGTAAATTAAAAACAAAAGGACAGAAAGCATCAATATAACGTTCAAACAAATGAATTGTAATCTTTGAAAAAATTAGCTATAGTCCAGTATATTCATTTTGTTCAAAACACGGGAAAAAAAGAATTCTACTGTTTTTTTGTTAACGTGATGACAAAATATTACCCCCATTTTTTCTAAATTAGGGTTCAAACCTCCTAAAAATCTTTTTTAGAAGGTAGTACTACTACTAGTTTTCTGGTGCAATGCCCAGTCTTGAACCCTGTCCACCCCAGAGGCAGACAATTATTTATGTACATACTGCAACAAGGAAAGACCAGCAGATCCATTATTTTCTTTTTCTTTTTTCCTTTTTTTTTTTTTTTTTCATTTAAATAAGACAAAATCATTAATCACTTGTAATAATAAAAAAAAAAAAAAATAGAAGAAACAGGCAGCTTTACTTAGCAGACAAGCTGGCAACATAGTCTATAAGACTAACAGAAGGAAAAGAAGTTTGTGATGTGTGTAAATCTGCTGTATTAAGCCTGCATTTCACAAGCATCCAGTGTCCTTTGTTGAAGTCTAACACTTAACATGAATGTTCTGTGGGAATCACCTCTACTTAATTACAGTAATTAATCTCTGGAAGAACTCACCAAACCCTGCCAAAAGGGAATTTATGTCCATTCATTACTTTCAATACTATAAATTACTCTTTGCATGTAATTTTTTTTTTGGTACTAAGTTTTCCACATACTTACAGCATTACTAAACAGTATTGCTTTGTACCTCCTCATAAAATCAAGCAAACAAACATGATATTGAATCAAAAGTTTTTAAAAGAGTAGCCCTGTTATTGATCATTTATTCTGATTCCATAGAAAATAAAGGCTGTAGAACTAATTTCTGACTAAATCTACAACTTTTTTGTAAGACGTAGTTTTCTATTTAGAATTAATTAAATCTAAATTATCACCACATTCCTGGGTGAGCTCTTTCAGGGGCTGATTGTGGTGGTTATACACTTCTGATAAATTCAAGCAAATACTAAAAAATATAGTAAACATAACTCTGACCCTATTAAAGTCAAGAGCAAGATTTTTAGGGATTTAATTGTGTCAAGGACTTCCTCCAAGTAGTTCGTTTGCTTCGTGTTTTTAACTTCCAGGGATAGTTTATGTTTTTGTTGTTTGTTTTCTTGTAGGCAAGCATATTACTATAATATTTCTTTGAATTTTAAGAGTCTCCCGATAGATTTAAGGGACTACATGTATGTAAAAACTGATAAGAATATAGTATATTTATTCAAGAAATTGTGTTTTATGCTGAATTGTTGTTCGTGTTGATTTATATTCACTAATCAAGGTGGGGAAAAAAATCAATTGCCAAGGTAAAACCAATCACTAAAGTGGATTAAAAAGATGAAGAAAGTGCAAAAGAGTAAACATACAAATTAAAACAAATAGGAAATTCAAAAGCAAAATACTTCAGAAAGATGTATGTTAAAGAGGAAACGCAGCATTCAGGAACACGAACAGTGCCAGATCTCCATGGGAAACTTTTAGAACAGAGCAACTATAGAAACTACTAAATACTGTTGTAACTCTAAATTAGTCAGTCTATTTATCAGTTTTGCAAAGCAGAGAAAGTGAAAGCTAATCTTAAAACAAGAAGACATAGAAGTGTTGCAAACGATAGTTGTACCAAGCATCTGTGCCTTCATCTTTTTTATGAATGATTCTAAAAGGGAATTGATACCTGAAACTGATGCCTGCTCTGTTTTGACAGGATGAGCAGGGAGGGTGCTGAAGCTTGGCCAGCTCAACCAGAGAGTGATAGTATCCACCTGGCAGAAGGCAGTGGCCTCACAGATCATCCACCACAGCTGATGCAGCCTTCCAGACAGCTCCATGTTGCCACCCAGGTGTCAGGCTTCTGGGTGTGCCCTACGGCAGTACAGGATGGCAGTAACAGGCACTGCTGCAGGAGATGTGCCCAGGTTGAAGAACTGCTTTGCATGGTGGCAGAGCTTTCGGAGGAGGTGGGCATACTAGGAGGACCATCAGGGAGTCAGAGAATGAGATCGGTGGGGTAGGGCTCTGCCATCTCTGAGGCAGGTTCCCTAGTCAGCCACTGCCACTGCACAAGAAACAAAGGTTCCCCTACTCCCTCTCTGCAGAGGGAGGGGATCTAAGAGATGGGGGAGTGGAAGCAGGTTCCTGTTCATTGCAGCAGGTGAACCCCCCTGCTGCATACCTCACCTTCCCGGGTGCCCCTATGCAACGTCATGAGGCTCTGAAACTTGATGGGCAAGCAAATGACAATGTGGATAAAGTTCTGTCCACATTGGGGAGGTTGCCCAGGACAAGTCAACCTACGCCATGCATCACAACAACACCCATCAAGAAAAAAAGATGGATTACAGTTAGAGAGGACTCCCTTCTGAAGGGAATGGAGGGCCAAATTTGTTGTCCAGACCTGACCCATAGGGAAGTCTGTTGTCTCTCTGGGGCACAGGTAAGAGATGTTGCTTGGAGAGTCTCCTGGTACATCCCTCAGGTTATTACTCTTTATTGGTTTTTCAAATTGCAGTGATGAGGTGGCAAAGAGAAGCCAAAGAGCAATCAAAAGGGACTTTATGGCTTTGGGGTGATTGGTTGAAGAATCAGGTGCACAGGTAGTGTTTTCCTCCATCCTTCTAGTAGCAGGGAACAACATTGAAAGGGCTAGGCAGACCAAACTGATCAACATGTGACTCTGAGGCTGGTGCTACTGACACAGTTTCATCTTTCTTGATCATGGGAAGGTCTACATGACACTGGGCCTACAGACTCCTGACAGGGAGCACCTTTCTCTGAGGGGGAAAAGGATTTTTGCCCAGGACTTAGCAGGGCTGACTAATAGGGCTTTAAACTACATTTGAAGGGGGAAAAGGACAAAACCAGGCCCACTACTGATAAGCTATGGGACTTATGGTGAGCTGTTTCAAGGGCTGATTGCTGTGGTGATACATTTCTGATAAATTCAAGCATATACTAAAAAATAGAGTAAACATAACTCAGACTGTATTAAAGTGAAGAACAAGAATTAGGGATTTCATTGTGTTAAGGACTTCCCCCAATTATAGTTACAGAAATTCAGGAATGATAAAAACGCATTGGCAGCAAATGTTGACAAAAGATCCAGTATGTGGTCTGTGGAGAATATACTGGCAATTGACAGTGCCTGAGTCAGAAGAGAGATGAGAGGGAAGGAACTCTCTTTGAGTTTTGAGGTAAAACAAGGCAGATGAAAACAGAAATGGAGCACCACAGGAGAAAAAGCAACTGATGGTTCCAGAGGGTCTCAGGAGAAATACACTAAAATTATGGAAAAATAAGCCTGGACAAGTCTTTTAAGGATCATTTAACTCCCACAGTGTTTTATCAACTCTGATCTGTGTCACTCTCAACAAACAAATTACAAACACACTTTAGAAGACATATATACACTTGATAGAATATATGATAGAATTTGTCTTACCTCTTAAAGCAGTGCTGAACCACCCATTCTGGTACATTATCATATCATAATCTCTAAACTAACTCTTTCTTGGTGTAATTTAAACCTATAATTTCTTTATCTATTTTCAGTAGAAATAGATCAGAGAAGTTTCTTCCCTATCTTTTTGCTGCCGCCTTTTATCCATCTGAAAACTGTTAGCGTGTTTAGCCCTCGGCTTTCTTTCCCTAAACATTCCTACACTTTTAATCTTAATCCACATGTCATTTTTATAGCTTTCTGATCATTTTACTACTTTCCTTTGAATTTTATACTAATTAGATGTTTCTCTAAAATGAGGTAGGAACTCTATCTGATCTATCTAGGAAGCACATCACTAAACAGAATGACATGTATGTTCTTGTGTTTACTGGGAACTAACATTGTGTTTAAACTAGGAACAACTATTAAATCTCAATCCTGTTCAGTTCTCAGCTTGAAAATTACTGAAGTCACAATGAAGCTTCAGATTGTGTAAAAACAAATTTCTAAGCAGAAGTAGAGGTAGAGGTTCTGTTTTCCAGAAATGCTGGCTTTACCTCTAATGTAACTGTAAGAATATTTTCAAAAGAGCTTCACCCACTCTAGTTAAATCACAGCATCTATCATAGTTAGGTGATCCTCTTAAAGACTCCTGCATCATCAAACTCATTTTGGCAGATGAAAATGTAAAGAAACAAACAAACAAACAAAAAAACACAAACGAATTTCTTTCAGTATTGCTGTTGTGTTTTCACCCTGATGGACAACTAACTTCACCAGTCCCTCTTCCTCACTCCCCCTTCTCAAAGAGAGAATCATGGTAGAAAGTATGATGGGAAAGTAAAAGACTCATGGGTTGAGATAAGATGGTCGAATTCAAGCGGGGGAAAAAAAAAAAAAAAAAAGCCATGTAGAAGCAAAGAGAGAAAATAATTATACTCTACTTCCCATCAGCAAGTGATATTTGGCAATGTCTTGGGAAGCAGGACCTCAATACATGTAGTAGTTGTTTGGAAGGACAGACGTCTTCTTAACAAGAGTCACCCCTTTCTCTTATCTCTTCCCCAGCTTTTATTGCTGAGTGTGATCTCTTATGACATGGAATGTCCCTTTAGTTGGTTTAAGTCCTCTGCCCTGGTGATGTCTCCTCCCTACCTCTTGTTCACCCCCAGCCTACTGGCTCCTGGGGGGTTGGAGGGAGTTCTGGTGCTGTGCCAGCGCTGCTCAAAAGTAGACAAAAACACTGGTATGAAACCAATGCTATTCTAGCTACAGCTGCAGAGCACAACAATATATGGGCTGCCGCAAGGAAAGTTAACTCCATCCCAGCCAGACCCAGGACAATCACTAAGAAGAAGGTCTAAAAATAACACAGATAAGACTCATCTAATCAAATGCAGATGCCCAAGGTAAAAATGTAAAAAGGTAAAAATCTAAGCTAGTCATTCCAAGGTCCCTTTAGTAAACCCTATTACAAATTATTAATCTTCTTTCTACTCTAAACTAGACATAATTTAGTAAACTTACAGTGAATTTAGAAATGTTTATTAGCATGAGATGAAATATTATCCAGAAGAGTCTGTACCTTTGACTCTGAAGGGATCTGAAAGTTACTTGCTGAAAAGTACATCTGTACATTTGGTTTTATAAACCCCAGCCTAAGTATCCACGTATTATAGCAACATATTTTGGAATCTGATCTCCAGTTTTGATTTCAGTCTCCATTTGCAAAGAAACAAAGAAGAAGACGTACATTTGATGGAAACATAAACTTTGTTTCCACTTATTTTCTCTGAAAATAATCTAATATTTTTCTAAGATACCCTGCAACAATGCTATTATTTAACCATAAATCAAAATGACAGCATTATTAATAATGGAAAAAAAAGAAATAAAAAATAAATTTCCTTCCATATGGAGAAGATATAAGAAAACCCACATAATCCATAGTTTATTGTAATTCTTTTTATTTTCATGATTTGCATAGGCAAACGATGGAAGACATCTCTAATCCTGCATCTAATTAAGTATCACTTTGTGTTAGCATATGCCTTTTTTACTGTAATACATCGATGCTTGGAAATATTCAAAGAACCCTTTACCTCAAACCAACTCTATTTCCACTTCAGTATACAGCAAAGAAAATTTAGAAAGGAGTCACTAAGAATAAGACCTGCATGTACAAAAGTACTGGAATACCTTAGGAAGTCAGAATATTCCATTTGAAAGATAATGACTGATATATTTTCCAGTGAATCTTGTTGATCATTTTTCAGGGTGACAGAGATAATACTTTTCTGATCAACAAATCTTAACATAGCTATGCTAATTTTACCTGTCTTTCTAACTGCTAGCAGTAACTACATGCTAGAAATTCTAATTAAGGGAATGCTTTCAGACAGTGCATGCCCTTATTAAACTGGTGATAACTGTCGCTCTCATTATAACTGCCCTTCTGCACCTCTTGATTGTCTTTATACTTTTTTTTTTTAAGAGGTATGTTTGCTCCTCCTTCCTTTCTATATTTATCAACATGGGCTTCACATATACATGAAGGCTATACTTATGCTAGTAAAATGAATAAAGACAGAACATGAGTCCAAACACAATCATCCATGTTTTTTAGCTGTTATCATCCATGACCTAGTTTTGACCCAAGCCAACTAGCACTCTCCATGGCTTTATAAAATGCCTAGTTCATAAGGTTGCATGAGATCATATTCATTCTTAATAGAGGAGGGAGAGTTTACTTGCATTAGTAAAATTTACACCATACCAGAAGGCCTTGGGACCAGGAAACAGTTGCCCGATCATGTTATTTAGTACCATAATTGTAATCAGAAATGTTATCCTTTTGAAAAGCTAGTATTTCTAAGAGATCTGGGTTTAAAGAAGTGTGTTCATGTGTGTGTTTAGAAAAGCTCACTTTGTGTTTTTTTTTTTGTTTTTTTTTTGTTTTTTTTTTTTAGCAAGAACCAGAGGAGAAACACTTTACCAGCTGAAATAAAAACAGCATGTTCTCCATATTTATTATTCCCAGATAAGAATTATAATGGACAGCTAAGAGAAATTAAAGAGAGAAAACATCAAGGAAATAAAATTGAAGAAATATTCATGCAGCAAGCATACATTCATTTATATGGCACGGTTGCATTCTTTCTCATGCCTGAGCTTCGACTACTGAAAACATTAACGGTAATGAAGTTAAAAAACTCCTTAGCAGATCTCTGGGCATATCTATTAGGGATATACCAAACAGGGACTTGTATGCCATGTCTCTGCCAGATGCTGTGGTTGCCAGGGAAAATAAGCCGTGACTTTGTCTGATGGAAGAATAGCTGAAGGGATGGTAGCAGCATGGTGGAGAAGGTGTCCCTAAGGCCAAAATATGTCATCAACTTACCAATTCTTTACTAGACATGCACTTCCCCCTTTTCCCTTCCCCCTTCCCCTGCCCTGAAAACCCAACAACAAAATCAAACCACCACCACCAACAAAAACAACAACCCTCTACTCCCTGATTAAGATCAAATTTCAGTACATATTTTTAGCTGGCTAAAGTGAAAAATTTTAATCAGAATCAAGAGTTTTGTGGCTGTTTCCATACTAACACTGTGGTCACCCAAATACATAGATTGTGAGTGGAAATGTTGACCAACATTTAGAGTGTAGTTCAACATTCAACACACTAATGAGTATATTTTTTCATATAACTTCTAAACCAGATATGTACTTACATGTACTGTGAACTGATGTAGTGGCTGCAGTTAGACGTAAACACGGAACAATGTGTTAATACCTGCCATATAATAAGTCAAAATAAATCTTGATCAAAGGAAAACAATATTTGAAAGGGTAGGAAATGATACAGTCCTATTTTCAATCTCATCTGATACTGGAAATGTCAACTGAATTGCCCTTTCCTCCATTCCTTTCAAAGCATCTATAGAGTGCTTAGTAAGAGGTGTGGATAGAATAAACAGCAAAACAGTAGCAGATCCCTATTTGCCTATTTGATTTGCATATACTCTTGATTCTGCTTGTTTGTTCATCTTATGGCCTCTACCACTTTACCATTAGGTGTTCAGAGTCAATCTGCAGCAAACGGACTACTTGGTTTAACATAAGGACAATGAATAATCAAAATAAGAAATGAATAAAGCTACAAAAAAGGTCTGAAATAATAAATCTTCTTTTAGCTGTAATTCATTGAATTAGGGGAGCTAGGAATATTCTTTACAAAGTGAATATGTGAACCGATGCATGAGAAATAATTCTCTTATTTGCTTGACATTCTTAATTCAATCCACAGGGAAAGAAATGCAAGTTTTAGAAGTCTCAGGATAATCTTGATTTCATATAAAGCCATGTCAGCCGGTAATGTGACTCCAGAGATGCTGAAAAATGGTATCATATATCAGAAGCCCATCCTTTCAATTTCCTATGAAAACAAATTTTGCAAAAAATAGCTGAAACTTATTTCAAGAATCATATAGAGAATATATATTGTTTAAGACAATGGAGAAAGTTAGTGAATGAAAGTTCCTTTTCTTCATTTCTTTTAAATGAAGAAGTGTGAAATATCTGCAAAGCTACATCCCTTCCTTTCTTGCTTTAGTGGGCTCATTTAATGAAACAAGGAAACAATTCTTTCTGATGTGAGTATGCTCTCTGCAGTCATTGACTTTTTGTATATCTTTGTTAACTACCTCCAGAGAAGTTCTATGTTTTCCTTCCATTATATTCTAACAGACAAGATCCCATAGGAGAGAATTCAGATATTAGAATGCACTGGAAGAAAAAAAGAAATTTCAAAACCATCTTCTTGTAAAGGTTTTCTCAACCCTCTATGGCTCAAAAGTAGTATTCAGCCAGTTAGTAGTGTTTCAGACTTGGCATGTTGTGTTATCAGACCTGTCAGATTTAGTTTTTCAGATTTTTGGTTCATTTAGATTAAAAAAAAAAAAAAAAAAAGCTCAATTTTTCAGTAGCACAAAATGCAGTGAAAATTCTTTGCATTCTAAACCTCTGCTGAGGTTTTCATACTCGAAAGAATTTTACAATATATGGATTTGTGCTAGAGCATATAACTGGGATCTATTACCATTATGGAAAACCTTTTAGTTTGGCTGCATGCTTGCAGAGAGACTCAAGGTTGGCTCACAAACCTGGCTAATTCACAGAAGAGAAGCTAGAAGAAGCTGCAATAGCGGATACGCTGCCTTTAAACTCCACAAACCAAATAGTTTCCATACACTTCATCAGACATTTAAGTAGCAAACATTCTCCTCCACTGCCTTCACAAATACTGATAAGTGATGCAATTATAAACAATAAGGAATAAGTTGCAATAAACAACGATATTACAGTCACGAGAAGAAATGATTGAAAGTGAATTCCTGCCTAGTCATTACAGTCCTCCCTCAAGTTATTCACAGTATCAAAAGTAGTTCACTTCTACTATTTTTCCATTCATTGTTTACTACCTCACAACTGAATGATATTCTGTACCTTATTAGTCTGATGGCAATAAATCTTTTAATTTTCTTTGGCTAGCAATGTATAGTTATTTGTTATTTAGCATATTTATATTCTTAAATTATTATTATTAATGTTGGATTTTCTCCATTCAATGTGCTTATGAATGATAAACGTTCACATTTTGCTTTCTAAAGTAAAGCCCTTGTATTTTGTTCTTAGTGTAACAAAATTCTATTCCTGTCATCTTAATAGCCATGTTTTTGCTGACCTGTTTACAGCATCACAAACTTCAACTAAGATAATAATAAAAATTATGATATCAAAATGACTTATATTTAAAGAAAATTAATTTACATGCTCGTGTTCACTATTCAGTACTACATACAAAACTGACAACACTGTTGATGTGAGAGATGACCAACTTTTTTTTTTTTTTTTCTTTCTGCTTAAGGCATATTCATTTCTGCAACTACTTATTTATTTATTTATTTATTTATTTATTGAGGAAATGCCCTGCAAAATTGACCTATAAGTACATACGCACACACATACATATATATATACACATATATTATTAGGCATTACATATCTGTAGTGGGTTCATGTGGCAAGGTTTTATGGTTTTGGTAGAAGATAGCCATAGGGGTGGCTTCTGCAAGATAAATGTGAGATAAAGCCCCTGCTGCTGGCCAGAGCTGGCCAGTAAGAGTTGTTGTTTACAACTCTGTGACAGCATATTTAAGAAAGGGGGAAATAAACAAAACAAAACAAAACAAAACAAAACAAAACAAACACTGCTGTGCAACAGCAGCTGGGAAATACAGGAGTGAGAAGCAGCCCTGCAGCCCCCCAGGTGAGTGCCACAGGAGGGCAGGAGGTGCTCCAGGCAGGTAGCAGCAGTTCCCCTGCGGCCTGTGCAGGGAGAGGCCCCTGGTGGAGCAGGCTGTCCCCCTGCAGTCCATGGGTCCCACATGGAGCAGATCTCCACTCTGCAGCCCCCCCATGGGTGGAGGAGCCCCCGGTGGAGCAGGTGGATGTGGCCTGGAGGAGGCTGCGGCCCATGGAGAGCCCCCGCAGGAGCAGGCCCCGGGCCGGAGCTGCAGCCCGTGGAGAGGAGCCCACACAGGAGCAGGGGGTCTGGGGGGGGGAGCTGCCACCCACCCGTGGGGAACCCGTGCTGGAGCAGTTTGCTCCTGGGGGATGGATGGATGGACCCCGTGGTATGGACCTATATCTGGATTAGTTCTTGAAGAGCTGCTGCCTGTGTGCAGCCCCCGCAGGCTCAGTTCGGGAAGGACAGCATCCCATGGGACGGACCCCACGTGGAGCAGGGACAGAGAGTGAATGTGAAGAAGCAGCAGATAAGAAGCATCAGGGAATCACAGAATCACAGAATTTCTAGGTTGGAAGAGACCTCAAGATCATCTAGTCCAACCTCTGACCTAACGCTAGCAGTCCCCACTAAACCATATCCCTAAGCTCTACATCTAAATGTCTTTTAAAGACCTCCAGGGATGGTGACTCCACCACTTCCCTGGGCAGCCTGTTCCAATGCCTCACAACCCTTTCAGTAAAGAAGTTCTTCCTAACATCTAACCTAAAACTCCCCTGGCGCAACTTAAGCCCATTCCCCCTCGTCCTGTCACCAGGCATGTGGGAGAACAAACCAACCCCCACCTCGCTACAGCCTCCCTTGAGGTACCTATAGAGAGCAATAAGGTCGCCCCTGAGCCTCCTCTTCTCCAGGCTGAACAAGCCCAGCTCCCTCAGCCGCTCCTCGTAGGACTTGTTCTCCAGGCCCCTCACCAGCTTCATCGCCCTTCTCTGCACTCGCTCAAGCACCTCGATGTCCTTCTTGTAGCAAGGGGCCCAAAACTGAACACAGTACTCGAGGTGCAGCCTCACCAGAGCTGAGTACAGGGGGACGATCACCTCCCTAGCCCTGCTGGTCACACTGTTTCTGATACAAGCCAGGATGCCGTTGGCCTTCTTGGCCACCTGAGCACACTGCTGGCTCATATTCAGCCGACTATCCACCATCACTCCCAGGTCCTTCTCTGCCTGGCAGCTCTCCAACCACTCATCTCGCAGCCTGTAGCTCTGCTTGGGGTTATTGCGCCCCAGGTGCAGGACCCGGCACTTGGCCTTGTTAAACTTCATGCAGTTGACCTCAGCCCATCGGTGCAGCCTATCCAGATCCTCCTGCAGAGCTTTCCTACCCTCAAGCAGATCGACACATGCGCATAGCTTGGTGTCATCTGCAAACTTACTGAGGGTGCACTCAATGCCCTCGTCCAGATCATCGATGAAGATATTAAAGAGGACCGGCCCCAGCACCGAGCCCTGGGGGACGCCACTAGTGACTGGCCTCCAACTGGACTTGGCTCCATTCACCACGACTCTTTGGGCCAGGCTATCCAGCCAGTTTCTAACCCAACAAAGCGTGTGCCAGTCCAAGCCTAGGGACCACAGCCCCCATTCCCCATTCCCCTGCACAGCTCGGGGGAGAGGAGGTTGAAGAGGGTGGATGGGGGGGAGTTTTTTTTTAGTATCTTTCCTTTATTTCACACTTCTCTAGCTTTTTAGTAATCAGCAATAAATCTTACTATCTCCCTACTTGAAGTCTGTTTTGCCCATCACAATAATTGTTAACCAATCTCCCCATCGTCATCTCAGCCCTTGAGCCCATTGTATAGTATTTTCTCCCCCCTTTCTCTTTGAGGAGGGGGAGTGGGAAAGTGGCTGGGATGGAGCTTGGCTGCCCACCAAAGTAAAACCACCACAATACCAACACTGAAACTCAAGATTTGCAATTTTGCAAAGATTGTGTGATTTGCAAAGTAGGAGTGTTTAGTGCTTATATATAAATACATAATTTTGGTATTACAGTTCAGGTCTATATGAAATAAACATCTGCCAGCTGTTTGTAAAAAAAGATGGGGAAATACTAACATAGGATTTAATACATCTTATCTTGTGTAGGAAAGCAGAAAACCCATTTGATGACTTGGCACAATAAATGTCAATTTATTATCACTTTATCATGACAATCCATAAGATTTGGCATGAAATTTGGTAAAAGCTTCATCTTACTCTATGGAAAAATAAAGTTGCATTGAGATTTTGCAGTAAATCTTATAGCTCTGCAAGTTGGCATTTACTACATATCCTTTGCATGATTTAGCATTTCTTCTCCACATAATATTTCTTTTTCCAAATACATATCTATATGCCATTTTAAAACAATTTATATTAGTGTCTTTCTTTATTGCCTTTGGTAGTTGTTTGCACATATACTATTGTCACAGTTGCAATACTGTATTTAAGGTCATGTCAGTATTTTTATGGTAAAACTATTTGTTCAGAAATATAGTTTAAAAAAGATCCTTTGAAGAAGATGTCATGTGCAAACAAACAAACAAACAAAACGAAAACAAAAACTATCCTTTTAGGAAGACTCCTACTTTTCCATTTGTTATTTTTAATATTAAGAAGAATATTTAAAATCAATTGCTAATGTTGCATGTATTATAGATTCTGTTTCTGTGAATAATTGCTCAATTTGTCTCACCCTGGCTTTGCAATTCTTGCTCATACTAAATAATATACTTTCTTTTATCTGTTTCCACTGATTACACTGAGACTTCATGCAAATGAAAGCATTCCAATACTCTAAGACAGAAATGTGCCTTTAGAATTAATCAAAAGCAATATAAAAATAGGTCTCTTTAGAGTCTTTGGAAATGAATGTATGTTAATGATTATTTACAGAAGTAATAGGTGCTGATATCCCAAATGAAGAAAACCTGGATTTAAACAAGCAGTTTTTCTTAATGAGTATAAACTGACTGTAGTACATAGTTGAAGACTGAATGATGGAAGCACTTGGCAAAAATGTATAGATTCAAATGCACAAAATTTCAGCATAGATGAGTATGGAAAGAATCTCTAGAGGTCACTTGGCTGAGTCCCCTCTGCTCAAAGAAAAACCTATAGCAGCTTGCCCAGTACCATGTTCAAATGACTTTTGAAGATCTCCAAGGAGGGAGGCTTCTCAGCCTCACTGGGCAATCTGTGCTGGTGCTCTATCACCCGCACAGTAGAGAAGTGCATCCTGATGTTCAGTGGGAACCTCTTGTATTCCAGTTTGTGCCCATTTCCTCTTGCCCTGGCAATGGACACGACTGACAAGAGCCAGGCTCCATCCCCTTTACACCTTCCCTGGTGTATTTATACACATTGATGAGGTTCCATCCTGAGCCTTTTCTTCACCAGGCTGAACAGCCTCAGCTCTCTCAGCCTCTCCTTGTAGGAGAGGTACTCCAGTACCATGATTACCTATGTGGCCTTCTGTTGTACTCTTGCCAATGTGGCCATGTCTCTTTTGTATTGGGGAACCAAGAAACACAGTACTCCAGGAGCGGCCAGTGCTATATAGACAGGATGGATAATCCCTCTTGTCCTGCTGGTGACACTTAGCCTAATGCAGCCCAAAATACTGTTAGCCTTCTTAGCATTAAGGGCATCTTCATGACTCGTGTTCAACTTGGTGCCTACCAGGACTCCCAGGTCTTTCTCTGTCAAGCTGCTCTCCAGCTGGGTGGCCCTGAGAATGTCCTAATGCCAGGAGCTGTTCCTTCCTAGCTGCAGGATTTTGCACTTTCATGAGTTACTTGTTGGCCTACCTCTTCAGCCTGTTAAGTTCCTACTGAATTGCTGTGCAGCCCTCATGTGAGTCAGCCACTCCTCCTAGTTCATCTGCAAACTCCTTCCATGTCATCTGCAAACACATTTCTAATAAAAAGCACTCTGTACTTTAAAAAAACAATATTCATTAATGAAAATAGAAAAGTCAATGAACCTAGAAAGAATGTGACCAACACATGAAAAATCTTTGTTTCATTGCTTTTCTGACATTTTGTGTAGTGTCAGCAAACTCACATAGGTTTAGAAATTGTTGAGGTATCCACCTTGTATGAGTCTAGGGTTGACTTAATAGTGCAAAAAATGTTTTGTGAGGTATTTTATATTAAAAAGACATCATTTTAACATTAGCTTTATAAAACTACAAAGAAAAAATGTCAAATGTGATTACATACTTTGTAATTACATTTATTTACAATTACAGTTGTGAATATAAAGAACAAATAAACTATGTATGACAGAATTAGATTAACTAGGTCACTTCATAGCTGCATCAAAATCTAAGATGTCAGTAGAACGGTTTTATTTCCAGAGCTAATACAAAGAATTGAACTGCAGGATTCTTGCTTGGATTACTGCACATTTATTAGGGAACTGCAGATAGAAAGTAAGCAAAAAATTATAGCACCATCACATCCTTTGAAAACAATTTCAAAAGAATCTTTCCCTCCACTCTTTACTGCCTCTACGTGAAGCAAGCTGTGCTTTTGGTGCCTTCTGAATCTTCAACAAAGATAACAAACATATGCTATTTGGAGAAGGAAATATCAAAAGACATATTTTCCATGAAGATACATGTCTAGATGGGGTCATATGTAAATGATTAACACTAGGTTGTCTTCTTTTTTAAAAATAATTTGTGGTCAATGTAAATTGAAATTCAGTTAATAAACTTTCTTTCTCCTTTCTCCAAAATTTTATAAGATCTACGTTTTGACTTTTGTTCCATTCCTTTTTCAGCTACAGACTAAGACTATTTTCTCTAACTTTTGAATAAATTAGATCCGTGTGTGCTTGCATCACTTTGCCTAGTGATTTTCCTTTGTTCTTTCACCAATTATACAATCTTCATTTATAATAACTCTGCTTCAAAGTATCATTGCAAATTAACTTCTCCAGAGACCCTTTTCCAAATCATTTTATATAGTACATCTCATTGCAAAATAATTTCTCATTTTAATTTAAAGTGAAAATAACTTTTTGTAAAATAATTTTCCATAGCACATCATGAACTAGTTTATCTCTACTCCTCATTACATTGTTCTCTTGTAATTATATAAAAATAATATATTTTTTTTATTTTTTTATTTTATTTTTTTTTTTTAGTAGTTTTTGTCTCCACCAGACTTCCAAATGATTATAAAGCAAAAAGGTACTTCGCCTGTTTGATAAATGCTCTTGCTTCCAAAGTTAGCCTGGTATTTAGATTTATTGATTTTAGGCAATACAGGCGAAACCAAATGAAATATGTGACCTCAAAGCCACTGATCAAAACGTTCTTAATGTTCTCAGTTCTTATACTTTTCTTGTTTGGAGGATAAATGCATTTTTAGTGCTTAATTGCTTATTGAGTTAAAATTATAATACAATATCTCCAAGACAGTACAGCAAAATACTAAGGACTTCAACAGATTCTTCATGGTTTTAGACCTTTCATTTGTTTTTTGCTTCCTTTCTTTCTTCCTTTCTTTCTTCTTTCCTTTCTTCCTTTTTCCTGTTATCCCCACCAGATCTTCCATTTTAGGAAATGGCAGCATTTGTCTTTGAAGATGCTTATGGTAAGAGCAACTCTGAAGACAAAACAAATATACATAAACTTCAGCTTTCTTTAAGAGGTTCTCATATGGTATGATGTACTTTCAAGGAGAGGAAAGCAACCACTAAACATTTTTTTCAGTGAAGAAAAATGAGAAGCTAGATCTACCTCAGGACCTATTCTTCCCTACTATACCCCTTCCCCTAATGCTTCTTACTCTCCCTTACAACAATATAATAATAATAATAATAATAATAATAATAATAATAATAATAATAATAATAATAATAATAATAATAATAATAATAATAATAATAATAATAACAATAATATATGAATATATAATAATATAATAATATAATATATAATATTTAAATAATAATAATAATATATATATGAATATATAATAATATAATATATAATATATAATATTTGTATTATATATTATTATATATTCATTTATTATTATTATTATTATTATTATTATTATTATTATTATTATTATTATTATTACTACTACTACTACTACTACTACAACAATAATAATTTACATATTTAATTGTATTAAAAATTCCTTGTTAGTTTTGTTTTAAATATGTGGCTTACGTGACTCTTAGGTGGGTAAAGCTGAAAACTGAAAACATTTCCAAAAAGAAGTGAAACACTTTTGGGAACAAAATTTTAATGGGAACAAAGCAATTCCCTCCTGATTTTCGAGGTGAGACAATTTGAAAAATTCAAATATAGAAGAATTCTAAGTACAAAATTATTTGTGTTGGTATTCCTTCTTTAATATTATTAATAAGTTAAAAAAAAAAATCCTCCATATGTCTCAGGAGTTTTTAAAAATAGTAGATTATGGAGGTGGTATATTTATAATTTTTATGATTATCTCAAAGAACTACAAAGAGAGATAGAACAAAAAGCAAGAAATAAAGAGAAGAAGTGAAGAACTGGCAAAAGACGTTGTAATCTGATATGTCTGAAAAAAAATTTCTGTTTATGGCAATTTAGCAAAATTCACTGTGTTGCCCAGAAGGAGACTATCCTATTTTATGTGCTATGTTACATATGTTGGCAGATAAAGTATTGCATCTTCATACATTTAATTCTGGCAAACAAACTCCTCAGAAACCTCATGGTTTTCATGTGATTGAGAAATTAAGTATTTATTTTACCTTCCTTTAAAAAACTATTTTATTTTCTTGAGTTAAAAAAAAAATAAAGATAAAAAAAAATCAGGTAGAAATAAAATATAAGAAATATATTTTAAGCAAAGTCTGAACCAAGGCAAATCTTTACATAGCTGAAGACTAAATGAACCTTAGCGTTTTGTTTTTCTTGGCCACTTTCTGAAACCTAGTATAATTTGTATGTATTTGCTAAAACTTTGGCTATGATGTAGCTGTTTTTTCTATCCATCAAGGTAAATAATTGTTTTAGCTAGTTCCTATGAAGATCACTTTATAATATGAAGCTCACATATAAAGGAAATAATGTAATATGAAGCTCACATATAAAGGAAATTAAGATTTCTTTTATACACCAAGAGGAAGAGTTCTAAACATACTTTAGTATGCAGAATGATCTGAATTAATTCCAAGGATATGGCATATTTATTTTCATCTTACCAGAAGGGATAAACTCATTTAGGTAAACATCTCATTTACAAAAGTGTCCTAGAATAATACATAATGAGATACATCCTATTAAAATAATGTGCTCCACCATTTGGTGCTCTGAGCATGATCATTCAGAACATTCTAATTCAAAGGCTGATTATTTTCAGACTGGATATTGTGGACGGTAGTTTGCTGTATTTATTTAGACTGTTTTGCATGATTAATCATCTCAAACTAAAATTATTCAGGCTATTCAAGTCCGTCACAGCTTATATTTTCTTTATTTCCAGCATGATATTTGAAAGCAGTTTATCCCTTAATACCAATTGGAATTGTAAACTCAAGGTCAGAAAATGGACAAGTATTGTACTGAATATATGCCTACATGTGCATATTACTTTATAATATGAGGTAAACTGGGTCATGGTGGATAAAAACTCTATGTGAGCCAGCAATATTCACTTGGCCCAGAAAAAACGTTTGTATCCTGGGCTGCATCAAAGGAAGTGTGGCCAGCAGGTCAAAGGAGCTGATTCTTCTCCTCTGCTCTGCTCTCATGAGACCCCACCTGGAGGGCTGCGGTCAGCTCTGGGGCTCCCAGCATGTGAAAGACATAGACCTGTCCAGAGAAAGGACTTGAAGGTGATCAGACGGCACCTCACCTCTGAAAAGAGGCTGAGAATTAGGTTTGTTCAGCCTAGAGCAGAGAAAGATCCAAAGAGACATTACAGTGGCCTTCCAGTATTTAAAGGGGGCCTACAGGAAATTGGGAAGGGGAGTGTGGTGACAGCACAATTCTGTTTGCTGGAGGGAAATCCAAAAATGCTAATTGGCCTTTTTCCACAAACAAAAAAGCCATAGCAGGATGGACATATCATTATTAAAATGTCCAAGCTACAAATGTATTTACAAACATAAGTACTGTTTCAGAATAGGTGGAAAGATGAGAATCACAAATGACAGTTTATGATAGGTGCAGCTTGTGTCAAGTAAAGTTACTCAGAGCATGTTGAAACCAGAGTTAAAAATAGATGACCTGAGAGAATGTGAAGAAAGCAGGAAAATTAAGATCTGCTGTCTTGAAGAGACTTTATGGAGGGTTGCAACTGACAAGAATGCTGTTGCATATATAAATGTATGCATTCTGTCAACTACATTCAATTGCATTAACATTTTCAAAATTAGGTGTTAGAGAATTTGCTGACAAGGAGCACTGTGAGGACATAGCAAATCAAAAAGAAATAAATTTCTAATGTCACAGAGGAAAATTACAACATGCAGAATTGACAAAAAGCAAACGATGCACTAACGACATTAGCAATAAAATATGCTATTCAGTGTATATTCAGTAGGAATTAAACAAAGAGCACCAGATTTTGACTGGGGTTGATTTGAAATGAGGAGTGGATGCCTAAAGTAGTTTTCTATTCTTGCCTTTGGTGTTTAATGATGACGTGAACAACAAGAGAAGGACTATATGGAGAATACACATAGAAAGAAGTAAACTTGAATGTTCTCAATATTTTGTGTATTTTACAAAGCTGGTATATAGCATTTCATAGTTTAGTGTTATCTGGATTATTTGTGGACAAATGCTTGATCTCACAAACCAAAACAGAGTGCATTACTGTTAAAATTATCTTACCATTACACAAGTTTCATCTTCTATTTATTAAATTGACATATCTATTTTTAACAAATATTTTTATTTTGGCGAGCTGTTCCTCTTATAATTAGAGATGCTGAATAATGCATTTTTCTGTAGCCAGACGGAAATGTTTTCTTTGCATCAAACATATTTTTCATGTCAGTGAACTTCCCTCCTTTTCAAAATCTATTTTCATGCAACCTGAAATATTTTATTATCAAAACATGTATTTAACACTTGTAAAACTCTGTTTAAAAATACAAATACATTTTTGTTTTAAATTTGTTTCACAACAGAATCTTGAAGATATGGAAGATATTTTGACACATTCAAAATCCATTTGCACACTTTGCTTGTCATAAGGACTGTTCTCTGAATTTCAGTCTCTCCAAAATACCCTTTCCAGCAATTTCATTTTGAATATTCATCAAAGACTATAAAGCTCACTGTATTAGAAGCTCTTTGGCAACAGGGTGCAAATGAAAGTCTCTTATGCTGTCATTCTACAGTTTCTAGAATTGCACCAGAGACAGGAATTCACATACAACTGAAATAACCAGTTTATCTAGTCATAAGCATACAATGAACTTTTTGCTACATAATCTTTACCTTATGGTGGGTTGACCGTGTCTGGCCACCAGGTCAGCCACGCAGCTTGCTCACCCTCCACAGCAGGACAGAGGGAGAAAATATGAAGAAACAACTCATAAGTTGAAATAAGAACAGTCAGATCACTCAAATGTTATCATCACAGGCAAAACAGACTGGGCACAGGGAGACTGGTGTAATTTATTGATAACAGACCACAGAAGTGAGAAATAAAAGCAAACTAAAAGCACTTTCCCCCATGCCCTTCCTTTCCAGGCTCAATGCCACTCTCAATTCTTCTGCCTCCACTGCTACCCTGAGCAGTGCAGAGGAATGGAGAATGGGAGATTGCAGTCTGTTTGTTGCATTTTGTCTCGACTGTTCCTTCATCCTCACTTTCTTCCCCTGCTCCAGCTTGGGGCCCCCTCTGTGGGGTGCAGTCTCACTCTCGCTACTCAAAAGAGAAAGGGGAAGAAAGTAAGATGAAAATCAAACATGTGGGTTGAGATATGGAGAGGGATATTGCTCAACAATTACTGCCATGGACAAAACAGACTCAAAGTAGGGTGGTTAATGTAACTTATTGTTTATTGATAACAGACAGGAGTAGTGAGAACTAAACGCAAACTAAAAACACCTTCCCCTCATCCACCCTCTTCTACCTCCTCCCCCCCCCCTCCCCCCCCAGCTGTTCAGGGGTATGGGGCACAGGAGCTACAGTTAGTCCATAACGCTTGGTCTCCAACGCTCCCTCATGGCTCCGCTCTGCCCCTGCTCCCCATGGGGGCCCTCCCATGGGATGCTGTCCTTCCCAAACTGAACCTGTGGGGGCTGCACACAGGCAGCAGCTCTTCAAGACCTGCTCCCACACGGCTCTGTCCCATGGGGTCCGTCCGTCCGTCCGTCCGTCCGTCCATCCATCCATCCATCCATCCATCCATCCATCCCTCAGGAGCAAACTGCTCCAGCACGGGTCCCCCACGGGTGGGTGGCAGCTCCCCCCCCCAGACCCCCTGCTCCTGTGTGGGCTCCTCTCCACGGGCTGCAGCTCCGGCCCGGGGCCTGCTCCTGCGGGGGCTCTCCATGGGCCGCAGCCTCCTCCAGGCCACATCCACCTGCTCCACCGGGGGCTCCTCCACCCATGGGGGGGCTGCAGCGTGGAGATCTGCTCCATGTGGGACCCATGGGCTGCAGGGGGACAGCCTTCTCCACCAGGGGCCTCTCCCTGCACAGGCCGCAGAGGAACTGCTGCTGCCTGCCTGGAGCACCTCCTGCCCTCCTGTGGCACTCACCTGGGGGGCTGCAGGGGTGCTTCTCATGCCTTGCTTTCTCAGCTGCTGTTCAGCAGGTTTTTTTTATTTGTTTTGGTTTTGTTTATTTTTGTTTGTTTGTTTCAGTTTGTTTCTTCTTTTCCTTTCTTGCAAATGCTCTTCCAGAGGCCCAGCCATCATTGCTCACTGGTTTGACTGGCCAGTGGCAAGTCCCTTTTGGGGCCAGATGAAAATGGCTTTTATCTAACTTGGGGCAGCTGCTGGACTCCTCTCCTGGAGGCCACCTGGGCAGCTCCACCACTTGTCACATAAACCCAATATATTTTCTCTCTTCTGTATTCTTTTTCCCATCAACTTTTACACTTACATATTTTCACAGTGTCATTAAGTATATTTTCAGTAAAGTCTGCGTCATGTGCATAGGCCTCCACATCACGGAATGGAAGATTCTTGCAGCTTACTCTCTGTATTTTTTTATTTTATTTTATTTTATTTTATTTTATTTTATTTTATTTTATTTTATTTTATTTTATTTTATTTTATTTTATTTTATTTTATTTTATTTATTTTATTTTATTTTATTTTATTTTATTTTATTTTATTTTATTTTATTTTATTTTATTTTATTTTATTTTATTTTATTTTATTTTATCTTTTTTGTAAAATTACCATTGGTTTAGAAGCTTTGACAATTAATGTTTTATGTATTATATGTTAACCATACCTTTTATTTTCTATAACATTTTTGTAACTCTTGATTTCTTAATTATCTTTTGTTTTACATGTGCATTTGTAAATTGCATGTGCTACTTCCAAAATCAGAAAGCATCAAATGTAATTATACATTTTCCTGTACACTTAGTTAGTATTCTTCTGGTGAAGGCGTAACAAGAAAATGAAAGTAAATACTATTTGATTGAGTCTGTGACATTTTTGCTAAGGATGCAACTATGATCTGATAATGGGTTAGTCATGGCAGCTCTGGTTGATATGTAGAAAACAGATCGTGTGTGCATGGTATGAGATAATACATATGCAGAAAGATAAAATGATGGACTCTATATTAGCTCTTGTCACTCAGAAAAGGTATTTGAAACTCGCCATGCAGAGTTGTCTGAGAAGATCAGCACAGTACGTCTCACTAGTCAAAAAGATCAATAGAATTAGGAATTGTCATGGAAATGCACTATCTATGCTACTCTGAAATATGTGATATGAGAGAAAAGAAAAGTAATTAGAATAATCTAAGATAAGGAGTGATTTTAATAGAAAAAGAGGCTAAATGAAGTGTAACTCCAGTTTGGAAAACAGACAACTGGGTTATGTTGTAATTGTGAGTCTGCAAAGTCACAAAGAGCATGCAGTTGTGGGAGAGGGGTTGCATTCCCTGTTTCATGTAACACAGGGCAGTTACAAGGAACCAGAAGAGTGCTGTTTTCCTCTGATATCATTTGAAGTGGCTCAGCTTATTGTGCTTGACCATACCAGTTTTAAACAAAGAGAAATAGATTTTTAAATCATGGCTGCAAACAACTTGTGCACAATACTGTAATAGCAAAAACATAATGGGTCTTTCAAATGCAAATGCACAGGTTCAGAGACAGCCATGTGGAGTAGTGATTATTAAATATGAGACCCACTGACAACTTCCCCCTCAAAAAGGTCCTGTGCAGTGGTAGCCAGAAAGTGATAGGTAACAGAAGTCTGTGCTTGCCCCATCTTCCTTAGCTGGCTCGGCAAGCTGTTGTAACAGATAGGCTCCTGAAGAAGGGGCATCTTCAGCTTCATCCAGGCTGGTAATTCTCATGACAAGCATGAGTACATAGAATATTTTCATAACTGTTCATGTCCAACAGTAAATTCTTAATCCAAATACTGCAAAATGTTATAGATGTACAGTAGAAAATAAAAACAGTTTGTCAATTTCTCACTTGTATTAAATCTAGTATTACAGCTAAATCCTCTTTGGACAATATTTTTTTGTTTGTTTGTTTTCAGAATGAGTGCTGTTGATGGAATTTTTACACAGGTCTGATTTATCAGCACTTTAAGTTTTATTAATTCCTTTATGATAAATATGATAAATCAAAAATTAGATATGTGTTTTTTTCTTTAATCATCAGTTAATTATTAGCCTATTTAACAATAATTTGGTCATGCTTGCTACAATCAAAACAATGACTTATATAAAGATTCATAAATGGCAAAGTTCACACACAAAACTTATAGCAAGGTATTGAGAATTTCTATACAGAAATGTATTAAGGATTTCTATACAACAAGGAATCAAGGATTCCTATACAGTAAGAGATTAAGGATTTCTGTATTACAATGGACTGGGTATTTCTAAACTTGTTTGTGCTCTCAAGAGCTTTTCCTCTTTTGGTGAATTACTCACCCTACTCTGTGTCAGTGGACAATCATAGAATCTTGAGAAGTCAGGCCTCTAGTGAATTACTCACTTTTCTGTAGGTTGGCTTATACTGTGAATGATCAATGAACTTGCCCTTGCCCTGAGTTAGTGTGGTTACTAACACTATAAAGGATAACAAGGACTATTAACAAGGATTCACACGTTTGCATACATACACAACTTTTCCCAATATATATGACCAGTTCCAGTAGTCTCGTTGGAATGTATTTCGATGTGAACAAATTTTGTTCTGTATCTAAACAAGTGTCTTGAGCTTTAAGCATGTTTCTTTCACAAATGAAACCCTGTTTTCAAACATTGCATACATTCACATCAATTGTTTACCATTTGTAGCTGTTTCATTGGGCACATACTCTGTGTTCTAAAGGATAGAGTACAGTCTCATTATGATTTAATTCTACCAGAATGGTTGGGTAAATGTTATGCACTGAAGCATTGCGTAGTGTTAAGACAAAAGCTGTGGCCTTATTCTTGAAGGGGTCATAACTAAAACTGACTAAATAACACCACAAATTTGAATGTCATTTCAAATTTGTTTACATTCTGTTGATACTTTTTCAGTTCCATCAATTTTTGTAAGTATGCTTCGTTTCTGTGCATGACCATGGTTGAGAAGTTCAAATTTCTTATTAAAATTTATGGCCACTCAAAGGTTTTCTAAGAGTAGTAGCATTATTAGAGTCTGAGATCATAGCACAAATGCAGCATTTCCATTTGCCATCCTGTGGAGTGTTGTAAGAGAAAATAGAGATTCATTCTGGCATTCCTAACAGGTTGTCCTGTTAAAAAGAAAGATAAATTCATTATGTTCTAATTTATATTTATTTATATTTATCCTAGGAGAACAAACACTAAGTTCTGATCATGCTAACATAAGTTTTCAGTTACCTCTTTTAAAGGATGTTTTCTTAATTATATTTAGTAATAATTGCCAAATTTTGCTTCTCCAGGCTGGAGGACTGCAGAAGCCAGTCCATGACAATAAGCACAAACTAAATTTAATATTTTGTGTTCTCTTTCATGGTTAGATGAGGACCAAAAGCAACAAAAGAAAAGGAGAAAGAAAGAAAGAAAGAAAAGGAGAGAAAGAAAGAGAAAAAGGGAAAGAGAGAGGAAGAAGAAGTAGAAGATAAAGAGGCAAAGGGAGAGAGAGAGGGACAGGGAGAGGGATGGAGACGGGGACAGGGACAGGGACAGGGACAGGGATAGGCAGAGGCACAGGTAGAGACGAAGACGAAGACGAAGACAAAAACGAAGATGAAGACGAAGACAAAGACAAAGACAAAGACAAAGACAAAGACAAAGACAAAGACAAAGACAAAGACAAAGACAAAGACAAAGACAAAGACAAAGACAAAGACAAAGAAAGAAAAGAGGAATAGTAAGGCGAAGGAGAAGGGGAAAGGGAAAGGGTAGGGGAAGGGGAAGGGGAAGGGGAAGGGGAAGGGGAAGGGGAAGGGGAAGGGAAAGGGGAAGGGGAAGGGGAAGGAGAAGGGGAAGGGGAAGGGGAAGGGGAAGGGGAAGGGGAAGGGGAAGGGGAAGGGGAAGGGGAAGGGGAAGGGGAAGGGGAAGGGGAAGGGGAAGGGGAAGGGGAAGGGGAAGGGGAAGGGGAAGGGGAAGGGGAAGGGGAAGGGGAAGGGGAAGGGGAAGGGGAAGGGGAAGGGGAAAGGGAAGGGGAAGGGGAAGGGGAAGGGGAAAGGGAAAGGGAAAGGGAAAGGGAAAGGGAAAGGGAAAGGGAAAGGGAAAGGGAAAGGGAAAGGGAAAGGGAAAGGGAAAGGGAAAGGGAAAGGGAAAGGGAATGGGAAAGGGAAAGGGAAAGGGAAAGGGAAAGGGAAAGGGAAAGGGAAAGGGAAAGGGAAAGGGAAAGGGAAAGGGAAAGGGAAAGGGAAAGGGAAAGGGAAAGGGAAAGGGAAAGGGAAAGGGAAAGGGAAAACCCACCTTGCTTAAAGCAGAAATATACCAGAAATATCAGTCATGCATTAATGAAACTCATATACTGCCATTCCCCATGTTTATTGTAAAATGCATGCATTTTTACTGTTCCCAATGATGAGGTTTATTTATTGTTTTTCTATTACTCATGATGGAATCAGAGCTTTCTGTCCTGAAGGGACAACAGTGATCACTAGGTCTTGATCTCTGCATAACACAAAGCAGAAAACAGCTTTCAGTTATTTGTATCAAGTCTGTGACTTCTGTTTGAGCTGTATTCCATAACTAAGGTGAAGAAATTCTTGCTAGTTGTATGTCTCAAACTATTATGCAGCTAAATCCATTTTAATTATTATTTCAGTTGTGCTGAACCTGTGTAATTCCAAATCATATGCCTTGCAGAGCGCACTTCACTGGTGATCTGTGAAAATGATTGTGCCTGTCATCTTAACACCAGGTCCAACATCAAATATAGTGGCTGAGCTAGGCAAAGCTTTCTTCTAATTTATTTTTATTGGGCTGTGCATAGCCCAGCTGGTATAGAGTTGTATATAGACCACCTACCTACCTAGGTTCTGTATTGCATATCATATGGTTTGATTAAAAACAATACCAATTGAATTGCACGTGCCAGCATATAGTATGCAAAGGTAACAAAATTATATTCCATCTTCCATTTTATGAAGCCAGAGGAATTTAAATTGTGACCTGTCATGGGAAATCTGATGTGGTCCTAGAAGAAAACATATCAATTGACATCTCATAAAAGAACGAATCATAGCATCCTTAGCTCTACCACAGTACATTACTCTTCTGAAAAATCATTTTGTTCACTATTCTGCATGTACATTGCATCAGGAATCTGAAAAATTACTTTCATAATTAAATTATTTCTGAAAATCTGAAAGGCATATTTAGTCCCTGATAGCAGTATGGCAGTGTTCAGCAACCTTGAAGACAGAGTCTGTTGATCTCTACATTTCAGGAACCACAAACTGAGGAAAATGTGTGGAGGGTAAATTTTATTTCTATGTCTAATTTTATTTCTTTTGAAGAACTATGTCAGAGAAGCAGGAATTCAGGCAATTATGAAGTGAGCTCCACTTACTTCTTTCTCTGAAGAGGTACTTTTGCATTCTCTTGACGCAAACAGTGATGGGACGAGGAATTCATGTCTCAGCCTTCTTCAGTCTATTTTCATATGAAGAGAGAAAAATTATTTACACTGCAGTTACTTCAGAGTAACTGCAGCCATTGAGCAGCTTTTGAGACATGCTACAGTTGACAGCTGAGGGAATTTCTCTTTGCAAAATCTTGCTAGTAGGAGTTGGCCAGAAGGCAAGATGTTCACTTCAGTGTTAGTGTAAAATTGCTGAAAATAAAAATTGCTAAAGAATTGCTGAAATTTAAAATAAACAAACAAAATTATATATTGCAGTGCTTTGGCTGTAATTGTCTTCCCATTATATTTCAGTAAAAATACAAGCCACATAATGCAACTTCCAAGTCTACATCTGCAGACTTTTAAGGTACATTATAAAATATCATTGATCTTACATGAGAAGATGATGTGCTATAATGTGTAATGTAATGTAGCAGTCAAGAATTCCATAGATGAAGATATCTCTCATGTTTCTTTACATGTCCATCATGTATCTTTTTCCAAATATATATATATATTTATACACATGCACACACACACACACATATACACACAGAGTTCATAAACATCTGAGCAAGAGACAGCTCAAACTCTAGTTAAAACCTAACAGGAAATTCTAAGCTTAAGGATATTTCAGAAAATTACATCTATATTTTGCCAGTGGCTGCCTCTGTTTTTCCTGAGAACAATAGAGACTTTGCAGGGGCCTTTTTCAGACATATCTTGCTCATATCCTGAGCTCTGATTTATAATCTGTGAAGCTAAACTTAACATGATGCTATGTCCTTGGGCATTTTGCATGTTCCAAGCTCATAGCCAACCTATTGCCACTTCACAATTACATGGCTTCTGGCTTGGATCTGTCTCCTGGGAGAGTAGTTCATAACACAGTATGATGAGTACAGATTCTCTTGCAAAAGAAACTAGGAACACAGTCAGATAACTGATTCTGTGATGACTTTATGCTTTGCTTTAACAGTAATATTTTCAGGAAGTCCTTAGAGGCATAAATTCCAATTTTTTTTTTATTTTATTTTATTTTATTTTATTTTATTTTATTTTATTTTATTTTATTTTATTTTATTTTATTTTATTTTATTTTATTTTATTTATTTTATTTTATTTATTTTATTTTATTTTATTTTATTTTATTTTATTTTATTTTATTTTATTTTATTTTATTTTATTTTATTTTATTTTATTTTATTTTTTAAGGAATGAGGCTCCTATTCTTAAGAAACATAATTGATTTATAAGCTTTGTGAGCTTTTATGAATTTATGTAAATACCTGAAGAGGGTGCAAAGAAGATGAAGCCAGGCTCTGGCCTGAATATTGAGCCCTGGGGGGGAGTGGCTCAGGGAGCTGGGGTTGTTTAGCTTGGACAAAAGAAGGCTCAGGGAAGACAATATTGTACTTTACAGCTACCTTAAAGGAGGTGGTATCAAGGTGAGAATTGGGCTCTTCTCCCAAGTACCAAGTGACAAGACGAGGTGAAATGGCCTTAAGTTGTTCCAGGGGAAGTTTAGATTTAGGAGAAATTTCTTTACTGAAAGGGTTGTGTGGCTTTGGAATAGGCTGCCAAGAGGAGTGGTTGAATCACCTCAAGGTCTTCAAGAAACATGTAAATATAGGACTTAGTAACATGGTTTAGTGGTAGACCTATCAATACTTGGTTAAAGGTTGGAGTAGATAATCTTAGATGTCTTTTCCGACCTGAATGATTCTGTGATTTTATGGTTCTATGATTCTAGCTCCCACCAACTTAAAAAAAAAAATAAATATTAATAATAATTTTGCTCTGTGGAATCATAGCATCCTAGAACAGCCCATGTTTGAAGGGGCCTCAAGAGATCATCTGGTCCAACCTTTCATGGAAAAGAGTAGCTAGATGAAATTATCCATTCAGCTCTTGAAAATTTCTAGTGATGGGGACTCCACTACATATCTAAAGAGGTTGCTCGAGTGATTGATTATTGCCACTGAGAACTTTTCCTTACATGAAAATGATGCAGGTCTGGGGCCCCCACCTGTCGCGTTAAGGGGTGTAGCTGATTAACCGTTACGGGCCCGGTCAGATTCAGGGTACTGAACCAGTCGGACATTCACCAAAAACACATTAACCATCTGGGGGTCCAGTCAGACATTCACCATCAACGCATTAACAGTCTGGGGGTCCGTTCAGACATTCACCAAAAACGCATTCACCGTCTGGGGGTCTATTCAGACATTCAACAAAAATGCATTAACCATCTGAGGGTTCGTTCGGACATTCACCAAAAATGCATTAACCGCCTGGGGGTCTGGTTAGATTCAGAACACTGAACTATCACAGATAACCACCCTCACCCTCGTTGCACTTAATGAGAGTTATCACAATGCAATCAAGTATGGTTTATTACAGCAACAGATAATCAGGTTCTTTTGGATTGCCGGCGATAGTGACTGTCTGCAAAAGCAAGCTAGTATGCATAAAATACACAGGTGTTATACGTGTTATAGGTGTTACAGATGTTACAGGTGTTATAGATGTTATAGATGTTATAGATGTTACAGGTGTTTACAGGTGTTATAGATGTTACAGATGTTATAGATGTTATAGATGTTATAGGTGTTATAGATGTTACAGGTGTGCAGCCTAGAAATAAACGCGTTAAAAGGATCAAAGACTCTATAGAGATTTATAAGCAAGTATTCAGATCTCACCCAAAGGCGTCCCAATGGGGGGGAAGAGAGGCTCAGCCCGTCGACTGATCCCAGGAGTCAGGAGGTCCTAAGGATATTGTCCTCGGGATGGTATCTCCCCTGACGGTGGTATCTTCCCTAACATCCCCTTCCTCTTGAGCCAGTTTATATTATTTTCTATCTTTTAGGTGGAGCTTGAGTGGCTCTAGTCAAGCATATCTTAGTTATGATTGATGTAAAGTTTTCCCGTCTCCATTTAAAGTAATAGGCTCCGAGAAATTCAGAGCGCATGCTCAGTGAGGGGTGGTCGCACCTTGGAGGCGGGTAGCTTTTGGGATGGAGGTGTGTTTTGGTATTATAATGATATTATAATGAGCAAAAAGTACACTAGGGTGCAGCATTTGTCAAAACATGACAGGTCTTTGGCTTAGGGTGGCAAAAAGTGCAGCTTTGTGCACAAGAACAATCGAGGCCCCACCTGATTACAGAGCCTAGCCGTGGTGTCTCCACTCCACTCTACGCTCCATGCTGTTCCTTAGAGCTAGCACACCAAGTTTCCCCAGAGCAATAGCATCAAAAGTTGGGAGCCTAGGGAACGCTCAGGTAATGCAATTATGCCCTATCCTGAAAGCCTCTTCAATGCTGTACCTTTTCCTTAAAAATGTCAATGTTAGTTTTATTTTTCTAGTTACTTTAGGCATTTACACCACATAATCCACTCCGTGACTATAGTCACTCAAGCTTCACGACAGTTGGAATATGTCGGGGATATCACATACATTCTCGGTAGCAGAACAATAACAGGGTGAAGCATCTTGTTGAAGATTCCCGTGGCAGCTGGTGATCATCCAAACAAAGTGTCCCACCAACGGTGTCTCTCATCTCTCTTTACTCTTTCCATCACTCGATGTATTTCTTGTGCATCATGATGGACAATAATCAGTCTTTTGTCCATTTTCTCGGACTTGTGTCATCAGCTGCTTCAGGTCCTCATGTACCAGTAATTTCTTCACCAAGGTAAGGTTCATTCCAATAGGAGTAGGCAGCAGTTCATGAAGCAGAATATAATTAGATGCAATAAGTTGATAAGAAGTGACAGGTGCCGAGTATTTAAAATCACATCCTAGAATTTTGGTAAAATTGCAAACACAAACATTAGAGTGATTACTGGTATCTACCACTGTATCATCTACGACTATAGAATCATAATTAGTTCTCATTCAAACGCAACCTTTCCCAATATATACAAGTACAGTTTCAAGGGTTTCATTAGGATGTATCTCAAAGTGGCAAATATTTTGCTCGGTGTCAAGTCAAATGTCTTGAGATTCCAGCGTGTTACTTTCACAGATGAAACCTTTTTGTTCACGCACAATGCATGCATTTATATCAATTGTTTGCCACTTTCCTCCCTTTTGATGGGCCCATACTTTATGCTCTTTAGGATAAAGTATGGTTCCATTATGAATGAGTCCTAATGCAATGATTGGATATACATTGTATACGGTGGCATTACTTATAGTAAGTATAAAGGCAACAATTTTAGCATTTTCTGCATAATGGGTAAAGTTGACTAATTGCCACTATGCTTGAAATTCTTTTTCAAAATTCTGAAGCATTATCCCAAATCAATTTTTGAATTTCAGTGGGCAAAGTTCCTCCTTCTCCCTTTCTAATAATAGCTGCTGCTACAGATTGTATCCATAACTGTTCTTGGATACAGCTCAAGGCAAGGGAGGTATTGCCTTGGGCTTTTCCAAGGGCATTTACAATTAATTGATGATCATTTTCCTCAATGTGTTCCCAATGGGGCAAAACATCTGATAGAAGCCATTGATTTGCTCCTAAAGCCAATAAGGATGATTTTATTGGTTGTTCCAGTTTCCTTAGGTCATCTGTAGTAGCAGTTATTCTACTCATTAAGACCTCAGCATCAATGCTATTTAATATACCTAATCCTGTCCCTAATAACCCAGTTGCATCCTGTGGCCCTTTTTAGAGACCAACTAGGGTTAAAGAGAATTTGTTGTTGTCCCACATTTTTAATTATATAAGGATCTGTGTTGAAGATGGAGGGAGTTAGACAAATGGGGGGTTGAGTCGGTTCATTTTCAAGTATCTGCGGAGGCAGAGGCTTCTTATATATTTCTGTGCCTCTGTAACCCGAAAGACAGTACACAATTATAGGTTTGGTGAAAGTAAAATTGTACCAGAATTTTGTGGTCTAGTAGAATCAATGTATACTGTCTTAATTTCAGTCGGCTGATTATAAGTGGATTGTCTGTCCAGACATGGCTTGAAGTTCAGCCATTCTTAGAGAATTGTTCCAACTCCATTCATCTTTTGAAAATATTTTGTTTCCATGTAGAACTAAAGTAGAGAGATTTAGGTCCTTTCTGTTTTGAGATGTTCCAGTGACTGTGCTATACTGTGACAATACATGGTTAAATGCCATGGTGAAACACCTCAGCTCCATGCACAGCCACAGTAGCTAAGTTTCCTTTAAGGTCTGTAATTGCATCAAGGTCGGGGTAAAGCATAGCATTATTAATCCAAACTGTTGATTCGTCATCTTCCAGCTGTCCATATACAGTTTGCTCAGGGTTCCTGTGAACACAAAAGAAAATAAAATATGCTCGGTTGTATTCAACCGGCAGGGTTAGAAAGAGGGTGAAATAGCAATCTTTGATTTCCCATGCATAGTAGTTAGCACTATTACTACTGTTAGATACACAGAGGGCTTTCACTATCTCTGCCATGTTTGGAACTGCGGCAGTCAAAGGTGTAGTGTTAGCATTCAACTGTCTGTAATCCACTGGAAAATGCCATTGCCTGGTTGGTTCCTTTACTGGCCACACTGGTGAATTATAAGGTGAATGGGTCCTTTTAATAATGCCTCTTTTTTCCAATTCTGTTACCACCCCGTCAATCCCCTTAAGTGCTACTGCTGACAACAGATATTGCCGATCATTAATGATTTTAGCGGGGAATAAGGGTATGGATGTTTGTAACAGGCTCAGTCTCATGGTGCCTGAATCCCTTTGAAGTCTTGCAAAACTCCACACAGTTCCATCAGGGAGTTTCCACATACAACCATGCAGTATGTCAAATCCTAAAATATTAGTATATGCAGCACCAACTAATACTTCTATCCTGGTTAATTTTTGTTCCTCTGGCAACCAGAGTGAAATTTTTGCAGTGGGGCATTGTTTTTCCATGCCATTGATTCCCATGAATTTAACCCTGTGTTGACCAGGTGTTATGCTCAGGGTTTGTGCTGTCTCATGTGTAATTACTGACATTTGGGTCCTGGTATCAATAAGAAAATTTACCAATATTTTTTGGGGTTCAATAGGAATGGCAATGATAGGATCAGAGTGTTCATTAGAGAGCCATTGAATTGCTAATACCCACTGAGCAGGGTGGCTCATTGCCCTCCCCGGGGATAAGAGTTTTTTTGCCGACACCACAACTCACCTTGTTCCCTATTAGGTTTGAACCTCTCTTTGAATTTGGGATATCTGGGATTTTTAGTGTGGATTTGGCGGACTCGCCGAGAGTGGTCTTGGGATTTAACACTGGATGAATTAATCCAGCCTATTCGGTGTCCGTATTTATCTATGTCTTGTACCAATTCACTCCAGGTGGGAATAGGGGAGTTAGGATTTCGCCTACAACCACTATCATCATCCCTACAAGCAGCTAGTATGTGATCTTGGGTGTTTTCTACAAACATCTTAAGACAATCAGGGAGTCCACGGATGAGAGGGGTTAATTGAACCGTGTCAATAGGAGCTAACATTGGGGAATTCCTTAATTTATCTCTTTCATATATCGCCTGAATGCAGGCTGCTTTCTGTACTGCTACAGCCAGGTCAGCTCCTGGTGTGGTGGTTAAAAATACTCCAGGTCTCCAAAAGCCTCCTACCTCTTCCTCACTCAACATCATTCGATCTCCTCCTTTAAGAGAAACTCGACACACATACTCAACTTCTGATTCCTCTGACCGCCTTGAGAACTTCTCCTGTATTTTAACCAACTCTGCTGGTGACAACAGAATCATTCGCACATTAGTGCGGATTTCATCATTATCATCAACAGCAGTCTCAGCCTTAACCAAAGGTCTCAAGGAAATCAACTGAGGTTCAGAATCAGAAATTTCTTCAACACCGTCGTCACTGTCAGACCAGAAATCACTGTCCCAACTTTCAGGTTCTACACTATGCAGCACTCCACGAATTTGCTTAACCGGAGCGCAAGGCTGTACTTTATTTAACAGATGACTAACCCTCTCCAGCAATTGTTTAAGATGATTATTCTCACTCACAAGTTTATCATTTTCAGTCACAAGTTTGTCATTCTCAATGGAAAGTTTATTATTTTCATCCAAAAGTTTATCCACTCTGATTCCTAATGTTTTTCCCATCTCCCGTTCAAAGGCCAATGATGACTTCAACACATCAATCTCTGATTTCAAAGCTGTATGTTCCGCATCAGAGATCAGTTTGGGAGCAGGAGTTTCCTTAGCTTTTTGCCGAGCACAAGACAAACAGGCTCCTAACACAGCACAAATTGCACCTTTACCCTTTCTTTGACCAATCTTTCGTGAAGCCTGACACTGCTCAATGCACTTTACCACTTTCTCTTCATCTTTCCAAAACTTTTGGGAAAACTCCTTCCCTGCCTGGGAAGGGGCACATTTGTATTTTTGCAGAAGTTTATCCATAGCAATCCTGCCGACTACGCCAATTTTACTGTCGCGTTAAGGGGTGTAGCTGATTAACCGTTACAGGCCCGGTCAGATTCAGGGTACTGAACCAGTCGGACATTCACCAAAAACACATTAACCGTCTGGGGGTCCAGTCAGACATTCACCATCAACGCATTAACGGTCTGGGGGTCCGTTCAAACATTCACTAAAAACGCATTAACCATCTGGGGGTCCGTTCGGACATTCACCATCAACGCATTAACGGTCTGGGGGTCTGTTCAAACATTCACTAAAAATGCATTCACCGTCTGGGGGTCCAGTCAGACATTCACCATCAACGCATTAACGGTCTGGGGGTCTGTTCAGACATTCACCAAAAACGTATTAACCATCTGGGGGTCCGTTCGGACATTCACCAAAAATGCATTAACCGCCTGGGGGTCTGGTTAGATTCAGAACACTGAACTATCACGGATAACCACCCTCACCCTCGTTGCACTTAATGAGAGTTATCACAATGCAATCAAGTATGGTTTATTACAGCAACAGATAACCAGATTCTTTCGGATTGCCGGCGATAGTGACTGTCTGCAAAAGCAAGCTAGTATGCATAAAATACACAGGGGTTATAGGTGTTACAAGTGTTATAGGTGTTGCAGGTGTTACAGATGTTGCAGGTGTTTATAGATGTTATAGATGTTACAGGTGCGCAGCCTAGGAATAAATGCGTTAAAATGATCAAAGACTCTATAGAGATTTATAAGCAAGTATTCAGATCTCACCCAAAGGCGTCCCAATGGGGGGGGAAGAGAGGCTCAGCCCGTTGACTGATCCCAGGAGTCAGGAGGTCCTAAGGATATTGTCCTCGGGATGGTATCTCCCCTGACGGTGGTATCTTCCCTAACATCCCCTTCCTCTTGAGCCAGTTTATATTATTTTCTATCTTTTAGGTGGAGCTTGAGTGGCTCTAGTCAAGCATATCTTAGTTATGATTGGTGTAAAGTTTTCTCGTCTCCATTTAAAGTAATAGGCTCCGAGAAATTCAGAGCGCATGCTCAGTGAGGGGTGGTTGCACCTTGGAGGCGGGTAGCTTTTGGGATGGAGGTGTGTTTTGGTATTATAATGATATTATAATGAGCAAAAAGTACACTAGGGTGCAGCATTTGTCAAAACATGACAGGTCTTTGGCTTAGGGTGGCAAAAAGTGCAGCTTTGTGCACAAGAACAATCGAGGCCCCACCTGATTACAGAGCCTAGCCGTGGTGTCTCCACTCCGCTCTACGCTCCGTGCTGTTCCTTAGAGCTAGCAACCAAGTTTCCCCAGCGCGATAGCATCAAAGGTTGGGAGCCTAGGGAACGCTCAGGTAATGCAATTATGCCCTATCCTGAAAGCCTCTTCAATGCTGTACCTTTTCCTTAAAAATGTCAATGTTAGTTTTATTTTTCTAGTTACTTCAGGCATTTACACCACACCACCACAAGAAGGATGTGGAGCTCTTGGAACAGGTCCAGAGGAGGGCCACTACGATGATCAGAGGGCTGGAGCAGCTCTCCTATGAAGAACGGTTTAGCGAACTGGGCTTGTCTAGCTTGGAGAAAAAAAGGCTTTGAAGAGACCTCATTGTGGCCTTCCAGTACTTGAAGGGAGCGTACAAACAGAAGGGGGAACAGCTGCTTGCATTTGTTGATAATGATAGGACAAGGGGGAATGGTTTTAAACTAAAATGGGAGATTTAGGTTAGATATTATAAGAAAGTTTTTCACTCAGATGTTGGTGAGGCATTGGAACAGGTTGCCCAGAGAGGTTTTGGATGCCCCATCACTGGAGGCATTCAAGGCCAGGCTGGATCCAGATCTGGGCAGCGTGCTCTAGTGGTTGGCAACCCTGCCCAGAGCAGAGGGGTTGAAACTTGATGATCTTTAATCACAGAATCTCAGAATTTCTAGGTTGGAAGAGACCTCAAGATCATCGAGTCCAACCTCTGACCTAACACTAACAGTCCCCACTAAACCATATCCCTAAGCTCTACATCTAAACGTCTTCTAAAGACTTCCAGGGATGGTGACTCCACCACTTCCCTGGGCAGCCTGTTCCAGTGTCTAACAACCCTTTCAGTAAAGAAGTTCTTCCTAACATCCAACCTAAACCTCCCCTGGTGCAACTTTAGCCCTTTTCCCCTTGTCCTGTCGCCAGGCACATGGGAGAACAGACCAACCCCCACCTCGCTACAGCCTCCTTTGAGGTACCTGTAGAGAGCGATAAGGTCGCCCCTGAGCCTCCTCTTCTCCAGGCTGAACAAGCTCAGCTCCCTCAGCCGCTCCTCGTAGGACTTGTTCTCCAGGCCCCTCACCAGCTTTGTCGCCCTTCTCTGCACCCGCTCAAGCACCTCGATGTCCTTCTTGTAGCGAGGGGCCCAAAACTGAACACAGTACTTGAGGTGCAGCCTCACCAGAGCCGATTACAGGGGGAGAGGTCCTTTTCAACCCAGACCATTCTATGATGCTATGATTCTATGAAAATACTGCTGGTTCAACATATACCCATTGCCCACTGTTCTTTCTATATGGCTTCTTGAGAAAAGAGAGCCTTTGTCCTCTTTTTAGCCACCTTTTAAGTACTGGAAACTGGAAAACTTTGATGAAGCCATGACCCTTCCCATCTCTAGGGTGAAAAGACCTAACAACTTCAATCTTTCCTCATGGGGCATGTTCTCCAGCAATTTGATCATCTATGTGTCCCTGCTTTGGACCCTTTCCAGTCTGTCCATGTCTTTTTTGAATTACTACAACCAGAACATGCATCATGCTTTGTGTGTCATGCGTCAATGTGGTGTTTTACCTTGCTAGGCAGCTGAGCTCCACCATAACGGCTCTCTCACTCCCACTCTTCAGGCGGGAAGAAGAAAAGGAAAGAAAAAACTCATGGGTTAAAATAAGGATAATTTAATTAAAGGAAAATAATTATTAAGGGAAAATTATTGTTGAGTAATTTAACTAAAGGAAAAAAAAAAAAAAAAAAAGGAAAAGGGGAAAAATGAAAAGGAAAAAGAGGGGAAAAAATGAAAGAAAAAAAAAATAGAAAAGGCCATGTGGAAGCACAGATGAAAGAAATTTCTCTCTACTTCCCACCAACAAGCAGGAAGTAGACCATGTCCTTGAAGCAGGGCCTCAATGCACATAACTGTTGTTCAGGAGGACGGATGTTTTCATGAGAGCCCACCTTCCTTCCCCTCTCCTTCCACCCTCTCCTTCCTTTTTCCACCTTTTATTATTGAATGTGACACCATATGGTATTTGGTTGGTTTAGATCAGCTGCCCTGATAATTTTCCTTCCTCACCTCTTGCCCACCCAGAGCCTGCTGGCTTGGAGTGTGGGGGGTGGATAGGGGCGGTGTTGGAGTCCTGGTGCTGCACCAGCACTGTTTAGCAGCAGACACAACACTGGTGTGATACCAGTGCTCTTCTAGCTACAGGTGCAGAGCACAGCACTGTATGGGGCACTGCAGGGAAAGTTAACTCCATCCCAACCAGACCCAGCATAGTGGCCCCATGTGCCAAAGTGTCTTGGTAGCACCTGCATGCACTTGCTGCCACCACTGCCCATGTTGGTGGGTCCCGTCCCTGGCACTGCAGGCAGGGAAATTGGGGATGGGCAGTAGGGACCCTGGGGATGGGGGGGTGGGGGGAGCGCAGTGGAGGTGAACACAGAGCAGGCAGTAGGTGCATGGACTGAGTGAGAGAGGGGATGGGAGAAGAACGAAACTATCATACAGGAAACTTAAGAAGTGTTTGGACGACACTCTCAGACACATTTTCTGATTTTTTGGGTTGTCCTTTGGGGATCCAGGAGTCGGACTCAATGATCCTCGTGGGTCCCTTCCAACTCAGATAGTCTATATTCTAGGATTTCTTTTTAATTTAGTGAAATACACAGTGTGTGTAAGCACACACTGTGTGTAAACTATGCATTCTCTTCAGGTCCAGGACTGAGTCTGAACAGTGGTTTAAGCTGAATAATAAGGGGTTGTAATGATTGAATGTCTGTGTCATCTAAAATAAGAGCAGTAGGAGTATGGAGAATAACACTTCTGTTTACGTTTCCTGATTTTGTACTAATCATTCTGTTTTATAAGTGCTTTGAGGAAAGGCCAAAGAAAGAAAATATAAATTTTACTAATTCCATTGGGATATCTAAACATAAAAGTTTTGTTGTTGATGATGTTGTTTTTAATATGATTGAGATTTTAACGTGTAAATGTTTTTGATGATGTAAATACTTCTACACCCCTACAGACTCTCTGTTTCCTTTCTCACTGCCTCATATAAACACGACTTTTTCCTGCTCTCAAAGTATGCCAAAAAGTGCTGTTTAGTGATAAGGATGCTGCATGAATACTGAGAAAATTGGAAAAAGTAGGGAACTGATCTCAGCCCTCTGCACCTTTACTCTTTCTGAGATATTAATTTCTGACAAAAAAAAAATAAACACTGGCTGAAGACTTCCCACCTGAGAATTTAAGGTAAAATTTCTAAACCAATATATTTTTGTGTGTTTGTGTGTGTTTTGTTTGTTTGTTTTGTTTTTGGTCTGTGATATAATTTCCCTAATAAGTTTGCAGCTGCCATAGTAAACACTTAACAAACAGTTTGATATTATATCTAATGATTTTTGTCTTTATTAACTCCCTCTGCCTGGATTCATTACCAGTTGGGATGACTTCTATAGTACTAACATAAACAAAACCAGGGCATGTCTTAGGCACTTTCCCAAGTCTGTTGTATTTTAACAGAGCTTCTGGCTTGATATTGGTCCATGTCAAACTGTTCTCATCCAGGAATAACTCAGTAATTAGTAAGGATTAAGGAATGCTCTCAACATCCAATTTAGATTTGACCACCCTTTTTGGGAAAGCTTATGGATGCAAGCCATAGTTTGCTAGCTGGACTTGAGGCCAGAAAATTGTCCATTGCATACTTCAGTTGCTAATAATTACTAAGACAACCAAACTGGAAATATTTCAACAAGTCCTCATCATTACTGTCTATTTTATGATTAGATCTAGAAATTGTTACTTTCTATACCAAGCATTTTAGGACATACAGCCAGCTTGGTACATGGCACCAGTGACTCACAATTTTTTTGATAGGACTTGAAGCTTCCATTGCACTGTAGCTTTTCTTTTTCTCTTTAGTTTCTCTATGCCAGAAGGAAACAGTTAGAGACAGAGAGGTCTCTTATGTAGAATAGTACAGATAAGGTAGATGGCAAGTGAAGAGTAATATGCTTTAGATATAATGCATTAGGGTTGCAGCAGAGAGACTATATGCACTTGAAGGTCCATTGGAGCAGATAAGATGTACTTTCAGTAGAGATCTTTTTGAATAACCTGAAAGAATAGTATAAAGATGGCCATCAAGTGCCACAGCACTCATGTAGGACTGTGATTACTACAGTTTCTGAAAAATATTTTGAGAACCTCAGAAACCCAAGGATATAGCAATACAGCACAAATACATGTATGTCTTTTAAAATTTGACAGTCCATTCAGTGTCCCATAACAGAGGCTGTTTTCACTTCCTGATTCTGCACATGTGCAAAAGCAATTACACTGAAGCACATTTTAAACACGTCTGGGAGTATGAGGTATAATTCTCCCTGATTTAGAAAAAAATAACAGTCTAAAACCTTTCCTTCAGTGTACTCTAGTCTGGTACAGAAAAGTTAGTTTCATATGAAGCATTTATAATTTTAAATATTAACAATTATGATTACAGATTACTAGAAGATATTCTGTCTCAAGCTGGCATTTTAATTTATGCAGTGTTTTGATTAAAATGAAAGATACATATACATACATATATACATACATACATACATACGTATACATGTATATATATATAATTTCCTGATCGTACTATCAGATTGTGCTCAAGAGAGAGTTCATGATAAGCATCCTACAATTACATTTAATAGTCTTGGCTGGAAAGAGTAGAGCAGTGTTCAAGGAAAAATAATTCATGATAGATTCTGCAAACTGGTGAGTAAAGTTCATCTCTGGCTTGGTGCAACTGAAGACAACGGTGTCACACCCTGTTCAGATATAGCCTATTTTGTCTTAGTTTTAGTAGTTTTACTATCACACTCCAATTCCAACCTTGGTTTTGTGATTACTCACTGAGATTACACTAATTAGGTCTGACAAAAAGCCATGTTTGTAGTGGAGTGGATCAACCTAATCAATAAATGCATTGTTATAGACTATGAAGAGCCATATAATCAGACAGACATTTTACACAGTTTCTTGAATTGAGGTAATATGCTACCATAAAAGTACTCAAATACTAGTAGAATCATAGAATCAAGAAACACAAGGTGGAAATGACCTACAAGATCATCTAGTCCAACTGTACTCCTATCACCAATACTACCCCCTAAGCTACTAAATCATATCTCATAGCACCTTATCCAGGAGTTTCTTGAATACTGCGAGGGAAGGTGACTTCACCACCTCCCTGAACAAGCTGTTCGAGTGCCTGACCAGTCCTTGAGAGAAAAAGTTTTTCCTGATATATAATTTAATTATTCCCAGGTGCAACTTGTGGCTGTTTCCTTGAGTCTAGTGTATAGGTAAGCAGCATGGTCTAAAGGTCACAGCAGGCAGAGAGAAGGCAGAGATTTCCAAGTGTGACTTCTTTCTGTGGGCTCTTGGATCTGCCACCATCTGCCACCTGGACCATGCCACTCAGTGCTGGGCCTAGGAACTGGGTTTTGGGGATCCACTGATAGACACTAGGCACAGGTGAGAAGTCCTCTGTTCCAGAATGACAATGTCTGGAACATTCTTGCTGTACTAATCTGGGATGGAGGGGATGGCTGCTTTCATCAGAGAAAGAGTAAGCCTCCGTCTCCCTCACAGTACAAACCCAGGAGACCAATCAGAAAAATGAGGGAGCAGTCTTGGTAATTAAAGTTGGGGAAACTCAACCTTGCGCTGTCCTTAAGCATACTAACAGCCATACCTCTCAGGTACACACAACACTGCTGATTAAAGTCTAAACCAACACTGGATTCTTCACTGGAATACCTTAAAGTTTTTATTTCTACAGATACAAAATGTGAAATGACAGAAATGTTTGGACTAAGGGAGGAAGCTCTAAATTATGTTTGAACCAATTTAATATACATTCAGGATACACAAACCCCAAGATACTATCTCTGCTACAAATCTAAGGTGATTTGTCTGTTCTTATTTGTCTGTTTTGCCAGACACTTGCTGAAGTATGTTTACGAGAACTCACTTTCACAGTTACAACTTTTTCATAAGCACAAGTTTTAGAGGAATATTGTCATTATAGTAACCTATAACCTGTTTGGTTCAGATATAAACTCAGTTAAACTCAACATTTTGCTTGCTGTAGCTCATGTGTTTTCTACACATAGATATATATATATTTTTCACAACATAGGTGCCAATTTTAGGTTGTTTCACAGAAAAATTCAATACAGTAAAAGGGGATTGAAGGCCTAAGTGACCTTAATATATAGCAACACCTTCAATTTGCTAATTTAAGTACTTACAGAAGTACAGATACAGTGCAATGAGTTTTGACTGTCAGAGTATTTATGCACATTGCCCCATGCCAAAGTTTGGTCAGGTACGTTCTTCTTCCTATTACACCTCTCCTATCCAATTTATATGTACTACAGTCACATCTTATCTTGATTCCAAAACATAAGCATAAATCTCACTTTAGGGAACAAGTATTGAAATACTGTTACATTTTATTTTCAGTCTTCATAACCAAATAGTATAGGGGAAGAGTCAAAGTTTTTGTTAAATGTATCCCAGGAAGAAAAACAAATCTCAATATTTCAAGTTACATTTATAGCACAGTATTTTCTAACTTGTAGCCTGCTTGTACTGAGATTTTAATATAAAACAACAAAATTGTGTACACACAAAAATGAGTAATAAGAATAATTGGACATAGATTACAACTTGGATAGCAAACAGTTCCACACATTTACATCATGGCAATCCAAACTGAATGTTCCCAATCACAGTGAACATCACCTGAATTTGAATTGAAATAAATCCCAAGAATCAGCAATCAGACAACAGCTGCCCAAGTTACTGAATGCAATTAAATGTATAATGAGCCTGAATTCAAGTACTTTTCAGGGCTGTAAGACCATATAAGAATCCATTGCATGTATTACTTTTAGATTATTTTTTAGCTCTTGAAGTGTTAGATCTGCTCTGCTAGACCTGCTCAAAGAACCTCTAGTGGTTTCTCATGATAGTACTAAACACAATGATTGAAATGACAATTAAAACTGATCTAAATAATTCACAGAAAGCTCAGTCAGGTACAATGTTAAGTTATCATGTGATTCTTATCTCAGCTGAAATATGAAGTGATTTGACATAAGCTTTCTCCTTTTATAAAGCTACTGTTAAAATATAGTTCAATAAATAAATTTTGTTCAAAATAAATGATATATTGAAATGTGTACAAGTGCAGTTGTACTTTGACTGAAGTGTTACTTTGTCTAAAAAAGAGAAACACCTCAAGCACTTTTCTCATTGACCTATGACATTATTCCAGATTAGTAAATGTAAAATAAGCAATTCAATCACTTTTTACCTTTAATAACAAGGTCTTATCTAGTGTTGGATTTGTAGATATAATTCAAAAGGAAGAATTTCATTAACATTTAGGCTCATTGAACTCATAAAGAAATGCATTAAGTTTTGATAAATATTCAGATTTTTCTAAATGACTTATCTTGTTTTTCTGCTGATTACTATCTATCTAAATATGAAAAGCACAGAATGAAAATGGGAAAACTAGATAGAAATAATTACAATTTATTATTCCATTTCCTAGGTACTTAAAATATTTTCAAGTGACTGTGTCCTGAATAAATATGGTTTTCTAATGTTTAATAGTCTTGGTAATATAATAAATAAAACTTTTTTCCAAGAATGTTATCGAAGTTGAAAAGTGGTTATATAGCCAGGAAATTCCAGAATTAAAATTGGCAGAGGAACTCAGAAGGGATTTCTCTGTGTATTTTCTTAATGTCATGGTCATCTGACAAAGTATTATTTTTTCCTCACAGGACTATTTTTCTTCCCTGTTGCTCAGAAAGTATAAGCAGATTTTCAGTGCTTTGTTTTATTCTTGTTAGTTACTGATTGACATGTTTTTTCTTACATAATAATGAGTAATAATAACCCTGATGACAGGGTTTTTGCTACAAGTGGTTGCATCATCCTTATGACCTAATGCTTACAGATGTAAAAATATTTGATACCCTTCACATTTTGAGAAATGATGAGAAATGATGATAGCTTCTCTTTACAAATGAGGATTGGAGGTGCTGATTACAGACAATCTTTCATAGACCTTACCAGTTTTACCTTTATTACAGACAACCTTTCATAGACCTTACCAGTTTTACCTGTATATCCAGTACTTTTCAGTCAGGAATTTGAGGGCCAGTACCAGATTGCAGAAGGGAACATGCTCAGATAGGTACAATCTTTCTTGAAAGTCTTTATCCTATTTCAACATTTTCTTTTATTCCCTTTTAACATTTTTTTGGCCTCACTCCTATCTGTTTTTTCTTACTATGTCCTCATTTAGACACTCTCAGTTTCCAGGTTGTCCAACTAACTACTCCTTAGACATTTTCCCCTCATAGTTCATTATTCAGATGACTTTTTCACACAACTCTCTTTGTTCATTGATGTTACACCTCCAGTTGTCCTCCCAGAATGATCTCATAACCTATGCCCAGCTGCTCCTATCACTCTACTTTTCCCAGTCTCTCTCATTAAACTTTAATTGATTCTATCTTCATATACCATTTTCCCTCTTAGTGATAATCACCAACCTTCCTGTCCAGTCAGTCCAAAACCGCAGACCTCTAACATTTAGATTAAGATAAATAACTATCTTTTCTCACACTCTCATCATAATTCTGACCCAGTTATTATTTTGCTCACAGTTTGAAACCAGCAGGTCTTCAAAAACCTTTTTTAATTCTGTGAAGATCCTATAAGGCATTCACTGACATTATGAGAAGGAAATACCTCTAATCACACAGGCTAAATGAAAATACATATAAAAGAAGGCCTTCTGATTTAGTCAAGCACCAATGGATGTTTCTGGATGGACAGCACAGCTTTCTCATACAGGCACTGTCAGATCTCTAGCTCTTCACTTCTAATTGTGGGCATTCCAGCTCTTTCCAAGGAAAAAAAATTGCTTGTTTGTTTGTTTCCCATGTTTTTCCTTACTCATATTCAGAGAAACCATTGAACTGTTCTGGTTGATAATTTCTATATGTACTCCATCTAATAGTTACTCAGTGTAAAACCTGCTTTCCTAAGTTTTTGTTGTGGTTTAACCTGGCCGGCAGCTAAACACCACACAGTTGTTCTCTCACCCTCCCCCCTCCCTCTCTGGGACGGGGGAGAGAAATGGAAAGTGAAGCCTGTGAGTTGAGATAAAGACAGTTTAATAAGACAGGAAAATAATAATAACAATAATAACAATAACAATAGTTACAATAATAACAACAATGATGATAATAGTACTACTAATAATAATGTGTACAAACAAGTGATGCACAATGCAATTGCTCACCACCCGCTGACCGATGCCCAGCCTAACCCCGAGCAGTCCGGCCCCCCTCCCCCAGGTAGCCACCCCTATATATTGTTTAGCATGACATCAGATTGTGTGGAATACCCCTTTGGCTAGGTTGGGTCAGCTATTGTGGGTCTGTCCCCTCCCAGTTCTTGCTGCACCCTCAGCCTGCCCATTGGCAGGACAGAGCAAGAAGCTGAGACATCCTTGGCTCAGTATAAGCACTGCTCTGCAACAATTAAAACATTGGGGTTTTATCAGCATTCTTCTCATCCTAAGCCAAAACATAGCATTCTACCAGCTACTAGGAAGAAAATTAACTCTGTTCTAACTGGAACCAGGACAGTTTTGCATATTTGCAGGATCTTAAGAAATTGTAAGAATGTTACTAGGCTTCCAAAATTCTAATTTTTAGAATTCTGTGCTTTCAGAAGAATATGCATGCAATCAAGTCCTTACTGATCTTCCCTCTCTAAACATGTTTACATTACTAACTTCCACAAAAATAAAATAAATTAAAAGAAGGGTTGCTTTAAAGGTATAAGAGCAAAGTATAAAGGAAGCAACAAGTCTGGATTTCCTGGTAGCCATCAAGTCCACTGCTTTAAATGGTACCAAAACTTAGTTATATTTTGCTATGCCAGCCATTGGCATTCCAAGTTATTGTAAAACTAAAACAAACAAACAACAACAACAAAACAGAAAATACATTACTACAGTAGCTTCATGAAGGAAAGAAAGAAATAAAAAAAACATGAATGCACATCCGTAAAAAACAAACAAGCAAAAAAGAACAAGAAAACAAACCTTTTAATTTAGTTTGAAATATTTTAATTCAGTGTGTCCCTTACATTGAAAAAAAGAATTTTGAAAATGTGTTAATGAATCTCTTAATAGGTAAATTGTAACCAATTCTACCAAAATCACTGCTAGTTTTTAAGATGTGCTTTTTTTTTTTTTTTTTTCAGTGTATATTTTTCTGTGAATGTTCTGGCAGGAGAACAATCTCTATTTACCTATCACTTTGAAATGTATCACTTAGAAATATTTCCAGGTCTCATAATACTCATGATACACAACTTCTCAGTAAGAGATTTCTATTAGTAAAAGAAAAACAAAACAAAACAAACAAACAAAAACCTTTGCCTTCTATTGTCACTCCTGTCTGGAAGAAAGCTGAGATGTGAGATGTACAGAACTGCAGGTATTTCATCAGTAGGAAAATAAGTCACCTGCAGTATTAGAGCTGCCTTTCTGTGGCAGCTCTGAACATACAAATCTGACATTCCTTGCTCTCTGCTGATGCCATTTTCAGGAATTTAATAATTTGCTGAATATTATCCACTATACCACCTCAGAATTTCTCCTTTGCAGCTTGTTGCATGGATGAGGGCCTAGTTGGACAGCCCATAGGTGGTGGTGGTGCCAAGCAGAGAAGTGTTAGTAGTAAAGAAACTCATGCGAAATCCTAGCAAACATTTGGCTTTTCACTGGAAAAGAACAGCAAGATTTCCATCTAACACGATCAGCTTTGGTTACTTGGTTCATGCTGAGGGTAGTGTTCAGTCATAACATATACCGATTGTTCAAGATAAAGAATAGTGATATCTTGATTTTGTGTGCACTCCCAAACTAGACCTGTCTGGAAAGACTGTTTCTGGCATAGCACATACTGACAGTGGTGAGTTGATGGGAAAAAACTAATTCAGTCTAAAACGATGATGAGCCTTGAGCTGCCAGGAGAAGGGACAGGAAGCAGTGGGAGAGTGTTTTTCAGGATTTGGGGTTGTTTTTAATGACCAGTAACTCACAATTATTTTATCAATGACTAAGATCAATTTGCAATACAAATTATGGATTGAAAAATTCCTCTTTGTCCGTCCGTCCTTCCTTCCTTCCTTCCTTCCTTCCTTCCTTCCTTCCTTCCTTCCTTCCTTCCTTCTTTCCTTCCTTCCTTCCTTCCTTCCTTCCTTCCTCTTATTTTTCCAAGAATTCATATACAAGTCCATGACATTTGGGTTGAAGATGAATGCAAGCAAACAGATCATGGATGAGCCATGGCCCAGTTCAGAAAGCCTGACCTTCATGGTCTATTACAGCAAAATAATAGACCTCAGTTTCCCAGGAAAAGCTCCTAAATGAAGTCTAGGCCTGGAATTCAGTTAGACTCCCCACACTAAAATCTGTGTCTTTTTTGCTTAAACCAAGCTGACTTGGGAGCCTGTGTATCTCACATTATTATTATATGCATGAATTTTGGGTGAATGTGGGACAGCTGCAATTCAGTCCGTTGTGTCAGGGGACAAAGACCTCCCTCACCTTTAAGGATTACCCTTCAGGGACATCTTTGCATTTGGGAGCTATCACTGTCATTGGCTCAAACAAAGAAGAGATCCTAGCCCACACTCCATTTTCTCTCTGCACAGCCACTTTTGGGCTGCAAAACAGATGGCAGCATCTGGCCTTTGCTAAACAAAGAAATGCAGTTTCTGTATTTGCTTTGATGCCAGCTGTCTCTTTATAAACTCATTGCAAATGATACAGTGTTGGAAACATTCTCAGTAGAGCATCGTGTGATTTGAACTGCTAGTACTCTGGCTTCTAGCCCTGGCTAATTTTCTGTGTTGGATGAGTCTCTTGTTGTAACTTGCCAAATACAGAAGTGACCTCAGTGCATGATTTAATTTATTTCTATTGAAGATTTTAAAGCGTTTTTTTGTTGTTGTTGTTGTTTGTTTTTTTGTTTTTTGTTTTTTTTGTTTTTTTTTTTTAATTGGCATGAAAATGAAAATAAGTAACATATTGAAAGAGTGTTTGTGTCTGGCTGGACTTCCAGACACCACTCCCTGAAGAAGCCTGTACTCATTCTGCCATATTCTTGGGATATACCCAAAAGTTGTGTTCTGCCTACAGCTCACTGATATAGTAACGGATTTTGGAACTGCTTGGTTTTGGTTTTGATGGATTAAATGAATGAGTTCAATACCAGAACTGCTCTATTGTGAGTTTAACATGAAATGGTAACTAGCACTGTGGGACCACTGCTTACCTGTGTTACTCTGGCTCTGCTCTGCCTGACCATTAGCATTCCTATACCATTCCTGCTTATCCAGGCTTCCTTGCTTGACTGGTTCGCAAGTGTCTGATTTGCTATTTACTATTTACTGGATTAAAACACTCCACTTCTTTTACTTTGCCAGCTGGAGGACTACTGGAAACACAGAAGCAATGCAGAGAAGGGAAAGTAACAGATTTTGTGAATAAATACCAGGATCTATTTTCCTATAGGAGAGTAGGTAGTCTGAAATATGTATCCATGAATGTCTCACTGAAAAAAAAAAAAAAAAAAAAAAAGTGTACTTTGTCAGAGGATCATGTTTTCCAGGTTTTCCCACATATCAACGTGCATATAAGGCTAGAAGCTCAATGAAATCAACAAATGTTTAACTAGAAAAACTGCTCGGTCACAGTGAAAATCAGCATGAAATTCAGCATGTATTCATGGACATTATTATAATTATCTATAGCTGGTGAATGGGTGGCCACAATTCATGTATTAATACAGTACTTACAATCCCTTGAGATTCAATAACATTGAATTTTCCTCTATAAGAATAATTTTATACTGAGAAGACATTTTTTAAGTTAGGAAGTGCACTTTTCATCTTTTGCTGCCAGAACACTGGCTTTGAGAAAGCAATATCAATCAACTGTAAAAAGAAAAGTCATTCAGTTTAAAATGTTTAATGCACTGCATTTACAATCAAATTTTGCTGAGCTAGGGGTCTGCACAGGGGTTTGACAACCTCTATTAAAAACAAAACAACAAACAATCTTCTCCTAACAGCAGTTTATTCTTTATACCACAAAAATCCAGATGGAAATTTGCTTCCAAATTACATGGGCATTATAGTGAAAATGGACATTAATCACATTAGACTTGATGCAGCTCTTAAATTTAATTAATCTGTAACCCACAAGAACTATAACATGATGAAATATGGGAATATCACCCATCACTATTGCTGGTCCTGGGAGGTCTTGATTATCTGGTGCTTGAAGTTAAAATAATTCAGTGATTTTTATGCATATTATAAGCCAAATATTTTAAAATACATTAGTGTCATTATTTTCTCTACTGATGTACATACATTTGGGACTTGTAATTTTGTGGATTACTTCTTATGGCATGAGAAATAAAGATTTTAAGGGTGTTCTTTCTCTCCAAATGATTTCTTTCCCCAAAGTAACCTTTTTCTATTGGCTTGGTATATTTTGGTGATCTTCAATAGGCTTATTGTACTGTACTAGTGCTAATAATTTAACTCTATGTCCCTGGAAATATATGAGGCATGTGTTGATGAACAAGTCTATAAATGAACAATGCTGGTCCTTCCTTTTGGAACCTTTTCCTACAGAGTGGGTGCAGAGGGTCTGCAAGTGTCATACTCTCACAAGCTTCAGGCTGGACCAGCTGTTGAACAGGAGATCCATGAAGTGGGTAAGAAGTCCTAAGAATCCAGGCAAAAGAGGAAGTAATACTTAAGCTTTAGAGGGTTCTGTATATATATATATAGTGTACTAGTGAAGAAACATATATTGAAATGTATAAAAAAATACAATATTAGTTTAGGTTGGCTGAGAAGATATCACAGGTAAAATCCTTGCTCAAAGTCAATATTATCATAATGATGCCAGTTGCTCTAGCCATGCACCCCAAATTGCAGCCCTTTTAGTGTAATTCTTCAGACAGTAGCTTCACTGACATTGCGGAAATTCTGTGTCAGAGAAATACAAAGCAAAGTCAGACTTTCTTTGGTAAGGAGAAGGTTTAAATAGCTTCATATAACCTTCCAGCTTTTCTGCTTCTCTACCTCATGTTTTGGTAGCATTCACAGAGTAATTAGAAATGTGAGTGATAATCATCATAAATCATGAAGACTACTTAATTAGTTCCTATTATAGATAGTCTTAAATAACATGATCTTTTCACAATGCATCATATTATCTTCAGAAAGTTATTTGCCTTTTGATTTAATGAGATGGTGGCTCACTTACAGTACAAGGTGTCAGTTTACTTTATTTAGCAGCTAAAGGAAAATACATTTTATATTTTTGGCTTGTACCGCTTTCCCCTATCACATAGCACCAAGTCAAAGATAAAATACATAGTTCATTAAAAGCCATAGTCCTGTAATTTAAGTGAAATTTCCAGTTTAGAAATATTGATAGAACAACTGAGATGGAGGCTAGCTGCCTCTGGAAAATATTAGGATCTTAGGTTTATTCTTTCAGTTCTGTAGGTGTTATAAAATGTCTATGATAAAACTATGCAGTATGCACTTCTAGTAAAGTAAGCTTAATTGAAATCTCTTGCCTTTTCCATTCTTTCAGTCCTAAAGCTCTGTGAGTGCTAGCTGAGAGGATTTCAGCTGAATATTAAGAATGTTCCTTTCTCCTTTTAAGCACAGATTCATGGAATCATAGAATGGGTTGGGTTGGATCATCTGGTTCCACCCTCACTATCATGGGCAGAGACACCTCCCACCAGACCAGGCTGCCCAAAGCCCCATCCAGCCTGGCCTTGAACACTTCCAGGGATGGGGCATCGACAGCTTCTCTGGGCAATCTGGTACAGTGCCTCACCACTGACTATTGAGAATAAGGAATTTCTTCCAAATATCTAATGGAGAATATAGCAGTCACCCCCCGACCCTCTCCACGCCCACCCCTCCTCCATAAGCAACTCCTAGGAAGTGTGAATGACCAGGAACATGGTGAACAGTGTGGGCAAACAGAGTGTGGCACCTCAGCCAGGCTGTGGTACAGCAGCTGGTATGGCACTTAGCACAGGAGGGTGCCCGGTGAGGGAGAGACATCCATGGGCCAAGCAGGAATGCACCAGGTACACCTTAACCCCACAGCTAGATCTGCATGGGTCAACAGCACACACCTTTCCTGATACTCAAGGCAGAATGGTGAGTACTCACCTGAGGGCAAAGGCTCTGGCTGTGTGGTCTGCACCCTCTGCCCCAGCAAGGGTTGACATCTACACCCAGTCAGAGCTACTGAGGAATGAGACTGCAGTGCAGACTGCTGGAAATGCCTAGGTCTTTCTCCTGGGGCAGGGATAGGCAGCAGACCTGCCTGCGAGAGGTGTGCCCAGGTGGAGGACCTCCTGCAGCAGGTGGCCAAGGTTCAGGAGGTGGTGAGAAGGCTGCGAAGCATCAGGGAGGCTGAGGAGGATTTACACAGGTGGATCCCAGCACAGTTGGCAGAGGACCAACCGTCCCTGGCCAAACAGTCTTCCTTCATTGGCACTCACAGACCGGAAGGGGGGAGGAGGGGGGAGAGGGGGCAATAGCACTGGAGAATGGAAGCTGGCAACAGCATGGACCAGCAGGAGGAAGAGTGTTCCCCTAAAACCTGAGGTGCTCTCACAGAACCGCTTCACTGCTCTGCTGAGTGAAAAGGAAAGACCCGTTGCAGGGAGCATGGAGCTGAGTAAGAGAGCCTGGTCTGCTCCCCATATAACAACTAGTCCAACTAAGAAAAGGCAATGGGTGATAGTGGGAGGAAACTCTCTTCTGAGAGGTACAGAGGCACCTGTCTGCTGACCTGATCCACACTTGAGAACAGCTTCCTGCTTACTTGCTTACCAGGGGTTTGTATCAGGGATGTTACCGAGAGACTGACCAGACTTGTACAGCCTAATGACTATTAACTGCTGATGCTGTTTCACACAGGCATCAATGATGCAGCCAGGAGCATCAAGAGGGATTGCAGAGCCCTGGGAAGAGCAGTAAAGGACTCAGGAGTGCAGATAGACTTTTCATCAGTTTTGCTGGTCAAAGGGAAGGGGATTGAAAGGGCCAGTCAGATCTGGCAAATCAATGGTTGCAGGACTAGTGCCATAGACAGGGGTTCAGCTACTTAGACAATGGGAGTCACTCTGAGAAACATGATCTGCTGGAGCCTGAGGGAGTCCACCTGTCAGAGAAGGGGAAGATCATCTTTGGTCATAGGCTTGCCAAACTGGTGAAGAGGGCTTTAAAGTGGAGTTGCCGGGGGAGGGGAACCTCAATCCATCTCAAACCTCCCACCTTGATGCCAGTGTCAGTGACAGATGCCCAGAGCCTGGAGAATGGTCATGGGTTAGGAGAAGAGCACCTGAAGAGCAGTACAAAGGAAGGCCATCCATTCCAGCTAGTAAACCAGCTTCATCAGAGGACCAACTTAAATGCATGTACACTAACACACATAGCACAGGGAATAAACAAGAGGAGTTAGAAATGTACATGCACATGCAGGGCTATGACCTCACTGGCATTACAGAGATGTGATGGGATGGTTCCCCTAACTAGAGTGTTGGAACTGAAGAATACAGTCTCTTTAGGAAGGAAAAGCAGATGAAGCCCTCTACAGACAGACAGAAGGAGCCTCACTTTCACGAACCGTAGTTCTCATGGGGGACTTCAACCACCCCAATATCTGTTGGAGGGACAGCACAGCTGGACATAGGCAGTCCTGGAATGTATTGATGACAACTTCCTTCTCCAAGTGATAGAGGAGCCAATGAGGAGACGTGCTGTGCTGGACCTCCTTCTCACAAAGAAGGAGGGGCTGGTGGGCAATGTGAAACTCAAGGGCAGCCTTGGCTGCAGTGACCATTAAATAGTCCAGTTTTGCATTCAGAGCACACAGAGGAGGGAGCACAGCAAACTGGTTGCCCTGGACTTTGGGAGAACAGACTTTGGTCTCTTCAGAGATCTGATTGGTAGAGTATTGTAGGACTGGGTGGAGTATCAACCTCTGGATGGAAGAGGAGCCGAGGAAAGCTGGTTAATATTCAAGGGTGACCTCCTTCAAACTCAGGAGTGATGCATGCCAACAAAGAAGAAGTTAGGCAAAAATGCCAGGAGGCCTGCATGGATCACCAAGGAGTTCCTGAGGAAGTTTAAACAGAAAACGGAGGCCTATTTAGGGCAGAACCGAGGACAGATAGCCTGGGAGAAATACATAGATATATGTAGAAATATATATATATACATATATATAGAAAAGGAAAGCAGAAGAAAGGGAAGGGAAGGGAAGGGAAGGGAAGGGAAGGGAAGGGAAGGGAAGGGAAGGGAAGGGAAGGGAAGGGAAGGGAAGGGAAGGGAAGGGAAGGGAAGGGAAGGGAAGGGAAGGGAAGGGAAGGGAAGGGAAGGGAAGGGAAGGGAAGGGAAGGGAAGGGAAGGGAAGGGAAGGGAAGGGAAGGGAAGGGAAGGGAAGGGAAGGGAAGGGAAGGGAAGGGAAGGGAAGGGAAGGGAAGGGAAGGGAAGGGAAGGGAAGGGAAGGGAAGGGAAGGGAAGGGAAAAGCTGCTGGATGATTCAGTAAGACCTGAAAGAGACCTGAAAGTGAGTTTTTGAAGAATAAGATTAAGTGAAGTAGAATAGATTAAAACAGATGTTAACTGAAAGAAAATTATAAAGCAATTGAAATTCTAAAATCTTTAGGTACTATGATGGTCATATCAAAATCAATTAGGAAAAGAAGTGTGAGTAAAAGACTTGTAAATAAATTCTAAAACAACAACAATGAAGAATAAAAACAAATAAGAAAGTAGAGAAAGTAAACGCATAATCAGAAGTGTTTAAATGAAAATCAACACAAGAGCAATAAAGTAAAAATGCATAATTTTACTTTAAGGATTATAAAGTAAAGCCTCAAAGAAGGAAGTTCAAAGTATCCATACACAAAAAAAAAAAAAAATCTTTCTTCTAGCCCCCCTCCCCCTCTAGAAAAATGTATACATATATAAAAATATATATATATTTATATACTATATATACATATATTATACACTTACTATGTATCTATATAGTAATTGTCTGTCATTTTTTTGAAAGAAAATACCAGGATGTGGCACAGCAGTAAAATTAGTTGTTGTGTCATTGGAAATTACTATTAAATAAGTTTTAATTTTACAGAAAGAAACTCTGAAATTTGCCAGACCTGATGGTAAAATAATTGAGGAGTAGTGAGTCAGAGAAGCTTCCTTTCTACAGGATAAGTTATATTTGAAGGGTATGTGGAAGGAGAATGTCTGTTCTTTTACAGATCCAGTCAAGAACCTTTTTTCAATGCAACAAGAGATAATTACTTAAGCAAATAATTAATGAGAGAGTGTGAAAAGGTTTATTCTAATAAGATTGTCTGTTCGGGGACCTGGTCTATTAGGAAATTAAGGGATAAGGGAAAGCTAGAAACCAGAATATGCCAAGACACAGACCTGACAAAAAAATCACAGGGCCAATGACAAAAACAAACCTCCCAGTCACACTGGTTGATGCTCTATAGAGAAACTACAGGAGCTGCTTTCAGGAAGAAGGTACAGTGGTGAACCAGGGGCCTTGGATGGGAAGGGTGCAGGGATGGGCAGAGGTCTGCAAACCTTTGGGGGATATGCAGTGAGGTGCAGAGATGGGGCTGGCAGAAAGTGATATAAAAGAGAAATTTGTGTGTAAAATGGGGCCATAAGCACGCTTGTCTGGCAGAGACCCTGTAATGTTTTTGCTCTGCTGGGCAGCCAAACTCCACCACAACTGCTCTCTCACTCCCTGTCCCCAGAAGAAGGGGAAAAGAAAGTATGTTGGCAACAACAAAACCGAAAAACAAAACCAACCTCATGGGTTGGGATAAAGATAATGTAGTGGGGGTTGGGGATGGGAGGGGTGCAAAGCCAAGCAGAAGCTCAGAGGGAAATAAAAATACATTCTATTTCCCATCAACGAGAAATGTTTGGCCATATCCTGCAAAGTAGGGCCTCGATACATGTGGCAGTTGTTTGGGGAGGACAGACATCTTCTTAGCAAGAACCCCTCTCTCTTCGCAGCTTTTATTGCTGAGTGTGACACCATATGTCACAGAATGTCTCTTTTGTCAGTTTAGGTCAGGTGCCCTGAAATCACAGAATTATCTAGGTTGGAAGATACATCAAGATCATCAAGTCCAACCTCTGACCTAACACTAACAAGTCCGCCACTATACCATATCACTAAGTTCAACATCTAAATGTCTTTTAAAGACCTCCAGGGATGGTGACTCCACCACTTCCCCAGGCAGACAATTCCAATGCCTAACAACCCTTTCAGTAAAGAAGTTCTTCCTAAGATCCAACCTAAAACTCCCCTGGCCCATTCCCCCTCATCCTGTCACCAGGCATGTGGGAGAACAGACCAGCCCCCACCTCACTACAGCCTCCTTTGAGGTACCTGTAGAGAGTGATAAGGTCGCCCCTGAGCCTCCTTTTCTCCAGGCTGAACAAGCCCAGCTCCATAAGCCGCTCCTTGTAGGACTTGTTCTCCAGACCCCTCACCAGCTTCATCGCCCTTCTCTGGACTTGCTCAAGCACCTCGATGTCCTTCTTGTAGCGAGGGGCTCAAAACTGAACACAGTACTCGAGGTGCGGCCTCACCAGAGCCGAGTACAGGGGGACGATCACCTCCCTAGCCCTGCTGGCCATACTGTTTCTTATGCAAGCCAGGATGCTGTTGGCCTTCTTGACCACCTGAGCACACTGCTGGCTCATATTCAGCCAAATGTCAACCAATACTCCCAGGTCCTTCTCCACCTGGCAGCTCTCCAACCACTCATCTCCCAGCTAATAGTTCTGCTTGGGGTTATTGCGTCCCAGGTGCAGGACCCAGCACTTGGCCTTGTTGAACTTCATAGAGTTGACCTCAGCCCATCGGTGCAGCCTATCCAGGTCATCCTGCAAAGCCTTCCTACCCTCGAGTAGATCAACACACGCACCTATCTTGGTGTCTTCTGCAAACTTACTGAGGGTGCACTAGATCCCCTCATCCAGATCATCGATAAAGACATTAAAGAGGACTGGCCCTAGTACTGAGCCATGGGGAACGCCACTAGTGACTGGCCTCCAACTGGATTTGACTCCATTTACCACGACTCTTTGGGCTCAGCTACCCAGCCAGTTTTTAACCCAATGAAGCGTATGCCAGTCCAAGCCAAGAGCAGCCAGTTTCTTGAGGAGAATGCTGTGGGAAACAGTGTCAAAAGCCTTGCTGAAGTCAAGGTAGACCACATCCACAGCCTTTCCCTTGTCCACCAAGCGTGTCACTTTGTCATAGAAGGAGATCAGGTTCATCAAGCAGGACCTGCCTTTCATAAACCCATGCTGACTGGGCCTGATCACCTAGTTGCCCTGTAAGTGCTGCATTATGACACTCAAGAGGATCTGCTCCATGAGCTTCCCTGGCACTGAGGTCAAACTGACAGGCCTATAGTTTCCCAGGTCTGCCCTCCGGCCCTTCTTGTAGATGGGCATCACATTTGCTAGCTGCCAGTCGACTGGGACCTCCCCCGATAGCCAGGACTGTTGATAAATGATGGTAAGCTGCTTGGCCAGCTCCTCTGCCAATTCTCTTAGTATCCTCAGGTGGATCCCATCTGGTCCCATCGACATGTGTACATCCAAGTGATGTAGCAGGTCACCAAACATTTCTTCATGGATATTGAGGGCCACATCCTGCTCCCCATCCTCTTCCACCAGTTCAGGGTACTGGGTATCCAGAGAGCAACTGATTTTGCCGTGAAAGACTGAGGCAAAGAAGGCATTAAGCACCTCCACCTTTTCGTAATCTTTTGTAACTAAGTTCCCCCCCGCATCCAGTAAAGACTGGAGATTCTCCTTAGTCCTCTGTTTTGCATTAATATATTTGTAAAAACATTTTTTGTTGTCTTTGACAGCAGTAGTCAGATTGAGCTCCTGATGAGCTTTGGCCTTTCTAATTTTGTCCCTGCACTGCCTTTCAACATCCTTAAAATGTTGCTGTGATGTCCTCCTGGTGATGTCCCCTCCCCATCTCTTGCCCACACCTAGTCTACTGGCTCCTGGGGGGTCAGAGGGAGTCCTGGTGCTGTGTCAGTATTGATCAGAAATGGTACGCACTGCTGTGATACCAGTGCTGTTCTAGCTGCAAGAGCAGAGCACAACAATATACGGGCTGGTGCTGGGAAAGTTAACTCTATTCCATCCAGACCCAGTATATACCCACACCTTGTCAGTTCAGTCTGTCCTGTCTTTTTGTTAAATAATTTCTTAACTATGTCTATGTGTTTTCTCACTGTCCCACATACATGGGAGCATCAGGGAAGGTGAGGAGGTGGAAGGTGAGCAGAGGGGAGGACAGGGAAGAGGAAGGGAGGGAAGGTGAGGTGAGGCGAGGCAAGGAAAGAGCCCTCAAGAATAGTGTGGGATTGTGACTTTCCTGTGTTAACAGTGCATGGGCTGAACTACTAGTCCATGGTGAAGCCCACATATCTTGTTCTTACTGCTCTCTCTCATTAATGCAAAATTGAAATGACCTGAACAGCATTGATCAAATGTTAATGAAAGATTATACAAATTCAAAAACCTTGCAATAAACTTGAACCAGACAAATTCCACATGAGACTTCAGGGCTTCTTAGGAAGCTGTTGGGTAACAGAAGAGCATATCTCCTTTGTTTTGTTTATTGCCTGAACATGAAAGTATTCTATGAACATAAAATGAAAAATAAGACTTCCTGCAAGCCCATATTAGAACACACTTTCTGCCTTCTTTCCATATGGTAATTCTAATTTAACTTTGTTCTTAAAAGTGTTTTATGTTCACCTTCAGTTCTCAAATACTGCACAGGACAAGAGAGCAGCAGGAGCAGAAAGAGAAATTAAAACAAAACGTCATGTTCAAACGAAGTTTTAAGTGAGCTTGCTTGCAGATTAATCCACAAACACAATGTGAGAATGACAAGGTAAGAGATGCCTATCCAAACAGGTAAACTGAGTAATTAAGACCTTGATAGTTTATTCATTTTTGATATTTTCCTTGTTAGGAAGAAAGCAATGCAGGATAGAATAAAAGTTACTCATAATCCTAACCTTTGCACAGTGAAGTACTATTCATAAGGGATACATTTATGAAAATCTAATATTGCAATGATTCTTGGTGACCAGGGGAAAGCATTTACTATTTCTTCTTCTTATATATAGGAAGTCCACATTCAAAAAGTCTGAGCACTTCCTAGAGATTTTAAATCTTATACATAATTATTTCCTTGTCTTCCCAAGAAGAAATTTGGTGCAGAAAAATATGACAAGGTAGGCACAAAAACATTTCAATTAATCTCTTTAGGTCAACTGCTATTCTTGTTGATTTTGGTAAATGAATTTATATCTGATTTAAGTCATTCATAATGACAACTTAAGTCATCCATATTTATATTCCCTACTGATAAGCACTATTTCTTCCTTTTCTTTTCATTTTCTTTCCCCTCATATCTCACCTCCCTACCTCTTCTTTGTGTTGGACCCGATGATCTCTTGAGGTCCCTTCCAACACCTACAATTCTGTGATTCTGTGATTCTAGTCATGGGCAATGAGAAATCTCCTGTATTATCATTTCTGTAATCTCTTCTGTAATTCATTTATTAAAAGGAAATAATTCCTACTGGCTGGAAGCTCCAGTGAACATGACTGTCATGAGACACGTAATAATGGTGGCCACATTTCAAAAAAGTGATGTAGACTATGTCTAGCAAACAGAGCATTTTTTTCATTCTTTTTTCTTCTCTAAAATAATATTGATGAAGGTTTTAGAACAATGTTATAGATGTACTGGGATTTCTTACAGCAACATCATTTTTCTGCTGGTACAAAGATAAAAGAGGAACTAACAGTATAGAAGGTCTCACTTTTACTTTCATGAACAGAAAACATAAATGAGATAGTTAATTAACTTCAGATTGCACATTTTCTATCTACATTAAAAAGTAAAGAATATATGTTTTTCATCCCTTTCATTAGTCTGTTTCTGTAGATCTGCAACAAAATCTTTCATTATCAGTTAGTCTGTTCCTGTACAACCAAATTATTTATCACCTCAGAGTCCAATGTCCAATTCCACTACTTGCACAGAAAGAAAACATACACTTTTCTGACCTTTTTATTTTATTTTTTTTTTGTGCTTCTTTGTCACCTAGATAACTATCTTAGCCTTTTTGGAATTTTGTCCCACCTGAATTTTAAGAAATGTGACAATACAGAAATTTCTCTAAAGACAAGAATCTAGTGTTTTCCATTTTACTGCTGCACTACTGCTCTGTAGATATGAGACTAATAGATTAACGATGTAATGGTTGGGACAGACTGAAGTGGAAATTAATCAAATGTAAAATGAACTCTACTTATTAGCAGAAGGTAACAGGAATGATGTAGAAATTCAGTTTGTTATCTTTACTGATTTTTTTACAGTTGTAATCTCTAATCTAACAACATTTGCTCTTTATGTTGATAATGCATCCACTGCAGCAGATTTTCATTTAGGTTGGTAGTCTAAATTCAACCTAAAAATTTGCAACTAATATACTGTTACAGTGAAACACTGGTGACACTCTGACTTCGCAATAAATTCCCTAACAGACAGAAAAAAAAAAAAAAAAATTACGTAACAAATGCGTGGACTAATACATCATCAAGTGTGATTTCAAGTTTTCTTAGGATATTTTCCTGATCTTTAACTTGTGTTTTGCCATCTTGCATCTTGGCTATCAGGGCATGCTGCTGGCTCATGCTGAGCCTTCTGTCACCAGCACCACCAGGTCCCTTTTTGCTGAGCTGGTTTCCAGCCTGTGCCTGTGACTGGCATTGCTCTGTCCAATGTGCAGAACTCGGCATTTTCCTTTATTGAACTTCATGTTGTTGTTGATTGCTCAGTCCTCCAATGTATCTGGATCCTACTGCAAGACTTCTCATCCCTCCAGGGAGTCAACAGCACCTCCCAGTTCAGTATCATTAGCAAACTTGCTGAGAATGCATTCAACTTCTGCATCCATATCATTGATAAATATATTGAATAGGACTGTCCCTAGAACAGAGCCCTTGAGAACACCACTAGTGATTGACCACCATCCAGTTGTAGCCCCATTCACTACAACCCTTTTATCTCCGCTGTTAAGCCAAGTCTCCTCAGCATTTTATTGTGGTAAAAACTATGTAGAATTGTAGAATATCCGGAGTTGGAAGGGACCCATAAGGACCATTGAGTCCAACTCCTGGCACTGCACAGGTCTTCCCAGAATTTTAGATCTTGTGACTAAGTGCACAGTCCAATCACTTTTTAAATTCAGACAGGAAGTGCAGTGACTACATCCCTGGGGAGCCTGTTCCAGTGTGCAACCACCCTCTCAGTGAAGAACTTCTGCCTGATGTCTAGCCTAAACCTCCCCTGCCTCAGCTTGCTACCATTGCTGCTGGTCCTATCACCGGTGATTAAGGAGAATAGGTTGGCACCTGCCCCTCCACTGCCCCTCACGAGGAAGTTGTAGACTGCAATGAGGTCTCCCCTTAGCCTCCTATTCTCCAGGCTGAACAGGCCAAGTGACCTCAGCCACTCCTCATACGTCTTCCCCTCTAGGCTCTTCACCATCTTCGTTGCCCTCTTCTGGACACTCTCCAACAGTTTCATATCATTTTTGTACTGTGGTCCCCAGAACTGTACACAGTACTTGAGGTGAGGCCACACCAGCGCAGAGTAGAGTGGGACAATCCCTTCCTTTGACTGACTAGCAATGCCATGTTTGATGCACCCCAGCATACGGTTGGCCCTCCTGGCTGTCAGGGCACACTGCTATTTATATAATAAATGATTGAATGTTTATATAATAAAAGATGTAATGTTATTTAAATATAGAAAAAAAATGTAAGAATCAAAATCCATAGACCTTTGAGTGAATTGACATTGAAATAGAAGGAAAAAAAAAAAGTAGAAAGAGTTACCAAATGTTCGGTTTGTCAAGCTTAGTTTTCTATACAAAAACAAATAAAAGAAGATGTGAAAACAGATTTTTATTTATTTATTTATTTATTTATTTTCTGTGATGAAGAAATTTCTTTCTAGAACCTGATAATTAGACTACTATGTAAGTGGCAGTGTCCCAGGTTGTGGTCCATAAATCCATGAACCCACCAAAATTATTTTTTAAAATTTCATATAGACCATGCAGAAAGATAAATAGTTAAATTTCTCAGGTAGTTTTCATGTTTTCTGGAAAATGTATAGATATGAAATTACAAGAAGCAGTAATTCCTGACTTTTTCTGATTCCATGAATGATTTGTTTCACTGGTTTAAAGATACAAACAAGAATAATAAAAATAAAAAAAAATAAAAAAAAATAAAAAAAAAAAAAAGCAAAACAAACAATCCAGACAGAAAAAGTCTAGGTATATCACAGAAGCTGGCCACATGCTAACAATGGTGTTCCCAGAGTATGAAATGCTCTGTGTTCTTTGATATGTCATTTATGTTACACAGGAAGCAAAGTAAACTCAAATGCTGAAGTGATAGAAATGGATTTAAAACTTCATTTTCTGTCTTTCTGAGTATATAAGCCTTCCTGTCTTGAAATCCTCTGACACCAAGGTGCAGTCATAGCACTGATGAGGTAAGAGTTCTGCCAATACTCCCACCATGTGACTAGTTGTGACTAGGGATTTAGTTGTTCAGTCTAAAGCAAGTGTTTTTGCCAACACTTGAACCAATCTGCATGGGTGTAAGGTGCTGTGTAATGCAGGCTCACACATGCTTCTTATGTCTGCCTCAAGCCTGCCCTGCAACATCTTTCTACTTGTTCTTTGCTAAAAAAGTGACACTGCATGTTTTCTTAGGTTAGATCGTTGCTGGGGTATTGGAGGATTATGAAATGAAGTTCAAAATCTAAAACTGTGCTATCTGCAATTTTTCTCTACACATATGTAAACACTTTAAGTGTTGGTATGAGCCAAGGCAAAGCATGTTAATAAAAAGACTTGCAGAGGACATTTCAAATTGTCTATAGAAGAATGGAGGTCTTGAGACTGATGACATAATAATTTGTTTGAATTGCATTGCTCTGCTTAGATAGAAATTGATAGACAAATTGACCCTTGTCAGTTCCCAGCCATGATTTGTCAAATGCTTAAATGCCCAAAGAAAAAACAGGTACATACATATTTGTATTCCTTATTTCATTTTCAGTCTGATTATGAAGGAAGAATTTAACATTTATTACAGCATTATCATTTACAACTTTTGCTTTTAGTGGGATGTTTTTGGAAATGTGTTTATATGTTTATTAATGAAAGGAATAAAAAAGTTTAATATGAATTTGGATTCCAAATTCTGCCTATCATCCCCAATGTGATTTTTGTTATCAGTTAGAAAAACAGAATCCTGGTTCCTCTGGATACAGTTATTTGGATTCAGATTCATCTGGATACAGTTATTTGTATTTTTTGTATTCAAAGCTCTGAAAAATGCTGGAAACTATCTCATGAAGATAATAAGTTAATATAAATTAAAATAGAAATAATAAGTTTTCAAGTGTCATTCACTTTGACTATGCCTAGATGTAATGTTGTACAAGAAAATGGGATCAATTTTCATTTAATTTACTTTCAGTGTTAGATCCCATCTTTTGCATTTTAATAGAAATTTAGAAATATTTTTATTTATTTATAACCAAACCCAGTGATCTGATGTGCTTGTATGACACCATCCTCTAGGATCTACAGATATCCATCTACAGACTACAAACAAGCAAAGCAGGAAATTTTTGGTGCTGTTCCATAAGACAGCAAAATAATAATTTATTTTATTTTATTTTATTTTTGGTTCCCACCAAGTTAGTTACAAGGAGATATAAGAAACATTTAATTGTGTTGTAACTCCTATGTTCCGGTTTTGGCTAGGATAGAGTTAATTTTCCTCCTAGTAGTAGCTGATAGGGTGCTGTGTTTTGGGATTTAAGGTGAGAATAATGTTAACACAGATGTAATTGTTGCAGAGCAGTTCTTACACTAAGCCAAGGACTTTCCAGCTTCTCACACTGTCCTGTCAGTGGGTTGGTGCAACAGGAGCTGGGAGGGGACAGAACCAGGACAGCTGGTCCAGGCTGGCCAGAGGGAAGTCCCATGCCATATGGTGTCGTGCTGAACAATTAATATGGGGTGGGGCTGGCCTGAGTGAGGGGATCATCTGCTTGGGGATAGGCTGGCCATTGGTCAGTGGGTGGTGAGCAATTGCATTGTGCATCACTTGTTTTGTACACATTATTATTAGTAATACTATTACCATTATTATTTTCCTTTCTTTTCTGTCATAATAAACTGCATTTATCTCAACTCACAGGCTCTCAATTTTTTTCAATTATCTCCCCTATCCCAGAGAGGGAGGGGGGACAGTGAGCAAATGACTGTGTGGTAGTTAGCTGCTGGCTGAGTTAAACCATAACACCCTAAAATAAGAGAGAATAATTTCCAATCATTAGAATCTGAAGCAGTAATAACTGCTTAAGAAAGAAGTAAGAATCCTAGGAAACAGGATGTTGGTAAACAGGTGGTGATGATGAAACTGCTGAAAACAAAGAGCGATAAACCAAGTGGTAGTGAGAGACTGATTATTTTTAAGAGAAAACTTTTTTGTATTCTTTGTCTGTTCTTCAATTTCCAGGCACGGATTTATTTATTTATTTATTTATTTATTTTTGGTCATGGTCATCACTATGTGTGGATTTTATTATTATTTTATTTATTTTTTCCTTTATTAACTGTGTTCACAAGGACTTTAACAATAAATTATGAGGAGACAAGACAAGTCCTGAAATTGAGGCAATAGAAATAGACATCCCTTGAAAGGGCTGGTTTGCTGTTTCTGGCTTCCATTCACAAAGATCTGGTAAAGAGCTGGTAAATCTTCCATCTAGTCATCTCTCACCACTCTCTTGTGTCTCCATGTCCCTTCTGCCCTTGACTACTTGCTTTCAGAGCATGTGTCATGGGAGCAGTGTCCATACTCACAAGAAAAAGTTAAAAACAAGATTGTAATTGTTTGCTTTTCCATTATATAATAATAAATCTATTTCTTAATATTACATTAAAGATATATTTCCTAAAAAATGTTATTTTCTTAAAGTGTGCTTTGCTTTTGGCTGGCAAGGAAACAATATGTAGTGTCTTCTATGTTAAAACAGAAAATTAGGGAGAGAAAACATAAAGAAACAATTAGATAAAATATTCCATGCTTGTGGTCATTCCATGATCTGTGAAGCTTTAATTAAAATTAAATACTAGACTAGTGAAAAACTATTACATTAGAATGATGATAAAATATTGTAGTGCAATGGTATTTTACTGTTCCTTGTTAGAGCTCAGTAAGTGCTTTCATTTTTTATTATATTTTATTTTTCTTCAAGCGATGTTATCAGTGTAGAACCACATGTAAAAGATTAATACAAACAATGGTTTCTTTGGAAGACTTTTGACTTTTCAATCAGAGATGTTGTAAAGAATCTAATGACATTTTTAATATCCAATTAGGAGCAATATCCACATATAATTTATTTATCCCAATATAGTTAAAAACATATTAATGCATTTCAGTTGTACCTGAGAAAGTTACTATTATTAAGGTATTTATGCAACTTATCTAACATAACAAGTCACTATTATTCTAATTTTACAAAAGGAGGATTGAGGAACATCACTGCAGCTGTGGCTTAATTCCTCTAACTACACATATTTTCAGTTAATTTTTTATTAATTTAATTTATTAACTGATAGTTTATGCTGCTGTGTAACATACAGTGATATAGCAATCACTCTCCTGGTGGCAAGGAAATCCATCCTATCTGAGGATGGGATGGTTCCAGTGACTGAGCCTGGGTGGTTCTTTTAGGGTCAGTTCTAGTGTTGAAATGGAAGAGGCTAGGGAAAAATACTATTTTATATGTTCTTGTCTAGTATCAAGTTGGAAGTTTACATGAAGCTGAGATATACAAGCATATCTTTTAAATTTTTAGAGTATGGGTCTTGAACTACAAACTGCTTCTCAAAAGCTCCCAATGATATGATAAAAACAGTCAAGAGCAGGTACCTTATGGATCTGTGGCTTGGTACTTTTAACCATCTGGTGTGAGCTTCACAGAACAGCTAGCAATTTTTCCACAAAAATCAGGTAGTGATTTCCAAAATGTTTTGCACTCTAGTTCTGTTTGCTGTTGGTGTTGTGTTGTGTTTTGGTTTGGTTTGGTTTTAATGAAAAACTTCAGAAAAGTTGTGAAATGTTTTGAAGAATAATTAATTTGTGGGGATGGGAAGGTGTGTCACAAAATATTTAAAAGGAACTCTAAAATGTGCTATCCAAGTGCTATCCAAAAAAAAAAAAATAAAAAAAATCACCTAAACTACCCCCAGGCTGATGATACCATCACTACTTCAGAACAAATTCTGCTTCTAGCATATGTACTAGTGATACCATGAGACCGAAAGAGTGAACCCAAAGACCGAAAGAATGAACAGCATCTTCAATATGTTTCATCTTCAAACACTAAAAACATAGTCCACAGAGCTGAATGTACTTCACTTCAGCTGCAGTCACCTGAGATGCCTTCTTTAATTCTGTGACATGTAAGGTGCAGCTAAAATCATCCAGGTTCCTGTATAATCTGACTAAGATAACAAGATAACCTAAGTAATGTTCATATTCAAGGAATAAGTGAATTGCATAATCCAACTGACCAGCATATAGAGTTGACAATATAAGACAACATGTTAGGTGATGTAACATTTTCTCCTTACATATGACATTCTACATCATTGTAGAGAGTCTAGAGACTTAATCACTGCTGAATGTATTAGATGTTGTTATGTACGGTAGTTATTTTAATCTTTTTGCTTTAACATTGATTGCTGCTGAGGCCAATTTTCTTCTGATTAATTTTTTTTTATTCAAATAAGATATTTATGCCCATAAAGGAGCTAACAATGAGAAAAATCATGTTATATAAAAATGTGGTTAAATCCCTTTTAGATTAGGAAAGGTTCTTTTTGTATACATATATAAGATTTCAACGAGTTGGCTATAGAGCTATTCTTAGCAATGAAGATGAAACTTTGACCTTTTTCAGGTTATTATTATTCCAGGAATGCAGACTCTTGTAATTACATTACTACAATAAAGCAGAGCTCTGCTTGTGCATTTAGCTGTTACTAAGAAAATCAAGATCCGGGTAAGGAGTGTGGTGATCAGTCATGGATTATAGTGTAGAGAATGATATCATGGTTCCAACTTCCCTAGTACTGTTCCTGGTATTCCCATCTGAAATGTGGTCCTCAGCCACATCAACTAACAATGTGTTTCCATAGCTTGACATGCTAGATGAGGTATTAGTCTACAAAACGTAAATAAACTGTTGACTGGTAAAACATCAGGTAAAGCTCTGTTCTAGTTCACAGGGTAGAGCTTCTCTCACTTAAAACAATGGTGTTTAGTTTAGAAATATTAGAATCAAAACAGGAAAGAAAAAAAAAAAAAAAAAAAAAAAATGAAATAGGACAGGTACATTTAGCTTGTCTATTACCATTCATTTTTGACTAAAGTATTTCTACAAAACACAGCTACAGGAATCCCCAGGTAATATCACAAAATCACAGAACGGTTGAGGTTGGCAGGGATTTGTGGAGGTCATCTGGTCCACTATCCCTATTCAAGGAGGGACATCTAGAACAGATTGTCCAGATGACTTTGGAAGAACTCCAAGGAGGAAAACACCACCACCTTTCTGAGCAACCTGTGCCAATGTTCAAGAATCTACACAGTAAAGAAATTCTTTGGATGTTCTGAGGGAACCTCCTCTGTTTTAGTTTGTACTCATTGCACCTTGTCCTGTCACTGGGCGCTATGAAAAAGAACCTGGCTCCATTATCTTTGCATCCTCCCTTACATTATTTATACCCATTAATCAAATCCTCCCAAGCCTTTTCTTCTCCACGCTAAACAATCCCAATGCAGCCTTCCCTCATAGGAGATATGCTCTAGTCTGTCATATTCGTGGCTCTTTGTTGAGCTCTCTTCAGCATGTCCATGTCTTTTAATGACAATTCCAGATTTGGACACAGTACTCCAGGTTTGGCCTCACCTGTAGTGAGTAGATTGGAAGGATCACCTCCCTCCACCTGCTGGTAATACTATGCCTAATGCAACCATTAGTCTTCTCCGTGGCAATTGCTAACACAGATTCAACTTGGTGTCCACTGGGACTCTCAGATCCTTTACTGAAAATCTTTTTTCCAGCTGGGTGACCCCTGGCATGGGTTTGTTCCTCCCAAGGTCATGACAATATTTTTTTGAAGTTCTTTGGGTTCCTCTCAGCCAATATCTTTAGCCTGGTGAGGTCTCTCTGTATGGCAGCATGACCCTCTGATATATCTGCCACTCCTCCCAGTTTTGTCTCATCTGCAAATTTACTGAGGATAAAATCTACCCCATAATCCAGATCATTAATGAAGATGGCTAAACTGGACTGGATCCATTACTGAATCCTGTGGTATCCAGATAGTAAATGGCCTCCAAGTAGACTTCGTGCAACAGATAAGTTATTTTTTATCTAGGATGAAACCATCCAAGCCTATCAGATAACTTCAGTAGACTGCATTTCAACTATGATATATTTTAATAAAATATCAAAGTGTCTCCTCTTATCCATTAGTTTTTGTGAAGATTTGCATTTATTTTATTGTTATTATTTTAATATTTGCTTGGAGAGAATCACTAGAAGGATGGAAAAAAATCTTTCAATAGGTTGATAATTGAGAAGGAATATTACAGTAAGACAGCTGTAGAAGCAATCCTATAAGTTGACCAGGGACACAGCAACATCACATTCAAGAGACAGACAAGCTGAGCAGAGAGGGCTGCAGATCCTGAGTTATCATGAACACAGAGGTATATTTGCTGGAACAAATTCTATGCAGATGCTGCTGTGTTATAGCTGGCCCCTTCACAGACCAGTTTGCAACTGCTCTAGATGTATCTATCTCTTACACCATTGTTCATACTGGGACATTGTTCATACTGGGACAGGCTGAACAGTCTCTTCTGTAGCTATAGAAATAATGCACTTCTGTCTGACCCAAATCTGCAAAATTAACTGTGTGCTTATTCCACAAAACAGAAAACCTTTGAATTCTAAAGAGACATAGTTCAAAGATGCTGAGAATACCTCTTTTGTGCCTCAAGGAGAAAGTGCATTTTAGTATGTTTTTTTTTTTTGTCGTTTGTTTTTGTGTTTTTTTTTTTATTATTTTTATTTATTGATTGATTTTTATTATGTCTTTTATTACTATTTGAAAAACAGTATATTTATACATTTTTATCAGATTCTATTTCTAGTGGAATGACCAGCCCCTTTTTATTAGCATAGCTTAAGCTATACACAGTGGCTATTGGAGCTTTCATTTTTAGGTGGCAATACCCCATTTTATAGCAAATTGCTGTTTACATTAGTTAGGATTTTTTCCCCCTCATCAGTTTTCTTACTCTGAGTTCTCTAACATTGACTTGCATTTTGTATTTTTCACCTAGTTGTTAAGTACCAAAAGGTCTTTTGCAAATTTTCTAGTCACTTTTACATTTCCCTGTTCTGATTAATTTGGTATCATCTTTAAACTTTATTTTATCTTTCATCTACTACTCCAGAAAATTTTTGAATATGTTGAATACAATGAATTGTCCTTAGATTTATAATTTGTGTAGTGATACAGTTTGTTCATTCGGGGTTATTTAAACTTCACTCTTTTCATTGTTAAACTCATCAAGTTATACATGATAAAATCTTAAAATGAGGAATGCAATGTTATGTCTGTTTATGCTTGAAAATAAAAAAAAAAAAAAAAAAAAAAAAAAAAAAAAACAAGCCGTATTTTCAGGAAAAGACACTTTCAATGTTCTGTTTTTTAAAAGAACTTCTTTTATGTATACACTCAGCGATGATGAAAACCAAGGAATATTCTATCAGTTTTGAACAGTCTCTGCAAAATAGTCGAACCTCTCTGAAACCTGTTCAAGCTGACATACTGGCAGACATACTTTCTTTGATTAATTAAGCTTATTAGCAAAGGAAATTGCTCAATTGTTACTTTAATTGAGTGTGAAAGAAATTTTAAAGTGTTCTTATAGGAAAAATAAAGGTTTTAATGTGTGCCTGTTGTGGTTTAACTTGACTGGCAGCTAAACACCACGCAGCCGTTCGCTCACCCTCCCCCTCCCTCTCTGGGATGGGGGAGAGAAATGGAAAGTGAAGCCCGTGAGTTGAGATAAAGACAGTTTAATAGGATAAGGATAAGGATAAGGATAAGGATAAGGATAAGGATAAGGATAAGGATAAGGATAAGGATAAGGATAAGGATAAGGATAAGGATAAGGATAAGGATAAGGATAAGGATAAGGATAAGGATAATAATAATATACAATGGTGATAATAGTACTACTACTAATAATATGTACAAACAAGTGATGCACAATGCAATTGCTCACCACCCGCTGACCGATGCCCAGCCTAACCCCGAGCAGTCCAGCGCCCCTCCCCCAGCTAGCCACCCCTATGTATTGTTTAGCATGATGTCAGATGGTATGGAATACCCCTTTGGCTAGTTTGGGTCAGCTGTCCTGGGTCTGTCCCCTCCCAGCTCTTACTGCACCCCCAGCCTGCCTGTTGGCAGGACAGAGCAAAAGGCTGAGATGTCCTTGGCTTGGTATAAGCACTGCTCTGCAACAATTAAAACATCAGGGTGTTATCAGCACTAAGCTGATATCATCCTAAGCCAAAACACAGCATTCCACCAGCTACTAGGAAGAAAATTAATTCTGTTCTAACTGAAACCAGGACAGCGCCGTAAATAGACATGCTTTTGACTGCATTCATCCTTATATAGGAAACATTTCATTTTGGAAATAAACATTTGCTTCATAAAAGAGACAGCTACCTAAAAAGATAGAAAAATCAGTTTTCCAGGAAAAGTAACAACTCTTTCAACTTCAGGTGATTATATTCCAGGTGAGTGTCAGTACAGAAGTCACAGTTGCAGTTCAGTAGGAATAAATCATGAGAGACTTACCAGTAAAATAAAGTCATAATCTATTTTTGTATTTTTAAAGCCCCAAATTAGTAAGCTCTACAGATAGGAAAACCCTGAAACAGGAATGATCTGAGATGTCCAGAATGCTTCCTAAAGTCCAGGACTTTCAGATAAAGAACAAGTCTGCTTGCACATAATTTTTGCAAGGCATCACCTGCTAAATTGGAAAATAAGTAGTCCATCACTTTGAGTCTAGTGAAATACAGCACCACTACAGTGCATTCTTCTTCTTTTTTTATGTGTCTGGTCAACAGCCAGAAGATTTTCTCTGAATTCATACTTATGTGCTTCAGGTTTATAGTGGACAGTCTATGTGGCTTATAAAAGATGTGAACTCCACAAGCTAACTGCTTCCCACAAAAGTTACGTGCATTTATTAAATTGCTTTCAAAACACTATATATCTTGAGACCACCTAAGTGACTTTTTTTTTTTTTTTTTTTTTTTTTTTACAACGAAGTATGAGATGAGGAACTTGAAATAAATCTAGCAGCACTGGAAGATTCTGTCTGTCCTGTTTCCCATAACCACTTTCCCATGAAAGGAAATCTACAAGTGAAATTTTGAAATCTACAAGTTAAATTTTTAATGGTACACAATCAGCTCTTTGTGTTTCTCAGAGAAATCACTAGAAAGTATCTGCATGCTCATTTCTCTATTACCATATGTTTCAGCCTGTACCAAGTTATGCATCTTTCTGAGAATAAATATTTTCCAAGACAAAAAAGAAAATCCAGACTTTAAAAGCCATTCTTCCTTTAAAATAGCATGATTTAATCACGTGTTTCATGTGCTAAGTGTTTGTCCAGAAAAGGCAGAAACCTGATCTTTACATAATGTCTCATAAGGCAGGGAAAGGCTTCACAACATAAAGGTTGCCACATGGACCATAAAATAGGTCCATGTAGATCTGTATCGTGTAACCAGTAATGGTTGCATGGGGAGATAGTGAGAACCAGGAAATGTATTGTAATTTCTTAATATATAATTTCCAAGACAGTCACATCAGCTAAAACCATCAGTTTTGGGACAATATAACTGGAAGACTGTGTCCAAACAATGACCTTTAACAGCCATTAAAAGGACCTGCTCTTTTTAAAATTTGCTTTTGTGAATTCACTAATAATTTTGTAACCCCCAAATCTAATGCTTGCCTTCTACTCTCTTAACGTATTAAAAGTGCTTAAACAATGAATGATATGCAGTCAAGCTACTGTTGAGTTAATATCAAAATTTTGGTTTAATTTGAGAACATGTAATACCATCATTTATAGTGTTTTGTACAGTGGCTATTATTATAACTGTAGATCTTGCCACTGTACTTTATCCTGGGCTTGAGATAACTATTTAGCCTTCACAATCTTCAAAAACATTGATATGCAACCATCAAGTTGATGCTTATAACTATTCTGAAATGAATAAGAGCAACAAGAGAGTAATAATTATTTTCATTTAATCCAGTGACCAGGAATCTCTTCTTCAGAAAAGTGAAGATTATCCAGATTGTGAAGTAGCCTTCAAACAGAATATCTTATCGTGGTATAATTTAAAAAATCATCTATGTGTGTTGCCAAGAACAGGCAAGAATTCAATGTCATTAAATTACACCAAACCAACAATGAATTGAGCTATCTCTCTACGATATACAAGCTACTTTGAGGTTCCTATAAAGTTCAGTTGGTTCCCTGTGATGTATTGATCAAATTGACATGATTACTTCATTCCATATTTGCTCTTCTGCTGGCAGAAAATAGTATGATATAGATTGTAATGGTATTTATAAAAACCTTCAACTGATATTATTCTCTGGTATAAAACAATTAGTAAAAAATTAATCAATATTTGCAATGATAATTCATTTTCATTATTTAAAATTCCAGTAGTAATGTGTTGATAAATTTGTTAGAAATGCAGGAAATTATGACAAGATCACCCATTTAGTTGACCAAAGGAAGCTGTTGATGTAATCTTTCTGGATTTCAGTAAAGCTTTCAATACTGTCTCTAATGGTTGACTTCTGGACAAAATGACCAGAATACAGTTACATAAAAACATAATAAGATGTGTGAAAAATTGGTTGACAGGTCGGGCCCAAGGTTTTCTTATAAATGGGGTTATATTAAGCTGGTGATCTGTCACTAGTGGGGTTCCCCAGGGTTCCATTTTAGGACCAGTCCTCTTCAATATTTTCATAAATGATTTGGATGTAGGACTTGAAGACTTTTTTGAGGAAGTTCACAGATGATACCAAATTTGGTGGAGCTGTTGACTCAGTTGAAGGTGGTGAAGCTTTGCAGAGAGATCTAGACATATTAGAGGGCTGGGCAATCACCAACAATATGAAGTTTAACAAAAGCAAGTGTCAGATTCTGCACCCGGGATGGAGTAAACCTGTCTATATGTACAGAATGGGGAACAAGATGTTTGTAGATCAGCCCCACAAAAAGGGATTTGAGAGTTTTGGTAGACATCAAGCTGAACATGAGTAAGTGATTTGGCAGCCAGAATTGCTAACTATATCCTGAGGTGCATCAAGCATGGCATTGCTGGCTGGTCAATGGAAGGGAATGTCCTGCTTTACTCTGTGTTTTGTGACCTCACCTCAAGTACTGTGTGAAGTTTTGGACACTACAGTATTAGAAAGATATAAAACTATTAGAGAGTGTCCAAAGGAAGGCTACAAATATGGTGAGGGATTTAGAGGGGAAGACATATGAGGAGTGGCTAAAGTCACTTGATTCTTCAGCCTGGAGAAGACTAAGGGGAGTCCTCATCATGGTCTACAGCTCCCCCACAAGGGGGAGCAGAAGGGCAGGCGCTGATCTCTTCTCTTTGGTGCCCAGCAACAAGACCCAAAGAAATGACTTGAAGCTGTGACAGGGGCAGTTCAGTATGGATATCAAGAAAAAGTTCTTCACCGAGAGGGTGTTCAAGCAACGGAACAGGCTCCCCAATGAAGTAGTCAAGGCACTGAGCCTGCTGGACTTCAAGAAACATTTGGACAACACTCTCAAACGCATGGTCTGTTTTTTTGGGTGATCCTTTGAGGACCCTGGAGCTAAAATTGATGATCCTTCTTGGTCTTTTCCAACTCAGGATATTCTATGATTCTATGATGAAAGATAAATGTAGCATCTTTTATTCGTGTAATTGAATTCACATCAATGTAAATATGCATGTAAAATAAGAAGGTGGATGGTGACAGACAACATGGCCTCAGTAAGGGAAAATCATATCTGACAAATCTGGTGACCTTCCATGATGGGGTTACAGAACTGGTGGATAGGGGAAGAGCAATTGACGTCACCTACCTGTACTTATGCAAAGCATTTGTCATTGTCCCGCATGACATCCTTGTCTATAAATTGGAGAGACATGGATTAGATGGATATATCACTTGGTGGGTAAGGCATTGTCTGGATGGTCACACTCAAAGAATTGTGGTCAGTGGCTCAGTGTCCAAGTGGAGATCAGTAATGAGTGGTCTTCCTTAAGGGTCAGTATTGTAGCTGGCAGTGTTTAACATCTTTGTTGGAGACAGGAAGAGTGAAACTGAGTGCATCCTCAGCAAGTCTGCTGATGACACTAAGCTGTGTGGTGTGGCTGATATGCTGGAGGGAAGAAATGTTATACAGAGGGACCTGGACAAGTCTGGGAGGTGGGCCTGTGCAAACCTTGTGAAGTTCAACAAGGACTGAGGCAATCCCAAGCACAAACAGAGGCTGGGCGGAGAATGGGTTGAGAGCAGTCCTGAGGAGAAGGACCTGAGGGGGCTGGTTGATGAGAAGCTCAGCATTAGTAGGCAATGTGTACTTGCACCCCAAAAAGCCAACCGTATCCTGGGCTGCATCAAAAGCAGTGTGACCAGCAGGTTGAAGGATGTGATTCTCCCCCTCTACTCTGTTCTTGTGAGACACTACCTGGAGCCCTGTGTTCAGCTCTGGGGCCCCCAGCATGAGAAGGACATGAACCTGTTAGAATGAGTCCAGAAGAGGGCCACAAAGATGACCAAAGGGCTCAAGCACCTCTCCTATGAAAACAGGCTGAGAGGTCTGAGATTGTTCAGTGTGGAGAAGAGAAACCTGGCTGCATGGAGACCTTATAGAAGCCTTCCAGTACCTAAAGTGGGCCTATAGGAAAGATGGGAAGGGACTCTTTCCAAGGAGTTTAGTGACAGGACAAGAGTGACAAGAGTTAATGTCTTTAAACTAAAAGAGGGTAGGTTTAGATTAGATATAAGGAAGAAATTCTTTACTGTTGGTCTTGAGGCAACGGACTGGGTTGCCCAGAGAAGCTGTGGATGCCCCATCCCTGGAATTGTTCAAGACCATGTTGGATGGGGATTTGAGCAACCTGGTGTAGTGGGAAGTGTCACTGTACATGGCAGGGGGGGGTGGAACTAGATGACATTTAAATCATTTTCCAACACAAAGCATTCATTCTATGATTCTGTGCTTCTATGGTCAGCCAAGAAAGTATTACCAAGCAAAGAAACATATTATGTAGGAAATAGCCAGTCATGAATGACAATCTGTTTTCACACAGGAATAAGTTCTAGCTGTAAGTGAACTCCACCATGTGAACAGAAAAATGTGGATGAGATAAGACACAGTTTATAAAAATGTAATTATTATTACATTTAGTTAATTAATTTTGAGGGTCATGGTACAGCTTCTATCCAATCAGTTACTCACCTTGTCCCCAGGCAACACGTATTTGTTAGCCAACACAGTATTGCCCCTTATCCTGGCCTTAAAAAACAGGGCTGAACCAGGAATCTCTTTCAGGTTTGGAAAGAAGAAATCATTCTACTCTATCTAGCAGCAAAGCAAGACATATGTCTATCCAGAAAGTGGAATAGATACTGCAATAATACTGCAATAATAGAATTCTAGAGGAAAAATGCAGAAATCTTATTACCTACTTTGTTAAGAAAGTTCCATAGATTTTTGTCTAACTCTGGGATGTGGAAAAGTACTTTTCCTTTGATTTAACAGCAATTTAATATTTATTTTATAGTTTTATGGTAAATCATAAGATTAGATTGTATGATTCTTAACAGTAGTTAATTATCAGCCAATTTAATACATTTTGTCAACAGAATTTACTACAACTGAAACAGTGACTTTGTTAAAGTTTCAAGAATTGCAAGGTTCACAAGAGACTTACTGTAGGGTATTGGGGTGTTTCTACATTCAGTTGTGTGCTTAAAAATTTCCTTCCCTTTCGGTGAATTATTCACTCCACTCCTTTGTCAGCATGTTAACAGAGTGGAACCACTGTGAACCCAAAGGACTCTGCGCTGAGAGGCATCCAAGCTCAGGAGGGTCACAGCCCATTCTGACCCCTGGAGAGCTCAAAGGGCTTTTCATTTAGGACCACTGTAAGACCATCAGACGACTGACGGTTAGTCAGTATTTTTCCATCCAGGCTATGGTTCAAATAAAGCAATTTTCCATCAGCTGTACTATTCTGGTTCCTTTCTGAATGTGCAGTTCAATTACTTTCCAGACTGGGTATGATCTAGGCCACAGGGGCCAAGGCACAATCAAGGAGTGCCTGCTTGTACTCACCTGTTATTCCTGTTGTCCACTGATAACAGAGGGATGATGTAACATTAGTTAATATTGAACCATAGCTGAAATGGGGAAAGAGCTACTCTACCACATTGGTAAAAGCTTGAAGCAATAGTAATAAAGACAGAGACTACCAAAACACATATTTTGTTTCCATAGCAAGAAATATTTAAATGAAAATGGAAAGGATGTTGATCTGTCTTCAGAGAAACTTTCAGCCAAAAACCTGATAGTAGTAATAATTTTAAAATATTTAAAATTTACCTATGGTACATTATAAGAATGGCAATTAGGCTTTCTTATTTCTTGTTTCTTTTATATACATCCTGTTTTCTAGTCTTGTCTTTCTATTTCTTCTTTGAAGAACATGAACTCACTTTTTAAGTTGTACATCATGGTAACAATATGCTATTCTGAAAATGACATCTCATCTATATCTCTTCTCTACATGTTTTCAGTTAGTCATTAGATAGCTAAAATTAAGCTATGCCAGTTAAGCTGGTTCCCATTATGGGGTTTTGCCTATTATCATCTTTTAAAGGTGTGCTCCAATATTACAGAAAATCCTTGACTGTAAACACAAAATAAAAATCTGTAGTTAGCTCAGCATATTTAATGCAATTTAAATGCCCTTCTGAAGTGGGAACTTGCATATCTTGGGATGAAAAGAAAGCAGTGAACACTAAAAAAATATTTTGGCTCCTTGGTATTTTCTGGAAAGTGAGTTGAAGGGAGAAAGAATAAAAAAAATAAAATATTCTTTAGTCCTCAGAGATATTTTATAAATTTGATAGCTACACATAATTTTAAAATTTAATATTTATATGTGAAAATATTTAGAGGTTGTTTTTTCGGTGCTCTGAAAGAAAAAATTTATTGAAGAAATATTTAATTTTCACAGCTGTCCAAACTTTGTGTTAACCTTCAGGACATAATAAAAGGGGGGGTTATAATTTACTAAATTAACTTTTTCTTTTTTTTTTTTTTTTTAATCACACAATCAAAAGGAAAAAAAAAAAAAAAAAAAAAAAAAAAGACCTTTTAAATTGAAGTTTCAATAAAAGTAAACACACATCTGTAAAAAAACAAGCTGTTGCTGTGGCAACTATTTCCCACTATCCCCTAAACTCCACAGATAATGAAAAAAGCAAATACACAAACTACAGGTGCTGTTTTAGTACATCAAAAGATGATTTTTTTAATACAACATTTCAGAGGAAGTCATTCAAGTAAACAACTCCTTTACCATTTTTAAACAATAGATAAAAGAATAAATGAAAAGTAGAGCAGAATGAATTTTTGGGCTAAGCTATAAGTTCGAAGGACTACTTCAGTTTTACTCAAACCCCAAAACTTTTTGCAAATATATATAAGCTTCTAATTTCATAAGCTTTCCAAACATCTCTTTTTCTAGAATCCAATGAATCTTCAGCTTAGCCAAAGTCTAGACGTTCGCAAGTGAGATATATTCTCAGAAGAAAGCAGTGACATAAAAATGATAAAGTAAAGGAAATAAAGACTGTAGAATAAATTCCTATATTCATTTCCTGTTGTGTTGATACGTAACCCTTTGATATTGAGAATGAGTATAATATGATATTTATGCATACAGATTCTGAAAATTCTATCCAAATTCATCACAATTATCAGTGTTTTGTTGTTGTTGTTGTTTTTTTGTTTGTTTGTTTGTTTTTGGTAGCATTATGCTCTGTAATTAATCCCTAGAGAACTAGATACATTCTCCAGTTCTGAGGGGAGAAAAAATGAAAACTAAAAATGAAGCAAGCCCTTTTTTTAGATAAATATGGGTAAAGTCCAAAGAAACCTAAAGCTTTCATTATTTTTTCATTTTTTAAATGCTTTCTTATCATTAGCATACTCGCTATATGAGCAATGACACTTGCATTTCTGTCTTAAAGAAAATTCTGCTCTTACAGCTCCATTTATAGAGCTAGTCAAACCTAACCCAAAGTGCAATTATGGCAATAAAGAATTTAATGATCCTGATGTTTAAAGAATTGAGATGCAACCAGTGTAATGAAGTTGTATTTTATGCACTACTTATCAGAGGCTCTCAAAGACGTTTATATACTTTAATTATGTCTTGAAACATGTATGTGAGATTAAATAACATATGATCAGATTTTTCCATTTTACAGATAACAAACTAATTACAAAAAATTTAACAGCAGAGCTATGAGTCCTTTTACCTATCTGCCTCATCTACAGAAGATAACATCACACATTACTGTCCGCATCCAGCATGTCATGTGAGTACTCAGCATTACTTTAGTCTGATTTCTGGAGTGTAGTAGACCAGAGTATGCTTGTCTGTTAGGATGTTATAGCCAGAACTATGAGAACTATGTTTTCTGTAAGAGAAATGATTGTTCATTTTTGAATTTTGAAAGATTGCTACAGTAATTTTTAGAAAACATTTTGAAAGATACATTGATTGTGGATTGGAAAAGATATGGATAAACGATGCTGTATTTGCAACTGTGCACAAATTCTTGGCCTCATGATATTGTTGTTTTGTTTCTTTGTTTCTTTGTTTCTTTAATCCTCTCATCATCTGAATATTTTATCTCCATTGTAGTGTAAGACCAAATATTATTTATTACTGCCATTGCTTTTGAATTATTCTACAAGCTTTCAGCTAGCACAGGAAAAGGGAAGGGAAGGGAAGGGAAGGGAAGGGAAGGGAAGGGAAGGGAAGGGAAGGGAAGGGAAGGGAAGGGAAGGGAAGGGAAGGGAAGGGAAGGGAAGGGAAGGGAAGGGAAGGGAAGGGAAGGGAAGGGAAGGGAAGGGAAGGGAAGGGAAGGGAAGGGAAGGGAAGGGAAGGGAAGGGAAGGGAAGGGAAGGGAAGGGAAGGGAAGGGAAACAATTCATATACATATGTGATATGTTATGTAGCTGTACATGTCTATGGGAGAAGTAGGAAAATTTCAGTGAAACTTTCTGATCCACTCTTAAGTACACTAAGTGTCCATCTGCATGTCTACAGACTTTCCTTTAGGTTTAAATGTAACTGATCTAGCACCAAAGATCTAATGTCTTCCCATTAGTCATATGCTCACTAGCACTTCCTATCGATGAAAACCAAGCAGGACAATTAACCAAATAAAGGAGAAAAAATATGAATAAACACAGAGTTAGGACTTTGTTCTCAACAATGATAATAAAAGCTCAGTTGCAGTTTTGGAAAGTTCTTATTCCTATTTTCTCCTAAACAGGATGAATTGGAGATCTGTATGATGTTGCAAGGCTGGAATCTCATCACAACCACAAAAAAATGTTGGGATAGCTCACATGACTGTAATGTTGTCATGGAGGGCTATGTGCTTTTTAGGAAAGAGAGGCCAGGAAGGTGAGGTGGTGGGATTGCACTTTATGTGAGAGAGCAACTGGAATGCATGGAGCTCTGCCTAGGAGTAGATGAAGAGCGAGTTGAGAATTTATGGGTATGTATTAAAGGGCAGGCTACTATGGCTGATACTCTTGTGGGAGTTTGCTACAGGCCTGATTGGGAAGAGGAACTAGATGAAGTCTTCTACAGCTGGAATTAGTCTCACATTCACAAGCCCTGATTCTCATGGGGGATTTTAACCATACTGATGTCTGCTGGAAAGACTACATGGCTAGGTACAAACAGTCCAGAAGGTTCCTGCAGAGTGTTGCTGATGACCACCACACAGGTGGTCGAGCACCCCATGAGGAAAAGTGTGCTGCTGGATCTTATGCTTACAAACAGAAAAGGGCTAGTTTGAGATGTGAAGTCTGGGGACAGACTTCATTGAAGTGACCATGGAGGAGTTCAGGATCTTTCTAGGAGGAAGCAGGGCAAGAAATATGATCACAACCCAGGATGTCAGGAAAGTTCTTAGGTCTCTTCAGAGACCTACTTGGAAGAATACCATGAGTCAGGGCCCTAGAAGGGAGGGGAATCCAAGACAGCTGATCAATATTCAAGCATCACTTCCTCCAAGCTCAATATCTCTGTATTCCTATGAGCAGGAATGTATTCCTTTTTAGGGGTCAGGAGACCTCCTTGGATAAACAAGGAGCTCCTGGAAGGACTCAAATGGAAGGGCTCAAATGGAAGAAGGAAGTTTATAGGGTTAAGTTTATAGGGTTAAGAGGGTTTATAATCTTTGGAAAAGTGGGAAAGCCACTAGGGAGGACTATAAGGATGTTGCGAGGCTGTGCAGGGACAAAATTAGAAAGGCCAAAGCTCATCTGGAGCTCAATCTGGCTACTGCCATTAAAGATAACAAAAAACATTTTGTTAAGAACTGGTTGGTGACCTGGTACGGCACTTGGATGTGCACAAGTCGATGGGGCCGGATGGGATCCACCCAAGGGTACTGAGAGAACTGGCAGAGGAGCTGGCCAAGCCACTATCCATCATTTACCAACAATCCTGGCTATCGGGGGAGGTCCCAGTTGACTGGCAGCTAGCAAATGTGACGCCCATCTACAAGAAGGGCCGGAGGGCAGACCCGGGAAACTACAGGCCTGTCAGTTTGACCTCAGTGCCAAGGAAGCTCATGGAGCAGATTATCTTGAGAGTCATCACACAGCACTTGCAGGGGAAGCAGGCGATCAGGCCCAGTCAGCATGGCTTTATGAAAGGCAGGTCCTGCTTGATGAACCTGATCTCCTTCTATGACAAAGTGACACGCTGGGTGGATGAGGAAAAGGCTGTGGATGTGGTCTACCTTGACTTCAGCAAGGCTTTTAACACTGTTTCCCACAGCATTCTCCTCAAGAAACTGGCTGTTCTTGGCTTGGACTGGTGCACGCTTTGTTGGGTTAGAAACTGGCTGGATAGCTGGGCCCAAAGAGTCGTGGTAAATGAAGTCCAGTTGGAGGCCGGTCACTAGTGGCGGTCCCCAGGGCTTGGTGCTGGGGCCAGTCCTCTTTAATATCTTCATCGATGATCTGGACGAGGGCATTGAGTGCACCCTCAGTAAGTTTGCAGATGACACCAAGCTATGCACGTGTGTCAATCTGCTTGAGGGTAGGAAAGCTCTGCAGGAGGATCTGGATAGGCTGCACCGATGGGCTGAGGTCAACTGCATGAAGTTCAACAAGGCCAAGTGCCGGGTCCTCCACCTGGGACGCAATAACCCCAAGCAGAGCTACAGGCTGGGAGAGGAATGTTTGGAGAGCTGCCAGGCAGAGAAGGACCTGGGAGTGATGGTTGATAGTTGGCTGAACATTAGCCAGCAGTGTGCTCAGGTGGCCAAGAAGGCCAATGGCATCCTGGCTTGCATAAGAAACAGTGTGACCAGCAGGGCTAGGGAGGTGATCGTCCCCCTGTACTCGGCTCTGGTGAGGCCGCACCTCAAGTACTGTGTTCAGTTTTGAGCCCCTCGCTACAAGAAGGACATCGAGGTGCTTGAGCGAGTGCAGAGAAGGGCGATGAAGCTGGTGAGGGGTCTGGAGAACAAGTCCTACGAGGAGCGGCTGAGGGATCTGGGTTTGTTCAGCCTGGAGAAGAGGAGGCTCAGGGGTGACCTTATCGTTCTCTACAGGTACCTCAAAGGAGGCTGTAGCGAGGTGGAGGTTGGTCTGTTGTCCCACATGCCTGGTGACAGAATGAGGGGGAATGGGCTTTAGTTGCGCCAGGGGAGTTTTAGGTTGGATGTTAGGAAGAACTTCTTTACCGACAGGGTTGTAAGACATTGGAACAGGCTGCCTGGGGAAGTGGTGGAGTCACCATCCCTGGAAGTCTTTAAAAGACATTTAGATGTAGAGCTTAGGGATATGGTTTAGTGGGGACTGTTAGTGTTAGGTCAGAGGTTGGACTCGATGATCTTGAGGTCTCTTCCAACCTAGAAATTCTGTGATTTTGTATATGGAATGTGGAAAAGGGGACAGACCACTTGGAAAGAATATAGTGACATTGACAGAGTGTGCAGGGATGAAACAAGGAAGGCCAACACCAATTTGGAGCTAAATCTTGCAAGGGATGTCAACAACAACAAGGGCTTTTCCATAACAGAAAGAAGACTAAGGAAAATGTAGGCCCACTGCTTAATGAGGGGGGTGTCCTAGTGACAAAGGATTCAGAGAAGGCAGAATTAATGAATATCTTCTTTTCTTCAAGTCTTCACTGCTAAGACCAGCCCTCAGGAATCTCTGACCCTAGAGACAAAGAAGAAAGGCTGGGGAATTGAGGATTTTCCCTTGGTGAAAGAGAATCAGGTCAGAGATCTGTAAGGCAAAACTAACACCCGTGAACCCATGGACCCAGATGAGATGCATACACAAGTGCTGAGAGAGCTGGTGGATGTTATTGCTAGCCCACTGTCCAACATCTTAGATAGGTCATGGCTAAGAAGAGAGGTGCCTGAAGACTGGAAAAATAAATAAATAAATAAATAAATATAGGCCCGGTCTTCAATGAGGACAAGGAGGACCCAGAAAACTACAGGCCAGTTAGGCTCGCCTCCATGTCATCTTCAAAGTCATCTTCAACCATATGGAGGAGAAGATGATCAGGAGTAGTCAGCATGGGTGCACCAAGGGGAAATCATGCTTGACCAACCTGATAGTTTTCTATGATGGAATGACTAGCTTGGTAGATGAGGGAACAGCTGTGGATGTTATCTACCTTGGTTTCAGCAAGGTTTGTGACACTGTCTCTCATAACAGTCTCCTCATAGGCCAGCTCAGGAAGTGTGGGATGGATGAGTGGATAGTGAGTTGGATTGAGAACTGGCTGGACGGCAAAGTTCATAGGTTGTAATCAGTGGTGCAGAGTCTAGCTGGAAGCCTGTAGTTAGTGGTGTCACCCAAGGGTCAGTACTGGTTCCAATGCTGTTCAATTTATTCATCAACGACCTGTATGATGGAACGGGGTGCACCCTCAGCAAGTTTGCTAATGACACAAAACTGAAAACCCAGATGGCTGTGCTGCCATTCAGAGGGACCTGAACAGGCTGGAGCACTGAGCAGTGAGGAAGCTCCTGAAGTTCAGCTAAGGCAAATGCAGGGTCCTGCACCTAGGGAGGAATAAACCCATACACCAGTATGTGTTGGGAGGTAACCTGCTGGAGAGCAGACCTGTGGAGAAATACCTGGGAGTACTGATGGAAGAACATTAGGAAGATTGTTGCCAGCAGGCTGAATTAGGTGATTCTGCCCCTCTACTCAGCCCTGATGAGGCCAATCCTGAGGTACTGTGTCCAGTTCTGGGTTCCCTAGTACAAGAGACATAGAACTCCTGGAGTGAGTTCAGAGGAGGGATATGAAAATGATTAGGGGACTGAAGCATCTGTCACATGAGGAGAGGCTGAGAGAGCTGGGTCTGTTTAGTTTGCAGAAGAGAAGACTGAGGGAATCTTATCTATGTGTACACATATCTGAAGGGAGAATGTCAAGACTGTGGGGTCAGACTCTCTTCACCAACAGGACGAGAGGCAACAGGCATAAATTAATACACAGGAAGATACATCTGAATATGACTACTGAGGATAAGGAAAAGGCTGAGGTACTTAATGCCATCTTTTCGTCTGTCTTTACTAGTCAGACCAATTATCCTTGGTGTACTCAGCCTCACAAACTGGAAGTCTGGGATGTGGAGCAGAAGAAACTCCCCACAGTTCCAGTGGTAATAGAGACCCACTGCTCCATCTGCACTGTCACAAGTCCATGGGGCCATATAGGATTTACCTTCTTCTCACAGAAAAGTAGCAACAGGACAAGAGGAAATAGCCTCAAGTTGTGCCAGGGAAATTTTAGGTTATAAATGGGGAGACATTTCTTCTCAGAAAGAGTAGTCAGGCATTGGAATGGCTTGCCCAGGGACTCCAGGTGGAGTGACTGTCCCTGAGGATGTTTATGGAAAGATTGGACCTGGTAGTTAGGGACATGGTTTATTGGGTGACATTGGTAGCAGGGTGATGGTTGGACCAGATGATCTTGGAGGTCTTTTCCAACCTTAACAATTCTATAAGAAAATATTTTCCTGCCAGGATGACAGGGCACTGGAACAGGTTGTTCACAGAGGTTGTGGAGTCTTCTTCTCTAGAGATATTCAAAACCCACCTAGATGCAATCCTGTGCAACGTGCACCAGCTGACCTACTTGGCAGAGGGGCTGAACTAGATTATCTGCAGAGGTTCCTTCCAACCTCAAGCATTCTGTGATTCTGTGTGATTCTGCAGCTAGAAATGAATTTGAACCAACTACACTTAGTGCAAAGCACACTAAATCAAAGTTGCTGAAAAACAGTGAGAATTACTGCTAATCCTTTTTTTTTTTTTTTTTAATTATTATTATATATCAGAGGATATCACATTTACACATTGGAAACCACAACGGAAAGAGCATTTTTTTTCCATTGCAAAAACTCTGCTTTTTGAAAGTTGTCTGCTGTTAGCAGTCCAGAAATATATTGATAGCAATAGTCAATATAATTACATTCAATTTCATTTAGCTTGCATATCACACTTGGCACAAAATGTAAAAGTGTAGCATTTCTAATTGATTATTTATCAATCTGCAAGCTTGATTGAGCACACTGTATTAGACTCAAATGAATACAATGTTCTTGTGCAAAGGTTAATTTTCTGTTCTGTATTTCATTTGGCATTTTTAGGAAAAAGAATAATTGCTTTCAGTGTGTCCATTTAAAATAAGTTTAAAGCTCTGTGGCTGGAAAAACTGAAAAATAACTTTTCTGTCCAAGAAGAGAAATGAGCTGGAATATTAGATGCCCTATATAATGTAAATCAAAATAATATATTGAAATCTTGATATTTTTTTCAGTTTTACCTGATTTTCTCATCTTCACTGTTTCTGTTCTTTGTCATTTTATTATGTTATGTGTTTGGCTAAACACAAGTTACTTTGCAAATCCGATTTATTCATGATCTGATTTTATAGAAATCAAGATAGGAAATTAAATAAATCAATAAATATAATTTGCAGTGGTAATGAAAAAAAATGTAAGGAAATTAAAATGTTTTGCTCTTCAGCCCTTATTTTGTCTGGCTATAATTTCTGTTGATCTGTGCTTATACTATATAAGGAATGAGTTTGGGTTTTAAGTTCCACCTACAGAAACTTTTAAGTTTGAAGTCTCCATAACAACGAGAGCAACTTTCTGAATTTTCATTGCCAGAGAGTACATTTCCATTTCCATTTCATTGTTTGAAGTGATAATGAAGAAATTTAAAACACCACAGCTTCACAGCTCAGAAATATTTTTTTTTTAATATGATTTCAGATATCTTGATTCTATCTTGATTCTTGATTCAGATATCTTGATTCTTGATTGCCATTTGCCGAGGCGATCGGCTCCGGGGCAGACGCGTTCTGCAGCGGAGCGGGGGATCGGGCCAGGCAGGGCTAATTTTTTCCGGCATCGAGCCTACTTGAGGGCATCGAGCCTACTTGAGGGAGCCGCCAGGACCCGGCAGCCCTCGTGAGGGAGGCTGACGAGGCGAAGGCGGAGCCAGCAGCGCCCCCTCCCCAGCCATTCAAAAGCAGCCCTTAGGGAGCGCGAGCGACCAGGAGCGCGGCGAACAGGGCGGGCAAACAGGGCGTGGCGCGTCAGAAGGGAGTGGCGCGGCAGTTAGCGCGGCAGTTCGCGCAGGAAGGGCAGAGCGCTCCCCCTACACACAAACAACACCTCGTTAACAACAGCCGTAACTAGGCGATAATGGTCGCCACCAGGCACGGTGCGCTCTCCAGAAAGTCGGTACACACGCAGACCGACTACCCGTTAAAAAATGCCGCAGTTCAGGTCACCGGATGCATGGAGTGTCTGAGCCTGTTGCTGCCATCGGCGGGAGGCAGAGAAACTGCGTGCGTGAGGTGCGAGCAGGTGGATGATCTGGTCCGCATGGTGGCGGAGCTCAAGGAGGAGGTGGAGAGGTTGAGGGCCATCAGGGAGTGTGAGCGGGAGATAGACTTCTGGAGTAACTCCCTGCAGGGCCTCAAGGGGAGGTGCCGAGGTGAGACTCCCCAAATGGGGGCGGACCCCCTGCCCTGTCCCCGTCGGGCAGAGGGAGGGGATCTGGGAGCTGAGGAGGAATGGAAACAGGTCCCTGCTCGACATCGCAGGCGATGCTCTCCCCTTCCGGCCCCACCTTCCCAGGTGCCCTTACACAACAGGTTTGAGGCCCTAGAGATTGAGAGGTCGGTGTGTGAGGAAGAGGTAGCAAATGTTCCCAGGAGGATGCCTGGGGCGAGGAGGTCAACTCCGCGCCTCAGGACTGCCTCCACCAAGAAAGACAGGAGGGTTATTGTTGTTGGTGACTCGATTCTTAGGGGAACAGAGGGCCCTATTTGTCGGCCTGACCCTACCCGTAGGGAAGTCTGCTGTCTCCCTGGGGCCAGGGTCAGGGACGTTGCCAGGAAGCTTCCTAACCTGGTACGCCCCTCTGACTACTACCCCCTTTTGATAGTCCAGGCGGGCAGTGATAACATCGAAGAGAGAAGCCTCAAGGCTATCAAAAGGGACTTTAGGGGAATGGGTCGGTTAGTGGATGGAGCGGGAGTGCAGGTGGTGTTTTCGTCCATCCCTATGGTGGCAGGGAGGGGTTCAGAGAGGACACGGAAAGCCCACCTGTTAAACACGTGGCTCCGGGGCTGGTGCCAACGCAGAAATCTTGGGTTTTTTGATCATGGGGCACTTTACTCAGCACCTGGCCTGATGGCCGCAGACGGGTCCCTATCTTTTAGGGGAAAAAGGATCCTGGGCCAGGAGCTGGCAGGGCTCATTGAGAGGGCTTTAAACTAGGTAGGAAGGGGGATGGGGCTGAGGCTAGGATTGTTGGGGCTGTGCCAGGGGGAACAATGGCAAGGCCGGAGGATAAGGCAATGGCCCAGCTGAAGTGCATCTACACCAATGCACGCAGCATGGGTAACAAACAGGAGGAGCTGGAAGCCATCGTGCGGCAGGCAGGCTACGACTTGGTTGCCATCACGGAGACGTGGTGGGACCAGTCTCATGACTGGAGTGCTGCAATGCCTGGCTATAAGCTCTATAGAAGGGACAGGCAGCATAGAAGGGGTGGTGGTGTGGCTCTCTATATTAGAGAGTCTTTCGAGGTTGTAGAACTCGAGGTTGGGAATGACAAGGTCGAGTCCCTTTGGGTTAGGATCGGCAGGGACAACAAGGCTAGTGTCCTGGTCGGGGTCTACTATAGACCGCCGAACCAGGATGAGGAGACGGATGAGGAATTCTACAGGCAGCTGACAGAGGTTGCAAAATCATCAGCTCTTGTACTCGTGGGGGACTTCAACTTCCCTGACATATCCTGGAAGCACAACACAGCCCTGAGAAAGCAGTCTAGGAGGTTTCTGGAGAGCGTGGAAGATAGCTTCCTGACACAGCTGGTTAGTGAGCCTACCAGGGGAGGTGCCCCGCTAGACCTTCTCTTCACAAACAGAGAAGGACTGGTGGAGGACGTGATCGTCGGGAGCTGTCTCGGGCAGAGTGACCACGCAATGGTGGAGTTCACTATTCTTGGCGAGGCCAGGAAGGGGACCAGTAAAACCACTGTATTGGACTTTCGGAGGGCTGACTTTGAACTGCTCAGGACACTGGTTGGTGGAGTCCCTTGGGAGTCCCAGGAAGGCTGGGCGATCTTCAAGAGGGAAGTCTTCATGGCGCAGGAACGGTCTGTACCCACGTGCCCAAAGACGAGCTGGCGGGGAAGAAGACCGGCCTGGCTCAACAGAGAATTGTGGCTTGATCTTAGGAGGAAAAAGAGGGTTTATAAGCTTTGGAAAAGTGGGCAGGCCACTAAGGAGGACTTTAAAGAAGTAGCGAGGCTGTGCAGGGACAAAATTAGGAAGGCCAAAGCTCATCTGGAGCTCAATCTGGCTACTGCCGTTAAAGATAACAAAAAATGTTTCTATAAATACATCAACACAAAAAGGAGGACTAAGGAGAATCTCCATCCTTTACTGGATGCGGGGGGAAACTTAGTTACAAGAGATGAGGAAAAGGCGGAGGTGCTCAATGCCTTCTTTGCCTCAGTCTTTAGCGGCAATGCCGGATGTTCTCTGGATACCCAGTACCCTGAGCTGGTGGAAGGGGATGGCGAACAGGATGTGGCCCTCATTATCCATGAAGAACTGGTTGGTGACCTGCTACGGCACTTAGATGTGCACAAGTCGATGGGGCCGGATGGGATCCACCCAAGGGTACTGAGGGAACTGGCAGAGGAGCTGGCCAAGCCACTATCCATCATTTATCAACAGTCCTGGCTATCGGGGGAGGTCCCAGTTGACTGGCAGCTAGCAAACGTGACGCCCATCTACAAGAAGGGCCGGAGGGCAGACCCGGGAAACTACAGGCCTGTCAGTTTGACCTCAGTGCCAGGAAAGCTCATGGAGCAGATCCTCCTGAGAGTCATCATGCAGCACTTGAAGGGGAAGCAGGCGATCAGGCCCAGTCAGCATGGCTTTATGAAAGGCAGGTCATGCCTGACGAACCTGATCTCCTTCTATGACAGAGTGACGCGCTGGGTGGATGAGGGAAAGGCTGTGGATGTGGTCTACCTTGACTTCAGCAAGGCTTTTGACACCGCATCCAACAGCATTCTCCTCAAGAAACTGGCTGCTCTTGGCTTGGACTGGTGCACGCTTCGTTGGGTTAGAAACTGGCTGGATAGCCGGGCCCAAAGAGTCGTGGTGAATGGAGCCAAGTCCAGTTGGAGGCCAGTCACTAGTGGCGTCCCCCAGGGCTCGGTGCTGGGGCCGGTCCTCTTTAATATCTTCATCGATGATCTGGACGAGGGCATCGAGTGCACCCTCAGTAAGTTCGCAGATGACACCAAGTTAGGTGTGTGTGTCGATCTGCTTGAGGGTAGGAAAGCTCTGCAGGAGGATCTGGATAGGCTGCACCAATGGGCTGAGGTCAACTGCATGAAGTTTAACAAGGCCAAGTGCCGGGTCCTGCACCTGGGGCGCAATAACCCCAAGCAGAGCTACAGGCTGGGAGAGGAATGTTTGGAGAGCTGCCAGGCAGAGAAGGACCTGGGAGTGATGGTTGATAGTCGGCTGAATATGAGCCAGCAGTGTGCTCAGGTGGCCAAGAAGGCCAACGGCATCCTGGCTTGTATTAGGAACAGCGTGACCAGCAGGGCTAGGGAGGTGATCGTCCCCCTGTACTCGGCTCTGGTGAGGCCGCACCTCGAGTACTGTGTTCAGTTTTGAGCCCCTCGCTACAAGAAGGACATCGAGGTGCTTGAGCGGGTGCAGAGAAGGGCGACGAAGCTGGTGAGGGGCCTGGAGAACAAGTCCTATGAGGAGCGGCTGAGGGAGCTGGGCTTGTTCAGCCTGGAGAAGAGGAGGCTCAGGGGTGACCTTATCGCTCTTTTTAGGTACCTCAAGGGAGGCTGTAGCGAGGTGGGGGTTGGCCTGTTCTCCCACGTGCCTGGTGACAGGACGAGGGGGAATGGGCTTTAAGTTGAGCCAGGGGAGTTTTAGGTTAGATGTTAGGAAGAACTTCTTCACTGAAAGGGTTGTGAGGCACTGGAACAGGCTGCCCAGGGAAGTGGTGGAGTCACCATCCCTGGAAGTCTTCAAAAGACGTTTAGATGTAGAGCTTAGGGATATGGTTTAGTGGAGGGCTGTTAGCGTTAGGTCAGAGGTTGGACTCGATGACCTTGAGGTCTCTTCCAACCTAGGAAATTCTGTGATTCTGTGATTCTGTGATTCTGTAAAATGATCACATACCTGAGACTATAATCAGAAAATTCATTCTCTTCTTATTTAGTATAAAATGTAGGAAAAAATATATATTTATTTGCAAATAATTCATAAACATAAACTTCTGTAATATAAATGTCTATCTATTACTAAAGTAATTGTAAATAATTATCCAATACACACTTTGGTGTCAGTTTATTTGAGCAGCACCAGCAGGACATGTCTGAATATAATAAACAATAGTATGTCAGATCTAAACAATGGTAAAGTGACAACTTGTGAGAAGTTATGGTTAGGGATATATTTATTTTACTTATACTTTGAAAATATCCACAAAGCTGCTTCAATTTCAAGCTACCTCATCATGTATTTTACAGTACCTGGTTTCCTGGTCAGCTTGTATAGATCTTCTAAATGGTCTTAAAATAATAGGATTCAGGGGTCTAAATCAACCAGCCTGAAAAGCTTTCAGGACTCTGAGACCTCTGCCCATCTGCCCCCTCCCCATAGGTTACTGGAGATCCACCCTTTCTTTATTCCCTGTGGTATGCCTCTGTATGTCACAGTAGAACCAAGAACTATGAATGTCTTGGCTAAGCCTGTTTGAAAGTTAGATCTAGCTCTGTGTAAATTCTTTCCCCTCCCCTCCCCTCCCCAAAAACTAAAATGTTGGTTATTTACCCAAATAGTATAGAGAAACTTTAAAACTGACAATATCATTTAGCAGCTCAGTTTCCAATCTGCAGATAATGAGGCATTTATGGCTATTGTAATGGCATACATATTTTGTATGTATGATGTTACATATAAGTGATTTTAACAGCATAGGTAAATATGTTAGTCTTCACTCTTCACCCCAGTAATTTCTGTTGGACTATGTTTTGCTAGTAATTTCAAAGCTTTGCCAGCCATATTTATTGAACTGAAATTTGGTTACGAGCAGATTCTAACTTCTAGAATTAGATTTAGCAGTAGATTTAGTGGATTTCACAAGTTGTAAGAAGGGTTAATGTTAATGTGCAGGCTCCTAGGTATACTAGTTAGCAAGCTATACAAAAACATTTACACTAATATATATGTTAATAAATACACCAACAATACATTAGTGCTGTGAGTTGACTCCAGAAGGCAGCTAAGCAATGCACAACTGCTTGTTCATTTCCTCCCACAAAAACCCTAGTGAGACAGGGGACAAGTGTCCCTTCCTAGAGCCTGGCACACCCCAAATCTATTTATTGCAGGGGCAGAATGAGAAACAGAGGAATCCTGATACTGTGCAAGACCTGCTCAGCGACAGTTAAACCATTGCTGTGTTATAAAACATTGCTTTGGTCACAGATATAAAACACAGAATCACAGGAGATACTGTAAAGAAAATTGACTCCATCACAGCCAAACCTGGCACAGTTAGAAAACACTATAATAATACCGAATGCAAGCTGCTAACTTTAAATCAGGAACCACAGTAATCAGTTTATCTGAACTATTTTCAAACAGGCTGCAAACTTTTGCTGAATGGGTCAAGCACAAACACAAAAAGATACAGTTCTGACTTCCAACAAATTAAATTCTATTCTAGAATATATTTTCAGAATATATTCTATTCTGATAAATTGCTTCCTGTTATGAATTTGGCTAATTCCAGTGTCCTGTCAGTGGGTCTTGTAAAATATTTAGTTTTAATTTATTGTTTCTTTGATGAAAATTAGACTGTGAAGGAAATGAACTGAATTTTTCATCTATTCATTGACTGAGCTCCTGGCATCTCAGAATAATATATTTCTTATGGTCCCATATATTTGTGACACAAACTGGGGTGAATGACTGATATGCCAGAGAGTCATACTGCCATCCAAACAGGTTGGAGAAATGTGGTGACAGGAACTCCAATAAGTCCAACAACAGGAAGTCCTGCACTTGGTGAGAAATGAGCCCATTCACCAGTACATGCTGGGGGCCATGCAGCTTGTGGACACCATGCTGAATATGCATAAGCAATGTGCCCTTGCCACAATGAAAGCCGACAGTACGCTAGGCTGCATTAGGCAAAGTGTCACCAGAAAGCCAGGAAAGGTGATCTTTCTGCTCTACTCAGTATTGGTGTGTCCACACCTGGATTACTGTGTTCAGTTCTGGGATCCCCAGTACAAAAATTGCATGGATATACTGCCCAACAAAGGGCCACAGAAATGATAAATGGACTAGGTAATCTCCCTTATGAGGAAAGTATGAGAGAACTGGGAATTTTCAGCCTGAAAATAAGGTTCCGGGGAACTCATCAATGTATACAAGTACCTCAGTGGAGGGTGAAAAGATGAAAGAGACAGGTTCTTTTCAGTGGTGCCCAGTCTGAGGTCAAGAGACAATGAGCACAAACTGAAACACAGGAAGTTCCCCCTGAACATCAGGAGATATTTCATTACTGTGAAGTCGACTGAGGACTGGCAAAATTTGTCCAGAGAAGTTATAGAGTTGTTCTTGGAGATATAAGCTGAGCTGATGAACTCCAGGGCAGGAGCATTCTGTAGTGGAGTGGGCGATTGTGGTGTACAAGGGAGTCCTGCATCAAGACAACCCCAGGGAACAGAGGAGTTGCCAGCACCTGGCAGACCCACAAGAGAAGCTGAGGAGTCATAGGCAGGGCCAGAAGAAGTGGAAGCCACCCCCACACATACAAAGACAACCCCTGGGGAGCACAGCAAAAAGGAGCAAGGCAAAAAGTGAAGCAGGGACATGTGGCATGGGAAGAGTTCAGGGATGCTGTTCAGGTGTGCAGGGAGGGGATCAGAAAAGCCAAAGCACAGATGGAACTGAGCTTAGTAAGGAATGCAAATAACAAGAAGAGAGGATTCCATGGCGAGTATATTGGCCAGAAAAGAAAGGCCAAGGAGAGTGTTCTCCCTCAAACAAGCAGGAGAACTGATAATGGCAGACATGGAGAAGGCTGAGGTACTCAGCAAACTTTTTGCTCGTGTTCACTGTCAGGCAGGTTTTCCATGTCTCTTGATTCCCTGAAACTCTAGGCGAGGGCTGGGGAAGCGAAGTCCCTCCCACTGTAAGAGGAGAGTAAATTTGAGACTGCCTGATGAAAGCAGACAGATACAAGTCTATGGGCCTCAATACCATGCATCCCAGGGCCCTGAGGGAACTGGCTGATAAGGTTGCCAAGTTTCCTCCCATCATATGTGAAAAGTTCTGGAAGCCAGATGAAGTCTCTGGTGACTAGAAAAAGGGAAACATCACTCCCATTTTTAAAAAGGACTTCTCTCAAGGACTTGGGGATTCTGGTGGACAAAAAACTTGCCATGAACCAGCAGTGTGCACTTGCACCCCTGAAAGGCAACTGCAGCCTAGGCTGCATCAACAGAGGCATGGACAGCAGAGCAGGGGAGGTGACTGTCCCCACCTGATTTGCCCTTGTGAGGAGCACTGCATCCAGCCTTGGGGCCCCCAGCAAAGAATGGGGCCCCGTTCTTTAAATTTTAATTTTTATTTTAATTTTCATTATAAGAAAACTACATTTCATGTTTTGTTGTTGTTGTTTGTTTGTTTTGTTTTGTTTGTTTATTTCTTTGTTTCCCTGAAATGTGGACCAAAATATTTATTAGGCATATTTGTCTTCTTGGCATTATTTTCATCACCTCAGCTCTCTATTACGCATTAATACTACCATTAGAATTGCATTCATACTTCATATACTTGAAAATGCCTTATTTTTCTTAAATTATCAAATTTACATACAAGTTTCTTCTTGCGTATTTTGCTTCCCATATAAGTTTACTAGCCTGATCAGACTTCATTAATTATTACTAAATTATGTAGTACTTTCTATATTGCAAATATAGTGAACTGTCAGGAGAAAGCAAATTCATAGGAAGGTAACTACTTTTCCCTTCCTATTTGTTTGGATTTTTATTCATTTATAGACATCATTCGTATTCAGATAATAGTTAACAGGAAATAAAACTGGGCATATCTATAACTTAGAACTTCATGAATTTAGTGCCATGTACAATGGATGATTCTCCATATTTTGCATTTAACTGTGCAGAGAGCATAAGAGCATAAGAGCATCACACTAAATTTATGGCAATTTCTTCTTAGTTTATTCCTACAAACCACTTCTGAATCACTTCTCAATCCTATCACCTTCTATCTGTGTCAGAAAAGTTTGTGCTAGAGGAATCAGAGAGAGGCTATGAACAGAAAGTAAATTTTAGGAAAAAAAAAAAAAAAAAAAGAAAAAAAACCTTTGTATGTGAACGATATGTGTCACTTTTTGGTGACTTGTTGATTCTAGTTTAATCTTTTTTAGATTAAAAAAAAGAAAAAAAGAATCCTTCAGAATCTCTTCTTGCAAATTTATTAACTGGAAAAATGGAAAGAAAAGTAAGAGTGGTGACAAAGGAAGCAGCACAAGTGAGAAGGCCTCTGTGAATGGAAAAGCCAAGACCAAATTTGCTCAAGTCTGGAAAAGGTAAGGTAGGGTGATTCTCAAGGCACCATCTCACAGACAATGGATAGATCAATGAATAAATCAAATCCCAGGTGCCTAAACCATGAGATCTTCTAGAGTGGTATGCTCTCTTACTCCCTTCAGCCTTCTTTGCTTCACTATGTTGTGTAACCTGAGTTACTTACACTGGTTGTTTGTTTTCATTTTTTTCTTAACAAAATAAAGGTAACCTTACCCTACATGATTCCACAGAACTTTTTTCGTGCTTTGGTGGTCTATTGCACTTAAGCACAAATAGATTTTATTTATTTATTTATTTATTTTAAGAAATATCTTCAGCCAACATATTCCAGCTTGTCTATCATTTATAAATTATGTACCTCAGCTTTGATATTAAATATAATTCCTGCTGAATAATTTATGATGGATTCACAAAATATAGTCCCCTCACCTTCATACTTTCTTACTTGAATGCTCTGCTTTTCTCATACACCTGTATGAAATGCACACACAGGCATAAAGAAACAACTGTAAAAGTTAGTCTGCATAACAGGAGCTAACAATTCCATAAACACTGAAGTCCACTCTGAATTTAAATCCCCTCCCCCTTTTTTTTTCCTTAAGCTGATACAAGGTTACATTGTTTTTTGTTTTTGTTGTTATTTGTTTGTTTGTTTTTCTAGATGTTTCCTTAAAAACCAAGGGAATTTATAAAAGTCAAGTGAAAATATGAGAAAGGTATTTGCTGCTAAAGACAAATAGTCACCTTAGCCTATGCATGTAATCTGCCGTTTTTATATATCTGTTTAAAAATAATTTTAGAAAATGGATCCTCGCCTTGTAAGTCACTTAGGTTTTGGCATATTTACTCACTCTCTGAGAGCACAAATGTTGGCATTTTCAGATCACAAAAACAATTTTCACTTGACTATGTATGGTTCTTATACACAAATTGATACAATCACTCTTTTTCTGTCCTAATCCTTAGTTGATCTCATAATGCTTTGATGATTTGTGTTCGGAAAATAAAAATCCAAAGAACATAAAGCTTATCTTTCATGTAGCAGGTTACCTGTCATTTCTCCAACATCACAGAAAAATTGAAATTATAAAAATAGTCTCAAAATAAAATTTTCTTTTGTGGTATTTATATGGACTAAACAAGTAGGAACCACATCTGTTATTGTAGACGGTAATGATAGGGAATTAAATATGACAGTGGATCCTGGATTAAGAGGCAATTAGTAGCAGCAGGACATATGTATTCCACTGGCTTTAAGGAAGAATTCCCCAGTGATTTTCAGTGGTAAGAAAGTGCCTTGTTACAAGAGATGAGGAAAAGGCGGAGGTGCTCAATGTCTTCTTTGCCTCAGTCTTTAGCGGCAATACCGGATGTTCTCTGGATACTCAGTACCCTGAGCTGGTGGAAGGGGATGGGGAGCAGGATGTGGCCCTCATTATCCATGAAGAACTGGTTGGTGACCTGCTACGGCACTTAGATGTGCACAAGTCGATGGGGCCGGATGGGATCCACCCAAGGGTACTGAGAGAACTGGCAGAGGAGCTGGCCAAGCCACTATCCATCATTTATCAGCAGTCCTGGCTATCGGGGGAGGTCCCAATCGACTGGTGGCTAGCAAACGTGACGCCCATCTATAAGAAGGGCCAGAGGACTGACCCGGGAAACTACAGGCCTGTCAGTTTGACCTCAGTGCCAGGAAAGCTCATGGAGCAGATCCTCCTGAGAGTCATCATGCAGCACTTGCAGGGGAAGCAGGCGATCAGGCCCAGTCAGCATGGGTTTATGAAAGGCAGGTCATGCCTGACGAACCTGATCTCCTTCTATGACAAAGTGACGTGCTGGGTGGACGAGGGAAAGGCTGTGGATGTGGTCTACCTTGACTTCAGCAAGGCTTTTGACACCGCATCCAACAGCATTCTCCTCAAGAAACTGGCTGCTCTTGGCTTGGACTGGTGCACGCTTCGTTGGGTTAGAAACTGGCTGGATAGCCGGGCCCAAAGAGTCATGGTGAATGGAGCCAAGTCCAGTTGGAGGCCAGTCACTAGTGGCGTTCCCCAGGGCTCAGTGCTGGGGCCAGTCCTCTTTAATATCTTCATCGATGATCTGGACGAGGGCATCGAGTGCACCCTCAGTAAGTTCGCAGATGACACCAAGTTAGGTGCGTGCGTTGATCTGCTTGAGGGTAGGAAAGCTCTGCAGGAGGATCTGGATAGGCTGCACCGATGGGCTGAGGTCAACTGCATGAAGTTCAACAAGGCCAAGTGTCAGGTCCTGCACCTGGGGCGCAATAACCCCAAGCAGAGCTACAGGCTGGGAGAGGAATGTTTGGAGAGCTGCCAGGCAGAGAAGGACCTGGGAGTGATGGTGGATAGTTGGCTGAATATGAGCCAGCAGTGTGCTCAGGTGGCCAAGAAGGCCAACGGCATCCTGGCTTGTATCAGAAACAGTGTGACCAGCAGGGCTAGGGAGGTGATCGTCCCCCTGTACTCGACTCTGGTGAGGCCGCACCTCGAGTACTGTGTTCAGTTTTGAGCCCCTCGCTACAAGAAGGACATTGAGATGCTTGAGCGGGTCCAGAGAAGGGCGATGAAGCTGGTGAGGGGTCTGGAGAACAAGTCCTACGAGGAGCGGCTGAGGGATCTGGGTTTGTTCAGCCTGGAGAAGAGGAGGCTCAGGGGCGACCTTATCGCTCTCTATGGGTACCTCAAGGGAGGCTGTAGCGAGGTGGGGGTTGGTCTGTTCTCCCACGTGCCTCGTGACAGGATGAGGGGGAATGGGCTTTAGTTGCGCCAGGGGAGGTTTAGGTTGAATGTTAGGAAGAACTTCTTCACTGAAAGGGTTGTGAGGCATTGGAACAGGCTGCCCAGGGAAGTGGTGGAGTCACCATCCCTGGAAGTCTTCAAAAGACGTTTAGATGTAGAGCTTAGGGAAATGGTTTAGTGGGGACTGTTAGTGTTAGGTCAGAGGTTGGACTCGATAATCTTGAGGTCTCTTCCAACCTAGAAAATTCTGTGATTCTGTGATATCACTTGGAATTGGTGTTCATGTTCTATTTCATATAAATGCATTTCATAACAACAAAAATAAAAATGTAATTTTGAAAACATTTATAAACCTTTAGAATTTATTTAACATTGTTGCCACAGGAAAAATAAATAAATAAATAAATAAATAAATAATAATAATAATAATAATAATAATAATAATAATAATAATAATAATAATAATCTATCCCTGAAAAGAAAAAGAAGCCAATGAAGAGAACTGAAGGCTTGATTCCTGGGGAATAGATTTAACTTGCACTGCAAAGAATTTCTATTCTGTGACAAACAATAAAAAAGTATGAAAAGTCACAAGTGTGACCTAAATCAGCAATAATACATTAATGGCTTAAAAAAAAAAAAAAAAAAAAAAAAAAGTAATAGATGCACAACTGCAAATATTGCTCTGATGGAGATCTAATTGTAGGAGATCTAATGAATAATAAATCCATGAAGTTCATAGGCTATGAATGTACACACACACACAAAAATATATTATAAAAATTAATTAGTAATGAAAAACAGGAATATTTCAGCATTTATCTATCTCTGTCATAATTGATGCATATATTTTTAAGGCAGCAAAATAACTTCCATTAGTTATCTTGGTGAGCTCTTCCTCTGGCCATGAAAAGCAGGCAGAATTGATTTTTCAGAACAGATTGGTGGGATGTATATCACTTGCACTAAAGGAATAACACATGACACGAAATGTTGGAATCTAGAGCAGTGCTGTGCAACATTACAAAGAATGAGCTATAGGTCTGTGGGTGCCCCCTGGCACTTGGTGTGTGCACAGAAGATTGGTAAAATTGAGTATATAGCCTTCAATTTCTTTTGACAATCAAACTACCTTAGATTACTTTCATTTTTCTTAATATATTCAACACTATTTCTGAATCAAGACTTTCAAGATAAATACCTGAGCATATAAAAGGATTAATCTGTATCCTCAAGTAGATCTCTTATTTCCAATTGTGAAGAAGATACCAGATTTTTAAAAGATGGTATGAACTAGAAAGAATAATGATTGGGACTTCTTAGATGCAACTAAAAAGAATTATCATAGAATCATAGAATATCCCAAGTTCAATGGGACCCACAGGAATCATCAAGTCCAAAGAGAGGACTGGAGCACCTCTCTTATGGAGACAGGCTGAGTGGTCTAGGGTTGTTCAGCCTGGAGAAGAGAAGGCTGCGTGGAGACTTGTCTTCCATACATAATGGGGGCCTACAGGAAAGCTGGGGAGGGACTCTGTCAGGATGTATGGTGACAGGACAAAGGGGAATGTCTTGAAACTAAAAGAGGGTAGGTTTTGATTAGATATAAGGAAGAAATTCTTTACTCTGAGGGTGATGAGGCACTGGAATTGAGGAGGGTGCTCCAACCTTCTGCTCATCATTACCTTCCTCTGGGCTCGTTCTAATAAGTCCTTGTTCTTCTTGTGCTGGGGGCCCCAGAGCTAAGAGCAGTATTCCAGGTGGGGTCTCAAAGGAGGAGGGACAATCAGTTCCGTGACCTGCTGTTCATGCTGCTTTTGATGCAGTCCAGGATATGGTTGTCTTTCTGGGCTGTGAGTGTGCTTCGCCAGTTCATGTTCAGTTTCTCAACAACCAATACTCCCAGGTCCTTCTCCTAAGACCTGCTCCCAACCCATTTTCTGCCCAGCCTTTATTTGTGCTTGGGATTACCCCAACCCAGGTGCAGGGCCTTGTAATTGATCTTGTTGAACCTCATGACATTCACACAGGAGTTTCCTTTAAGAGGAAGAGAAAGAACTGCTATTTTATCCAATCTGTGCTTCAGTAGGATATTGGGTAGTGTAAAGTGTAGGGAACTGGGACTTAAGATGCTACATTTTTTTCAGTTCCTATGTTGGACAAATAGGACAAAAATACATTAATATAATACATAATTAAAAGATCCAGCAATAGGCAAACTTGTTTCATTTGTGTCTTCCTGTGTAAATGGTCACAAACACAAGCAATTTTCAAATTTAATTTACCATAGGAGCAGAAAGGTTTCCAAATTTGAACAGTACCAGACACTGTTTTACCTTGAAGTTTCCCCTGAATGCAACACATTTGCTTGTTTTTGTTGCATTTTGTCTTGGATTGGTACTGTTCTTGGAAACTGCCAAGAAACTACATGTAAAATGAACATTGACCTTTGCTTAATTTCTGTGTGTCCTCCTGAAGTCTGAGACAACGTGTTCTGCTTTCTAACAAAGTACCTTATGAATTTCCAGCCTCCTTAGCACTCAAACTTTACTAAATGATAAACCCTTAAACTGAAGGGCTGAAAACAGCCCTTTTAGCACCATCAATTTTCTCAGAGAATATCACCACCCACCCTACTTTTTGAAAGGTAAATCTTGCTCTGATGCCAGTTTCTTGAAAAATGGTGTGAACGTATGGACATATTTAATGAGTACTTTTTAATGTGTAACGACATTTATAATAAAAATATTTTTTTTCTTATTACCACTTTTTTGATTACCCTTGTTTCCTTCAATCATTCAAGTATCAAAGAAATTTATGTGAAAGATTTATGAAAAAGAATGATAAAATGCATATAATTGCTTTGGTTATAAAAATGATGGGGGCTATAAAAACATGGAAGACTTTAAATGAAACAATTACCCATGGATATGTTACTGAAGAGCATTTATGCAAATACAGAACATAGCTATTATATTGAGCAGAATAAATACTTCTCTGAACAGTTACATAGCTGTCTAGCAGACACTTGAATTTTATTTATCAGTTTGCAGACAGCTGGAAAAACAGCTGCCTAATATATACGGGACAGAAAGAGAAACATTGTTCAATAGCATATAAAATAATCGTAGAACCTTGAAAACCACCTGGCTGATAGTAAAGCTGTATACACACTGAAGTTCCCCTCTTCATCTAAATGGGGCTTCAGTTTGTGTGTAACCAAAGCTCTCATTGTCAAATAGTAAGTGTGACTATAAACAACTGCTCAGGTGAAAAATGTTGAATGTGCAACATCAGCTCTGCTGATACAAATTAAGGTGCTTTACAATACTGTAACAGCAAATAAGGATCTAGTCATATCTATCCAGAATAAAGTATGGATCTGGTCCTATCTAGCCAGAATAAAGTACTAGATCGTTTATGCTAACCAGCCATCTGAAGTGCCAGTTCAAATCTCAAATTTGCATTTATTTTTCATTTCCATGCTTTGTTTTTCCTCTTCTTACACTGAAATGACAGATTGTGAAAGTGGCATGGGAGAATGACTTGAAATATTTAATTTGCCAACAAATCTTCATACAGAAGCTTCCTACCCTATTTCAGAAAAACTAAACAACACAACAAAAAGCACAGGAACACTGGCACAAATGGCAAAAGTATTCTTTTGTCCCTCCTAGATCCACAACAGTAATTTTCACCTGACAAAGCACCTCCTGCCTTTCTGCTCAGAGACATAATAGATTCCTTAATTGTTTTTTTGTTTGTTTGTTTGTTTGTTTGTTTGTTCTTTTTGGCACTCTTATTTATTTATTTATTATTTCTAATTCTATATTTCTGGGGGGGTTGTTCACAAGGACTGCCTTGTGAAGATGAAGAGTTGATTTTTAAGGAGTAAATGTTTGTCTAACTACATGGTCACTTGATTGTATCTAGGTTTCATGATGCTAGTCATGTGTTCGTATAAATATCTGATAGAGGTCAGGAAGTATTAGGAACATTAGTTCAGAAGTAAATGAGGGATATTGTATTTTTGCTTTGTGACACTAATAGAAATAATAAAAATGAAGTACTGTGAGAAAGGCTGGTGTACACAAAAGTAGTAAATTTTACACATTAAAAAAAAAAAAAAAAAAAGAAAGAAAATGGTGATTAGTAATGCAACATGATTGAACTAAACCATGTCATATTCTGCAATACATGTACCCTTTCTCTGAAATTAGGTAACCCTTGACAACCTTAAAGTATAATTAAAGAATATAAAATTACTCAAGTTAGATAAAATATAGATTCTTAAGCTGTTGTTTGACTGTTACTTACAGGAATGGGTACAACAAGAACACATAATAATGTGTTCTTGTGTCCTAATAATGCAGTACAATGGCATCATTTTATGAGAGACATTTATCTGTTAATTAGATATAATCTATCACCAGCTGAAGCATAATTAAATGTAATCATTTAAAAGCTACTTGCATTATAAATAAGTGACTAAAATGTGTAACTGAGAGAACATTTACATAATTAATAATTATATTTGATGTTCACTTACAAAACTGATTCACACTTTTTAACAAAGAATGCAACTGAGCATTATTAGAAGGTTTTCTTTTGAGTTGGATCATTTTTGTTGTTTCATTTTGTTGTGTTTTTCCTCAATGATATGAAGTGTCCTAAGTGATCTATTAAATTAATGTTTAGAATAAATGTGTTATAAATGGCTCAGGATTCAAATTAGGATTAAATAAAAAAATAGGATTCTTTTGGTCATTCTATCATATAATACTGGATCATTTTCAATTTACTCTTTAATTTTCTGAGGCCCCTATTGTTCCAATTTCTAATCATTATTCATAATGGACTTTTTGGTCATATATCTGTTAATTTGCTCCCTTTCTGGTCCTTGGTCTTCGATTTTATCTGACCCATCTGGGAATTTTACTAGTGGCAATTCCCACAGCCCTTGGTTGCCCCCAGTGAGAGTGTCTTGCAGGAGGTTTAGGACCTATCACCCACCCACGTATCACTCCCTTCACCAGCCCAGCCCCCCCACAGGAGATTAGAACCAGTGAGAAAACAAAAAGACCTCCACGCTGACTTTAGAAGTTTCAGTTACACTCTCACACACAAACACTGGCAACCGCACCTTTACCCAACCGGACGGTATCTTACGAATCAGTCGTCTTCGTCCAGAATCCAACTGGACGGTATCCACAAGCATCTCTGCTGTCTTCGTCTGGGATCGAACCAGACGGTATCCACAAACGACTGTCGTCTTCGTCCAGTTCAATCCCGGAGACCGGAATCCAACCGAACGGTATCCAAACGACCCTGTTGTCTTCATCCGGATCTTCGCGCGCAGAATTACGGGCAAAAAAAACAGCCGGCAAGGGAGCTCAAAAAAAAAATCAAATTCTTTGCTTACCTTTATTGAGGTTCAGGATGGCATTAGTCCCGATCTGACTCAAACAGGAGCCACCAAATGGTGGGGTGCCTCTCCTAGATTAAATCAGAATTCAGGAACTATAGCCATCCCGGACGAGCCCCCAAATTGTTATAAATGGCTCAGGATTCAAATTAGGATTAAATAAAAAAATAGGATTTATTCAAAGGATATAAAGGAATAGAGGTAAGCAAACAGCGCTGGGTGCACCGGGAGTCTCCGCTCCACCAGGACGCACACCAGTTACATCAAGCAGCTGATTTTTATGCTCCTAGACTAATACATATTCATTACTACTTCTAAAAAAATAGATTATTATAATTAGCTTCTGGGGTCCAGTCCCTCCTACTGGAGCATGCGCAGTCTCCTCTGGGGGTCTCTTCTGGGGGTCTCTAGGGGTCTTTCATGCTGAAGGCTCGTAGTCTTCCTCTCCCCCTTTGTACTTACTTGGCACCATACCAAGTTTATAGAACATTCTCTTCAGGTCTTGTCTCCCAGCCGTCCTTCAGCTTCTTTTTCCTTCCTCTTTATCTCTCGGCCCCCCTAACCAGATACCAAAGATCCGCATAGTATCCCATAACAGTCACTAGTTGTTATCAGTTGTTCTGAAACTCCCAGACATCAAACACAAACAGCTTTCTTATTTGACGCTTCACGAGTAATTAAAACATTCTTCCCCAGCCATTCACAGACACATCTATAGCAGTGTTAAGTTTATCTCAAAGAAGACAGGAAAAAAGGCTGTAATTGTTAGAAATTGAAGTCCAGAATAACAAAAGTAAACAGGTTCATAAATTTAAGGAGTGTTTTCTGAAGACGTGATAAATTGACTAGAATGAGGGGGAGACTGGGACACACTGCATCTGTGGTTCAAGAATTAAATTGCCAGTGCAGGGCCCAGAAGCAGACAGGATTCAAACAGAATTGTTCTTTATGGACGCGAATTGTTAAAACATTCCTCACAAATGGATTCTTGTGTAATACCTACTTTCAGTATTAAACCTTTCCACTCTTCAAGTTTCTTCATTTCTTTTATTCTTTGCAATAACTTTCTAATAATAATAATTTAAAAGGAGTCTTGGAACATACAGAGAAACCCACATGTTACAGAAATATACAGACACTCCAAGTTTAACACTTAAATGAGAAGAAACTTTTCAATGACACTTCAACGAAAGCTTTTCTTTAAAGGTTTCCAGAATTACATGTCATGAATATTACTCTTCCCAGTTACTTGTATCTGCATATATGCCCAAACTCACACAGAGACAATATATTGTTTATCCCCTGCTTACAGTTGTCTCAAATATCCTCATTTGTTTACTAGTTTGAATATTTTATAATTTAAAAAGTCATCATGTTCAAATTCAGTCTGAAAATCAATAAATTCAGTGTGAAAAGAAGTTTATGTGAAGTTTGATATTAATTACAATATAAAATTCCACCTTGTACTTAAGCATGTGCTTATTTTAAGTTTGAGAAGCTCCACAAGATTCAAAACTATTACTTGCATTTTTAATTTAAATGTATGGTTTATGGTTTTATGACTGAAATAAAATATAGTTTGTATTACTGCAAGTTATCAGTATGCTAGCCCACTATACAGAAAGATCAGTGTTAGCAGTGTGATAAGAAGATCTCCACATACTCAGAGAGCCCAGAATCATGAGGCAAACTGGAGAACCCCAATGACCTGCCTGAGCATCAGCCCTGTAGACTGGGGTCATCTGGTATGCCAATGACACAGGGCAGCTCCCAGAGCACCTCGAGGATGGAATCATTTCACTGCCTAGGGAATATGGGGGATCATTGTGATAGGATGTCAGGCAGTACTGCACAAACCTTTGGACTGGGGGAAGGAAAAAGTGTGGAAAAATAGAGTGTTAAGGGATAAAAGAGTATAGTTGTGTGCAAACATGGGCCAGTCAGTATACCTGTCTGGTTATTCCCTGTGTTTGATCACTGCAGGCTGTTCTGTCTTCTCATTATTCTCCATTTCTTTCTTCCTGAATATATTCATTGGGGTTTGAGTGCTGGCAACCACCACAAAGTCTTGTTCACCCATAACACTAGCAGATGGAGTGAGGAAGGATGCTTTTATCAGTGCATAACAGCAAAAAATGTCAAGCCAGATTAGCTTGAAAGAAATTATGTTTTTCAGAACCAACAGAAAAATAAAAGCTGCTAAGATACGTGATTGGACTCAGTTTTTTGTATTCTGGTACCATTCAGCAGTGAAAGAAGATAAAGGACTGATGCAGATTTATTACTGACATCCTCTTCCAATGAACCACAGTCCACTGACTTTGGAGAACAGGAGAGGTGTCTGAAGACTGTAAGATAGCCAATGTCACTCCGGTCTTCAATAAGGGCAAGAAGGAGGATCCGGGAAACTACAGACCAGTCAGTCTCAACTCTGACCCTGCAAAGGCATTGGAACAGCTTGTTCTGGATGCCATCTGCAAGCAATTGGAAGAGAAAAAGGTTATAAGGAGTAGTCAGCATGGATTCATTAAAGGGAAATCGTACTCGACTGTGGTGGTTTTACTGTGCTATGCAACTAAACACCACAACTGCTCTCTCACTCCCCCTCCTTAGATGAGGAGGGGAAGAAGTAAAGTAAAGAACAACTCATAGGTTGAGATAAGGATAATTTAATTAAAGGGAAAAATAATAATAATAATAACTAATAAGGAAAGATTATTATTAACTAAACAATTTAACTAAAGGGAACAAAAAGGGGAAAGGGGATAAGGGAGGGGGAAAGGGAAAAAAGGAAATAAATAAATAAATAAATAAATAAATAAATAAATAAATATAAAGGCTCTATGGAAGTGCAGAGGAAAGAAATTACTCTCTACTTCCCACAAATGAGCGATGCTTGACCACATCCTTGAAGCAGGGCCTCAATGCATGTAACTGGTGTTTGGGAGGAGGACCGATGTTTTCCCAATGAGAGCCCACACCTCCCCTCTTCTTCCTGTTTCCACCTTTTATTGCTGAGTGTGACATCAAATGGTATGGAGTATCCCTTTGGTTGTCGGTGATGTTTCTTCTCTCACTTTTTTGCCCACTCCCTAGGAGCGTTAGAGAAAATCCTGATGCTGTGCCAGCACTGCTCAGCAACAGACACAACACTGGTATTATAACACTGCTACAGGTGCAGAGTACAGCACTATATGGGCTGCTGCAGGGAAAGTTTAAATCCGAGCCAGACCCAGTACATTGACCAACTTCATTGCCTTCTATGATGACAGCACCAGCTGGGTAGACAGGGGAGGATTAGTGGATGTCATCTACCTTGACTTTAGCAAGGTTTTTGATACTGATTTTGATACCAAATAAGGTTTAACAAGAGCAAGTGTAGAGTCCTGCACCTGAGAAGGAACAACTGCATATATCAGTACAGGCTGGGGGATGACCTGCTGGAGAGGAGCTCTGCGGAGAAGGACCTGGGGGTCCTGGTGGATGACAGGTTGACCATGAGCCATCAGTGTGCTCTTGTGGCCAAGAGGGCCAATGGGATCCTGGCATGTGTTAAAAGAAGTGTGGCCAGAAGGTCAAGGAAGATGATCCTCCCCATCTACTCTGCCCTGGTCAGGCCTCACCTGGAGTACTGTGTCCAGTTCTGGGCTTCCCAGTACAAAAAAGACAGGGATCTCCTGGAAAGAGTCTAATGGAGTTTTAGATTGGGCAACCTGCTCTAGGGAACCTGATCTTTCAAGGTCCTTTCAAACGCCTACAATTCTGCAATCCTGTGATTCTATGAAACACATATGAATTATAGTCATTATGAAGTTAAACCTGAAGTGCAGACTAGCAGGTTTGTTTATACTAATGACCTCTCTTCCTTCTTCTTCCTTTACCCCCTACAAACAGACCCCTAAATACATCTAGGAATTCTGATATTGCTATGTCAGAATTTGTAAAAGATGGTTCAACTTAATGTAATTTTTACCTTGGCTGTTTTCATCCTATCATCTAAACATTTTTCTCCTAGTTCTTCACAAACCACACAACACGAGGAACTAGTGGTAGGACATTACCTTTTTTTTAAACAACACCTTGAACAATCTAAGAAGTAGTGCTTTATTATTATTGTTATTATTTTTAATTTTGTTAATCTGAACTAAAACTAAACACTGAATTTCACTAAAAAAAGTTAGTGTCAAGTATGAAACCAATTTTAACCGTAACTATGAAATCAACTTTAACTGTTTGACAGTTGTAAATTTCTTGTCCTCAGAAAAACTTCTGAGCAGGGAACTGGAAAGTAACCAGCCTTGTAGTCAAATTGGTCTGTGCTGCTGACAGATATCATACCTGCTATTACAGCAAACCAAAGGCTTCTCATCTGGGCCATAAAACAAACAAACAAACAAACAAACAAACAAACAAACACAAACATTTATTGAACAAAAATTCAGGTATTGACAATCAAGTTCATTCTTAAACACAGTTTTATTAAAAATGAGGTACTCAGCATTTGACATACTACCATATTAGAAAGGATACATGCCATTGAGCCTGAATCTGTACGGACTACTACACATGGACTTCCCATATGACACATGTAGGCTTACAGAATATTTGTAATTTTTCTCAAACAAGACTTATCTATGAATATTCTCGTTCAACAATTTAAAGGTCAAGTTAATCTCTGCTCTGAAATTTTTACTTAAATATAATTTGGAGCTGAAATGTTTCTCTAGTTTAACATACTCCCTTATTCCAAACAACAAATATCCCTCTTTTTTTTACTTTTTTATTCATACAACATTTTAATGGCATGCCAATTTATTTATTATTTTATTTTATTTTATTTTAATTTTTCCCTTTTCTGCTTTTAATTTCTCCCAGTGAAAGCATACATCATTCAGTAAGACAAAGTCACTGAGGTATATTTTTCAATATTGTTCACTACTTTTGTCTTCTTAATCCAGCTACTCTGGACAATGCTGCCTAAAATTGTTATTCAGACAATTTGTTCCTTCTCTAATTAAACTACTGTAATAGTAGCAAGCACAACCTGTTATGTTAAACTGTAATCTGATCCACAAAATATCTCTCTCAAAATGCCTCTCACTCTCTGGGGAGCTATTTCAAGCAATAGCCCTGTGCCACTTATTCCGTGTATTTGCTGTGTATGAGCTCCAGGGTAATTTCATGCTGTATATATCAATTCTAGTATGTTGGTTTTGTTTGTTATATAAAATGAAGACAAAATTCTAAATAAGTGTTTCATCCTCTTTGTAAAGCAGAGTAACAGGGAGCATGTAGTGATCTGCCTAAAAGTTTTACTGACAAACCCGGATAATGGCTTTCATTTTGATTTAGTGGCTCTAATAAGCTGGCAAAAACAACACTAGAGTAGTTGCAGAGAGTTTAGTAACAGTTATACCATCTGTTAGATATATTTTTTTTTGCTTGCTTGTTTCCATAACTGCTTGATGAAGGCTTGGTTAAGAGCACAAACACAGCCACACTGTGCTCATTTAGCCTGATTACTAATGTTCACTGGCCAGTGGTGAGTGTCTAGGAGAGGAATACAGTAAACTCCTCTGCAACAGCTTTCTGCTTCCATTATGCAGAGGCTCAGGAATTTAAAACTTGAGATGACATCTTTGCACTACAGTATCCCTGATAAACTTTATTTCCTGGACTTTCCCTACAGCTTCTGCAAGTTTGACCATGGCTTTAGCACCCATAGAGTCATCTGCCAGTAAGCCCTGAAAGGTAATTCTGCAGAAAGTGTCTGATCATCTCTGGTTTGAACTCACCTCCTTCAGATGGATTTGTCTGTTATTTGTAGACCTTGGACTAAATATAAACGATTCTTAATTCACGTTTTCTGTACAACCATGATGATACAGTCCTCTCATATTTCCCATTGGTCTTCTCCTTTCCCATCTGAACACTTGTGGTCATGTTAAAGTTTTCTGATATGGAAGATACCCTAGAGATTTTAATTGTTCTTGTCTTGTTCTCTATATTTATTTTTTTTTTCATACTCTGATATATTTTTCAGTAACCAGAACTACACATAGTGTAAAAGAAGTCTGTCAATCTGTCCATTTTGTTTCACCCGTTATTCATTTCTCTGGGGTTGACAGCATTCCCTTTGTTCCCTTCCCCTGTAAAATCCCACTTCAGCCACAGCTATCTTGTGACAGCAGTTTCCCAATGGTTAGTTTTCTATCAGCAACTTTCTTGTGATGGCTATGAAAGAATTATTTTCTATAAGTTGTTTTTCTTCACTGACATTGCAAAGTATTCCTTCTCTGTTTTTTTCTGTGGATCTTTCAGGTTAAAGACTAGTGCTTCACCACTTTTGGTTAATGGGAACAGGCTTAAGGAAAAAAAGGCAGAGGCTGTGAGGGTGAAGATCAGTTAATCAAGATAAAAATTACCAAAATGTCATATAGGTTATGTAAATGTTAGGGACGTGCAGAAGGCCTAAGGTCTTGAAATGACCTGCGGAAAGGGAATTAAGGAACAATGAAAAAATCAAGGCCATGCAAGAACCAGTAGCAAATATCTCCCATCTTCCAGTCAGATGCCAAGAAGAGGTGACTGCTCTACTTAGATCTCTTTAATTAACAACCAGAAGTTAAGCATGGGATCATAACGCAATTGTATTTCCAGTTGCCAGAGACTAGCCTTGCAAAGAACCATTCATGTCTCACTTCAGTGCATGAAGTGATTATTCAGGGAGTTACTGAAAAATGTTTGAAAGACAATGCAGCCATTGGTCATAGACAACATGGTTCCACAAGGGGAAAGTCCTGTTTAAGTTAGTTTCTTTTTATAACAAGGTTACCAAACTAGTTGAACAAGGGAAGCCAGCTGTTGTAATCTTTTTGTATTTCAGCTAGCTTTCAATGCTTTTCTCACAGTATCCTGTTGGATAAAATGTATGGGATACAGCTAGACAGGTACATAATATGATGGGTGAACAATTGTCTGATAGAGATTAGGCTCAAGGAGTTACATCACAGGGTTACCAGCTCAAAGAGTTAGATGGGATTACATCAGGTTGGCAGTCAGTCACTAGTGTGATTCTCCAGGGCTCCATTGAAGGGACAGTTCTCTTCAACATTTTTATAAGTGACTTGGATGCAAGGTGTACTAAATAAATTTGTAGATGGTAATAAATTAGGAGGAGCTGTTGACTCCCGTAAGGATGGAGATGTCTTGCAGAGAGAATTTGACAAATTAGAGGTCTGTACAATCATTGTATGAAATTTCATAAAAGCAAGTGCCAGATTCTGCCCCTGGGATGGGGCATCCCTGGGTATATATAACCCTGCGTACAGACTGGGGGATGAGAGACTGTGGTGGTTTTACTTGGGTGGGCAGCTGAGCTCCACCACAACAGTTCTCTCTCTCTCCAGCCTCAAAGAGGAACAGGGAGAAAATACAATGAAAAGGGCTCAAGGATTGAAATAAGGGTAGGGAGTTGCACAACAATTATTGTGACGGGCAAAGCAGACTCAGCATGGGGAGACAGTAAGATTTATTGCCTATTACTAACAAGTTAGAGAAGTAAGAAACAAAGGAAATAAACGAAAAGCACCTTCCCCCCATCTGCCCTCTTCCACCTCCTCCCCCCGAGTGGCACAGGGGAATGGGGAAACGGGGGTTATGGTCAGTCTATAGTGCTTCTTTGCTGCGGCTCCTTCTCGGTCACTCTCATCCCCTGTGCTGTGGAGTCCTGTGCTGGGTCTGTCTGGAATAGAATTAACTTTCAATGCAGCAGCCCACACAGTGCTGTGCTTTGCACTCGTAGCTGGAACAGCACTGATATCACTCCAGTGTTGTTTCTATTGCTGCATAGTACTGGCACAGCACCAGGACTCCCTCCAAGCCCTCAGGAGCCAATGGGCTGGGGGTGGGCAAGTGATGGGGAGAGGACTTCACCAGGGCAGCTGACCTAAACCAACAAAAGTAATATTCCATAACACCTTATGTCACACTCAGCAACAAAAGGGGAGCTCTCGTGGGGGAGGAGGCTGTCCTCCCAAATAACCTCTACGCATTTTGAGGCCCTGCTTCCCAGGATGTGGCTGAACATTGCTCTTTGATGGGAAGTAGAGAATAACTTTTTTTTAATTATTTTTTTTTCTCTTTCTGTCCATGCTTCAATACGGCCTTGCTTTTTGTTTCTTTGCTTGTTTGTGTTTTTGTTGTTGTTGTTGTTGTTTGTTTGTTTGTTTGTTTTGTTTTCCCGTTTCCTTTCCCTTTAATTAAGTCATTCTCAAACCTCAAGCTCTTTGTGTTGTATTTTCTCTGTGAGGAAGGGAGAGTGAGAGAGTGGCCATGGTGGAACTCTGCTACCCACCTGAGAAAAACCACCCCGGAGGCTGAGGATTAGCCCCAAAGAAATGGATCTGGTTGATGGTAAGTTAAAATAAATCAACAGTGTGCCATGGCAGCCAAAGGAGCCAGTCATCTCATCGAGTGCATCAAGCACAATATTGCTGTGCTGATGGTCAAAGGGAGTGGTTATCCTGCTTTATTCTGCACTTCTCTAACCTCAGTTTGTGTACTGTGTGCAGTATGAGGCACCACAATGTAAGGACACAAAACTATTGTTTTATCATCTTTATTACTGTTTTATATAGCTTTATCTAAAAAAGGGTCTAGAAGGTATGACATATGAAAAATAGCTGAAGTCACTGTGTTTGTTCAGCCCAGAGAAGAGGAGACTGAGGGGAGGCTTTATGGCAGCCTGCAGCTTCCTCATGAGGGGAGCAGAGGGGCAGGCACTGGAGTCCTCTCTAGTAATATAGTATATCTAGTAAATACCCAAAGGAATGGCATGAACCTTCATCAAGAGAAGTTCAAGTTGGATGTTAGGAAAAGTTTCTTCACCAAGAGGGTGATCAGGCACTACAGCAGGCTCCCCCAGCAAGTGATCACAGCACCAATCCTTCTAGATTTCAAGAACTATTTGGACAATGATCTCAGAAATATGGTTTTATATAAGAGTTGTTCTCAATGAATTTTGAATGTCCTTTCCAGCTTGGGATATTATATAATTTGGTATCTAATATTAAACCAGGGTGAGAGGTCTGACAATATTATCACATCACATGTTGCTTTTATTTTCCCAAATATGATCATAGAAAAAAAAAAAAAAAAAAAAAAAAAAAAAAAAGTAATATATTAAAAATATGGAAATAGCTTTCTGTTTTTGTTTTAGTAGATATTATATATATTCATATTTAAATGATTCTAATATTTTTTCATATTCAGTGTTGTTTTCTGACCATAAAACAAAGCCAAAAAAGCCTACTTCTTCATCTTGTTTTAAGTTTTCTTACTAATAAAATAAAAGACAATAAAAATCAGCTTTTTTTTTTTTTTTTTTTTTTTTTTTAAGGAGCATGACTATATTGCATGTCTACATCTGCAAAAGTTCATATATCCATGACAAAGGAAAATCTTCCATGTTGGATTTCACCACTCTAAGATTTTTTTGAACTTCTATATTTTATTACATCCCTGCATTTGTACAAGCTACTAAATCAGAGTGGATATAAATTAATTGCACCTAGGGCTGGAATTATCCAGCTCAGATTTTATAGAATTAATCTTGGAAACTATGATTGTTTTTCCTTAGGCTTATGGACACTGCAACACACACAATATTACAATATCATAAACGAGATATGTGCTTATAAATGGAAATACATTTGCACATATACATTCATATTAATTTAACAATAATATACCAGAACTGCAAAAAAAATGTCAAAGCCAGTGTCACATAATTCGCTATGTCTCATACATTTACAGGACTAGGCCCACTGACAGCAACTGACCTACTCAAGCAAGAAGGAGCATAAGGAGCCTAGTCACTGAAATAAATGAAAATCCTTTCACTGGACTTAATGGGTCTTGAGTCAGGTTTAAATTCTTTATCAGTGTGACAGACCAATTCCAAACCTGTCTCATCTATATGAGTTAAGTTTGTAGGACTTTATATAGAATGCTTGAAGTAGGAGGCATAACTTAAAAGATCAACATTAGAATAATCAGATAAAAACTGTCAGGCAAAAGAAAAATAATATCGTGAATCTGTCCCTAAAAAGAGAATAAAACAATTGGAGAAAATATATTCCTATTGACAAACAAACACTATATCCTGGTATGATCTACACACCAGCATCATATTAACTGCAGTTTCCGAAGGATGTAAAGTTGGTCAGACTCAGTATTTATTCAATTAAATATTTGGAAAACTATTAAAATTTTCTTCCTTCTGGTCAAACAAACTAATCAGAAATTTTGGTCAATACAATTACACCCTTTCAGATTTTATTTTTAAAACCAAATTCTTAAAAGTGGTGAAACCTTATTGGTCCAATTTTAGGGAATCATTCAAAAGAGCAAATACAATGTCACTGAAGACCTGGTCTCATGTCACTTCTCCATCTACCAGCTATCACAAAATTGCCCAAGTATATTGTGTTGCATTATGCAGTGTGCTATGGTCCCTCAATATTTCCTTCTTAAAAACCCAATATACTCTATAAATAAATATTATATAAAACATTATTATGTAAATAAATATCACTGGCAGTGTTACAGATTTCTCAAGAAAAAGAAAATTGAAATAACATTAAGAATCCATGATGACTGATCTGATGACTAGATTTCTAGATAAAAGACTCCTGCTCCAACACTTCTGTGCTCTGGGTTTCTTTTGATTTTAAGACCAACATGTAAAAACTCAACACAAATTCTAATTCATCAGATCTTGCTTTTCAGAATCAATCAATAAATAAATAAATCTGTTCTTGTCATAACCAAGAGGTTCTGTGTGACTCTGCAAAAATCTGGATGATACAGTAGACTGTATCCTTATTAAACTTACAGATAATACAAAACCTGTGGCCTGGTGAGGCCTCACCTGGTGTACAGAGTCCAGTTCTAATTCCCCCAGTACAAGAGAGACCTAGACATAATGACAAGAGTAAATCAGAGAGCCACAGAGATGATCAAAGGAATGGAGAACCTCTCTTATGGGGAAAAGCTGAGATAGCTGGGACTGTCCAGACTAGAAAAGAGGATGCTGAGGGGGCCTCATTAATATGCATAAATATCTGAAGGGAGGGTGCAAAGAGAATGGAGTCAGGTTCTTTTCAGCTGTGCCCAGTGACAGGACAAGGGGCAATGGGCACAAACTGAAATACCACAATTGTGGTTCTCTGAACATTAGGAAATACTTTTACTGTGAAGGTTCTTGAGTACTGGCAGAGGTTGCCCAAATAGGTTGTGGAGTCTTTCTCCCTGGAGTTCCAAAGTCATCTAGATGTCATCCAGGGCAACCTCTTCTAGGTATCTCTGCTTGATACCTAGAAGAAGGTCCCTTCTAAACTTAACCTTAACCTATGATTCTGTGACTCTCCAAAGAACTAAATCTGTTCTTGTTTAGAAACCAAAACTGAACATTTCAGGGAGCTTAGTGACATTTGATTAAATATTGCTGTTATCCCCACAGCCTTATTAAACAGTGTATCTTGCTCAATTAGATTTTCTTCATGAGTTCATTTGCATTTAAATTTCTCAAATCAGCCATAAAGAAAATATCACAGCATCTAGTCCAACAGAACAGGCAGGTGGAACCATAAAGTAGGTCCCTGCTGAGCGGGGTTTCTCTCTTCCTTGTTTTAACAATGAGACCAATGTCCTTTATATTATTTGATACTGCTGCCCTGGAGGGCATGGCTATAAACTCTAAAATTGTATCCTAGCTTTGGTAGTGATATAAATGTCAATTTACTTCAGCTGAAACTGACTATTGTGTTCAATGTCAAGGATTACTGTGAGGGAAAAAGGCAAGACTTGCCAGCTGTCACAAAGTCAGTGGTCAGAGTAGAAATGTCAAATGAATTGAATAAAACTATTCAAGTAATTTGAATAATTTGCCATACAATTTGGAGCACTTGGGTTGTGAAGGAAATTATACACTCCCTCATAAGAGGGAAACAGTAATATATTTATTGATATAATGTAATCATCTAACAAAGCTTAATCATAAATAAGACATAAATAAGACAAAATTTAAGATGAAAAGGTATATTTAATTATTTACTGCATAGAGGACAGGATAAATCAGACATGTAAGTAAGACCTTCCCATTGACTCATGACATTCAGAGTGGACTCCCCTGTGTTCTAAATGCTTTTAACCAAAGAGGTAATGAGCATTGGTGTGGCTGAAACTACTCCTAGTCACAGACTTGGTCAATGGTTTATGTCTAAATGTTCTATGTGCACAACCAACCTAAGATATTCACTTCTCAGTGAAGCTAACAATGCTTAGACAGCTATTTATTACTTGTCAAGGATCTGTTGTGGTAAAGAATCTCCTGAGAGGAATAAAGGATCTCTGCAGAAAGTGTGACCTTGAGAAATGTCCCTACTCAATGAGATCTGCAGTCAGCCACCATGGAGAAAAGCTCAACAATCTCATGGCTCACTGTTTATTGGGTAAGATGATAGACTAATAGTCATATTGTTTTTTGGCACATGTTCCATTGACACTCAGCTGCTGAGCAAGATATCTGTCTGTCAGTTTCTCCAGCACTCAGTTTGAGCCAACACTGTGGTTACTATACATACGAGTGTTGTGGCGTAACCTGTCAGGCAGCTAAGAGTTCACTCATTCCCTCACTCTCCCAGTGGGCTGAGTGAAAGAATATTGAAAAAAAAAAATGTAAAAAACTCATGGGTTGAGATAAAGACAGGTTAATTGGACAGAAAATAAAGGGGAAAATTATTGTTATTATAACATATAATTATAATACATATTATATTATGATACATTATTATATATTATGTATTTTATATATGTCCTGGTTTCAGTTAGAACAGAATTTTCTTCCTAGTAGCTGGTGGAATGCTGTGTTTTGGCTTAGGATGAGAAGAGTGCTGATAACACCCCGATGTTTTAATTGTTGCAGAGCAGTGCCAAGGACATCTCAGCCTTTTGCTCTGTCCTGCCAACAGGCAGGCTGGGGGTGCAGTAAGAGCTGGGAGGGGACAGACCCAGGACAGCTGACCCAAACTAGCCAAAGGGGTATTCCATACCATCTGACATCATGCTAAACAATATATAGGGGTGGCTAGCCGAGGGGAGGGGGCCGGACTGCTCGGGGTTAGGCTGGGCATTGGTCAGCGGGTGGTGAGCAATTGCATTGTGCATCACTTGTTTGTACATATTATTAGTAGTAGTACTATTATCACCATATTATTATTATTATTATTATTATTGTTATTGTTATTGTTATTGTTATTGTTATTGTTATTGTTATTGTTATTATTATTTTCCTGTCTTATTAAACTGTCTTTATCTCAGCTCATGGGGCTTCACTTTCCATTTCTCTCCCCCGTCCCAGAGAGGGAGGGGGAAGGTGAGCGAACGGCTGCGTGGTGTTTAGCTGCCAGCCGGGTTAAACCACGATGATATAGAATATAGTCTATATTATAATTATATGCTACTGTATTATTATATTATGTTCTTATATGATAATTATTATTAATAATAATAATTAATAATGATAATATAATGAAAATAATAAATGAAATCAAATTGAATTGGAGTGGTTGCAAAGCAAGTGATGCACAATGCAATTGCTTATCTGCTGCTAACGAATGCCTTGCCAGTCTCTGAGCAGCAGAAGCCACCCCTGGCCACCTCCATGAGTTTTATGGTTCAGCATAACATCATATGGTATGGGACATTCCTTTGGAGAGTCAGGGTCAGCTGTCCTGGTTTGTCCATCTCCCAGCTTCTTGCACAACCACAGCCTCCTTGCTGGCATGGCAGCACAAGAAGCCGAAAAGCACTGACCTGCAACAACTAAAACATTAGTAAGAATGTATTTATTTAGAAGTATAATCAGTATTATTCCTGTCCTAAATCCAAAACACAGCTATATCAGCTACTAGGAAGAAAACTAACTACCCCAGCCAAAATCAGCACAATATCCACACATTATTCTATACTATTTATATCATGAACAGGTCCCACACTTTCTGATACATTGCAATTAATCATCACTTTTCCTGTCTTTAGTTATATATCAGATACACAGATACCATTCCTTCGGTCTATAGGCCATCCTTCTAAAATGTCTGTTGAATTCATTTAGTCCATGACTTGAAGCTCTGTCCATAACAGTCCTTTAGGGCAGGAGAGATGGAAAGTGATGTTGTTTTGTTGCATGCTGAGGTCAAATGGAGAGTGAGGTGCTGGTCTCTTCTCCCTATTAACCAATGATAGGACACATAGAAACAGCACAATGTTCCACCAGGGGGAAGTTCGGACTGCACATCAGGAAACATTTGTTTACCATGAGGCTGGTCAAACACTGGAACACACTTCCTAGATTGTTCCTTGCCTGTCAGTGTTCAAAAGGCATTTGATAATGTCCTGAATGATATGCTTTCACTTCTGTTTAGTCCTGAAGTGGTCAGGAAGTAGGACTAGGTGATCTTTTTAGGTCCCTTCCATATTCCATTCCATTCCATTCCACTCCACTCCACTCCACTCCACTCTACTCTACTCATGAAACATAGAAGCCTGGTTTGAAAAGGGTACTAACTCAGCTATACATGCTTTTATTTTCCATTGCTGTGGACTGCATTTAAGTATTTAACATCAGCTACCTAGAACCACATGAGGAAAAATAAATAAATAAATAAATAAATAAAAATAAAAATGAGCTTCAAATATGTCACTGATTAACAATACCATTACTTTTCAAATGTTTTTTTTCCTTTGGTGAGTACTAAGGCTTTCCAAAGGAAGAAGAAAGTGAGGGAGAGGGAGAAAGAGAGAGAGAGAGAGAAAGGAAGAGAGATTCTGTCTGTGACATTTTTCATCCCTTTAAAATAATTAATATTTAAGATTTTTTCTTTTATTCTTCTTTCTTTTTTTTTTTTTAGTAGTAGTGGTGGTAGTAGCAGTAGTAGTAGTAGTAGAGTAGAGTGGTAGTTGGGTAGTTGGGCAGATGTTTTGAAGTCAAGCTGAGGGGTCTGAGGTTGTTCAGGATCCAGGGAAACTTCTTAGTGGTCTTCTAGTACCTGAAAGGGGCATACAGGAAAGTTGGGGAGAGACAGTGAGTGTGAGGATAGGACAAGGTGCAATGATTTTAAACTAAAAGAAGGCAGGTTTAGATGAGATATAAAGAAGAAACTCTTTACTCTGAGGGTGGTGAGGTATTGGAACAGGTTTCACAGAGAAGATTTGGTTGCCCCATCTGCAGAAGTATTCAAGACCAGATTGGATGGGGCTTGGAATAATCTGGTCTAGTGGAAGATGTCTGTACTGGGTCTGGCTGGAATGTTAACTTTCCCGGCAGCAGCCCATTCAGTGCCGTACTCTGTACTTGTAGCTGGAACAGCAGTGTTATCACACCAGTGTTGTGTCTACTGCTGAGCAGCAGTGGCACAGCATTGGGCCTTTCTCTAACCCTCCTAGGGGGTGGGCAAAAAGTGAGGAGAGAAACATCACTAGGGCAGCTGACCTAAACCAATCAAAGGGATATTCCATACCATGTGGTGTCACACTCAGCAATAAAAGGTGGAAACAGGAAGAAGAGGGGAGGGGTGGGCTCTCGTTGAGAAGACGTCGGTCCTCCTCTCGAACACCGGCTGCGTGCGTTGAGGCCTTGCTTCAAGGACGTGGTCAATCATCGCTCATTTGTGGGAAGTAGAGAGTAATTTCTTTCCTCTGCACTTCCATATAGCTTTCATTTATTTTGTTTGTTTGTTTTCCTCCCTTTTTCCCCTTTCCCTTTTATTTTCCCCTTAGTTAAGTTGTTTAGTTCATGGTAGTCTTTATTTAATTATTATAATTATTTCCCTTTAATTAAATTATCCTTATCTCAACCCGTGAGTTGTTCTTTGCTTTACTTCTCCCCCTCCTTATCTAAAGGAGGGGGAGTGAGAGAGCGGTTGTGGGGTTTAGCTGCCCAGCACGGTAAAACCACCACAGTCCTTTTTGGCGCCCAACGTGGGGCTCGAAGGGTTGAGATAACAATAGAATTGATTAAACGCATACAACTAACACACTTGCTTGCTAGTAACCATGTTCCTTGCCCTGTTAATAATAATGGCTTTGTTCATATGTCATGCAATTCGTGTCATATTCTCCTTTCTCCTATATATCCGATCCGACCAAGTGCTACAATCTGTGTTCACTTTTTTTAATTCGTTGTGCTGCCAAGCACTGACCTTGGTTTTACTCTGGAATTCAGGCTCTGCGCTGTTATCATTTGGGTCCCATGGAAACTATCTTTCAGAGAATATTCAGAATTACACTGCCTTCCTTTTCTCATCTGGACACCAGTTTATTAATAATGTCAGGAATGGTACCTTTCCCTTCTTTCACAGTGGGCTAATTACAACAGTTTGGGAGTATTTTGAAGATCCATCTGTAACCCATGTATTGCTATTTCTAATTCTGAATAACAGGTTTCATTTTCTCTCTAAGATTAGTCGATTGTTTAGAAAACTTATTTGGGAATCTGTCCCGAAACAGTCTCGTGGTGAGTGGCACGGTGTGTGGGATGATGTTAGCAGATACCTGTCACGAGTGTCTCCTCCAATAGTTTTGAACTTCACCCCTGAGCAAGTGCTAAATCCTAAAAACTTGGTAGAATGTTTGAGAGTTGTATGTCCTGATCCTGATAATGCCGGAGAACAACAGCTTGCAGCATTGTGCTGGGTCCTGGTTTATTCCTATCAAACACTGTTTAACATCATCCAGCAACTTGAAGAGAGGGAGGAAGTCTCTGAGTCTGATGACCAAGTAACACATGCTGTGGCTGACCCAGAGGACCAACCAACTATGGTATCAGTCGCCCCCATAGTCAAGTCAAAACAATGGAAACGGAGGTCAGCTCGTTTAGTAAGGGAAGAAGGCTCTCCTAAGAAGGAGGGAGAAGGGGAATTGGCAGGTACCTCTAAAGCAGAGCCATCACAAAAACAGCAGGAAGACGAGACGGAAATCATAAAGGAATCAGAAATCACTCGATCCTTATCCCTGAGTGAGATGCGAGAAATACGAAAGGATTATGGTCGACGCCCAGGTGAACACATCCTCACTTGGCTGCTCCGATGCTGGGATGCTGGGGCCAGTAGCCTACAATTAGAAGGCAATGAAGCCAAGCAGCTGGGATCCCTCTCTAGAGAAAGGGTAATCGACAAAGTAATCGGGAGAGGAGCACAGGCCCTCAGCCTCTGGAGACGACTCCTGGCAGCTATCAAAGAAAGATATCCCCATAAGGAAGATATTGTATATCACATAGGCAAGTGGACCACTGTGGATAAAGGTCTCCAACATCTGCGGGAATTAGCTGTGCGGGAGATGATTTATAGTGATTTGGACAATGCCCAGACACCTCAAGACCCCGATGAAGTCCAGTGCACAACATCCATGTGGCGTAAATTTGTGCGGAGTGCACCAGCAGCACATGCCAGTACCCTGGCAGCAATTCACTGGGATGAGGGGATGGGACCAACAATGTATGATGTCTCCTGCCAACTTCAAAAATATGAAGACAATCTCTCTGCTCCGCTACAGTCCTGTGTCTCAGCTGTGGAGAAATTGTCTAAAGGACTTGACAAGCTTGTGGAGAAAGTATATTCCCCCTCATCTAGACAGAGTGATACTTCAGCCACTAAGAATCAGCATTCGCCTGCTCAAGAGAGAGAGTACCCAAGACGTACACCACGTGGCACCTTGTGGTTTTATCTGCGTGATCATGGGGAAGATATGAGGAAATGGGATGGTGTACCTACTTCAACCCTAGCTGCTCGGGTACGTGAACTGAAAGGAAATACAGCAGCAAGAAGAGGGGCTCCTAAGAGAAATGCTGCTCCAGTTTCTATTGGGCAGTACCCCAGAGGCAGTAGAAGAGCTGATGTTATTCTTGACCACGGTGAAGGGACCTCTACCTCTCATTTGCCAGAATTTGTGCATTTGCAAGAATTAAGTGGCAGACACTCCAGCCAGGACTAGAGGGGCCCTGCCTCTGGCCAGGTAGAGGAGAGGGATAACCGTATTTATTGGACTGTGTGGATCCGATGGCCTGGAACATCAGAACCACAGGAATACAAAGCTTTAGTGGACACTGGCGCACAATGTACCATAATGCCATCAGGCTACCAAGGGACAGAACTCACCTGTATCTCTGGAGTGACAGGGGGATCCCAACAACTATCTGTACTGGAAGCTGAAGTGAGTCTAACTGGGAATGAGTGGCAAAAGCATCCCATTGTGACTGGCCCAGAGGCTCCGTGCATCCTTGGCATAGACTATCTCAAGAGAGGGTACTTCAAGGATCCCAAAGGATACCGGTGGGCTTTTGGCATAGCTGCTTTGAGCACAGAGAAGATTAGGCAGCTGTCTACCCTGCCTGGCCTTTCAGAAGACCCTTCTGTTGTAGGATTGCTGAAGGTTGAAGAACAACAGGTACCAATTGCTACCACAACGGTGCACCGACGGCAATATCGCACCAACCGAGACTCCCTGATTCCCATCCATGAGTTGGTTCACCGACTGGAGAGTCAGGGAGTAATCAGCAAGACTCGCTCACCCTTTAATAGTCCTATATGGCCAGTACGAAAGTCTAATGGCGAGTGGAGGCTAACAGTGGACTATCGAGGCCTGAATGAAGTCACGCCACCACTGAGTGCTGCAGTGCCGGACATGCTAGAACTTCAGTACGAACTAGAGTCAAAGGCAGCCAAGTGGTATGCCACAATTGATATTGCTAATGCATTTTTCTCCATCCCTTTAGCAGCAGCATGCAGGCCGCAGTTTGCTTTCACTTGGAGGGGCATCCAATACACCTGGAATCGGCTGCCCCAGGGGTGGAAACACAGCCCTACCATTTGCCATGGACTGATCCAGTCTGCACTGGAGCAAGGGGGAGCTCCTGAGCATCTTCAGTACATTGACGACATCCTCGTGTGGGGCAACACAGCAGAAGAAGTTTTTGAGAAAGGGAAGAAAATAATCCAAATTCTCCTGAAAGCTGGTTTTGCCATTAAAAAGAGCAAGGTCAAGGGGCCTACACAGGAAATCCAGTTCTTGGGGGTAAAATGGCAGGATGGACGTCGCCATATTCCAATGGATGTGATCAATAAAATAACAGCAATGTCTCCGCCAACTAGCAAAAAGGAAACGCAAGCTTTCCTAGGCCTCGTGGGATTCTGGAGAATGCATGTGCCAGGCTATAGTCAGCTTGTGAGTCCTCTATATCGAGTGACTCGAAAGAGAAACTATTTTGAGTGGGGCCCTGAGCAACAACAGGCATTTGAAAAAATCAAACAAGAAATAGCTCGTGCAGTAGCCCTTGGGCCTGTCCGTACTGGACCAGCTGTGCAAAATATACTGTACACTGCAGCTGGGGAGCATGGGCTCACCTGGAGCCTTTGGCAGAAAACCCCAGAAGAAACTCGAGGTCGACCTCTGGGCTTCTGGAGTCGGGGCTATCGAGGATCAGAAGCCAATTACACCCCAACTGAAAAGGAAATACTCACAGCATATGAGGGTGTTCGAGCTGCTTCAGAAGTTGTGGGTACAGAGGCACAGCTCCTCTTGGCACCGCGGCTACCTGTGTTACATTGGATGTTCAAAGAGAAAATTCCCACTACACACCATGCAACTGATGCTACATGGAGTAAGTGGATAGCGTTAATTACACAGCGGGCTCGAATGGGAAAACCCAATCGCCCAGGAATCCTGGAAGAAATTATGGACTGGCCGGAAGGCAGAGATTTCGGAGTGCCAACAGAAGAGGTAACCCGTGCTGAAGAGGCACCACCATACAATGAGTTGCCAGAAGACAGAAAGCAGTATGCGTTGTTTACTGACGGATCCTGCCGTGTGATAGGGAGCCATCGGAAATGGAAAGCTGCTGTGTGGAATCCCATATGACGAGTTGCGGAAGCCATGGAAGGGGAAGGTGAGTCGAGTCAGTATGCAGAAGTAAAAGCCATACAACTAGCCCTAGATATCGCCGAAAGAGAAAATTGGCCAGTATTGTATCTTTATACTGACTCATGGATGGTGGCAAATGCTCTGTGGGGGTGGCTGCAGCAATGGAAACAGAGCAACTGGCAGCGCAGAGGTAAGCCTATCTGGGCTGCTACCCTGTGGCAAGATATTGCTGCCCGGGTAGAAAACCTGGATGTTAAAGTACGTCATGTAGATGCCCACATGCCCAAGAGTCGCACTACTGAAGAACATCAGAACAACAAAGAAGTGGATCGAGCTTCGAAAATTGAAGTGGCTCAGGTGGACCTAGACTGGGAACGTAAGGGTGAGCTGTTTGTAGCTCGATGGGCCCATGAAACATCAGGACATCTGGGGAGAGATGCCACTTACAGATGGGCTCGTGATCGAGGGGTGGACTTGACCATTGAGGCCATCACACAGGTTACCCATGAGTGTGAGACCTGTGCTGCAATCAAGAAAGCCATGAAGGTAAAATCTCCCTGGAACAGGGGGAGATGGCTAGGGTATCAATATGGTGAGGCCTGGCAAATTGACTATATCGGACCACTCCCCAAAACTCGCCAAGGCAAACGGTACATACTCACCATGGTAGAAGCAACTACTGGGTGGCTGGAAACATACCCTGTAAACCATGCCACAGCCCGAAACACTATCTTGGGCCTGGAAAGACAAGTATTGTGGCGTCATGGTACACCAGAGAGAATTGAGTCTGACAATGGGAGTCATTTCCGAAACAATCTTGTTACCTCCTGGGCAAAGAGGCATGGTATTGAGTGGGTGTACCACATCCCTTACCACCCACAAGCCTCTGGGAAGGTTGAGAGGTACAATGGACTGTTAAAGACTATGTTACGAGCATTAGGTGCTGGGACGTGGAAACAATGGGACACAAATCTACCAGAAGCCACTTGGCTAGTTAACAATAGGGGGTCTGACAGCCGTGCTGGTCCTGCCGAAACAAAACCCCTACACACTGTGAAAGGAGCTAAAGTTCCCGTAGTGCATGTAGGAAGGTGGATGGGGAAGGCAGTGTGGGTTGCTCCTGCCTCGGGAAAAGGCAAACCCACTCGTGGGATTGTCTTCGCTCAAGGACCAGGGTATACCTGGTGGGTCATGCAAAAGAATGGGGATATCAAGTGTGTGCCTCAAGGAGATTTGACATTGAGAGAAAACTAATCTATAATCTAAGTTATATGTTGTAGGAAGATGCTGTAGGATCAACGACAGGTCAACTTTGCAAGGAGCCGGGCAGTGCAACAAGGACTTGAGCTAAGCTGGTGCTGGTGTCCAGACATCCAACTCCGCGTGCCTTGAGTGGCCACTTTGGCAGATGAAGACCTAATCATCAACAGTTCTTATGGACATTTTCCAAGAAAGACCTATGGAATGAAAATATACACCTGCCTATTAATCCTGTTAAATCCTTGTCCTGTTAAAGGACAAGGGATAATGATGAGAATGCTTGTATGCTAAAGTATGGGGATCTGAGTGTGACACAAATGTTATGGAATAAGGGGTGGAGGTTGTACTGGGTCTGGCTGGAATGTTAACTTTCCCGGCAGCAGCCCATTCAGTGCCGTACTCTGTACTTGTAGCTGGAACAGCAGTGTTATCACACCAGTGTTGTGTCTACTGCTGAGCAGCAGTGGCACAGCATTGGGCCTTTCTCTAACCCTCCTAGGGGGTGGGCAAAAAGTGAGGAGAGAAACATCACTAGGGCAGCTGACCTAAACCAATCAAAGGGATATTCCATACCATGTGGTGTCACACTCAGCAATAAAAGGTGGAAACAGGAAGAAGAGGGGAGGGGTGGGCTCTCGTTGAGAAGACGTCGGTCCTCCTCTCGAACACCGGCTGCGTGCGTTGAGGCCTTGCTTCAAGGACGTGGTCAATCATCGCTCATTTGTGGGAAGTAGAGAGTAATTTCTTTCCTCTGCACTTCCATATAGCTTTCATTTATTTTGTTTGTTTGTTTTCCTCCCTTTTTCCCCTTTCCCTTTTATTTTCCCCTTAGTTAAGTTGTTTAGTTCATGGTAGTCTTTATTTAATTATTATAATTATTTCCCTTTAATTAAATTATCCTTATCTCAACCCGTGAGTTGTTCTTTGCTTTACTTCTCCCCCTCCTTATCTAAAGGAGGGGGAGTGAGAGAGCGGTTGTGGGGTTTAGCTGCCCAGCACGGTAAAACCACCACAATGTCCCTGACCATGGCATGGGGGGTGGAGTTAGATGACCTTTAAGGTCCCTTCTAACCCAAATCATTCTATGATTCTAATTTTTGATAATCAATGGCAATGGATCATGCATAGGCTGGAGTGGTCACACAGGACCACAGGCCTAATGAGTTAAAAAATTGAAGAGTACAACCATTGGAAGAGTCTCATCTCATCCATCTGAAGATGCATCTATAAAGGAAGAGGCTTGCTAACAAATCCTCATCATGTTCTAACTAGAAATTGACCTCCCTAATAAAAAAATTTGATCAGAACCATGCACAAACACTACCATGTGGAAAAAAATCCCAGTGGAATATATTTTAATGGTCAAAGTCTATGTGCAACAGACAGAAGATGTCAAGTCAGTCTGCAATATTTGATGATACAAATCAAATTAACACTTCAGATTCTATCCAAGTACGAGAAGAAAGTCATTACAAAGATATTTTGTATGTAGTCAAAATGTTTTCATGAGATATTAGTGCTTATGAAGTCAGAGTACTATGAAACCTTCCAGTAGACACTGGAGAGCTTTTAGACCCTAGTTAAGATTGGATGTACATGAACAAGAATGTTAGAAATTCTCCCAAGTTCTGGCACCTGCAACCTTACAGACTAACTCAGCTCCTTATTTTTTCCTTTAATTATGTAAGATGAGACTAAAAGCACTGTAGGCTGAAATCCTTTACTTAGAGCAACAGTGTTGGGATGTATAGTGAATGAAAAGGAGCTACTGTAGCAGGTCACATTATCTTTGCAAGGAAGCACAACTTTTCTTCACAAAGGAGTACCTAGCTCTCAAAACATCCATGCTGGGATGTTTTGGTGAAAAAAAAAAAAAAAAAAAAAAAAAAAAAAAAAAAAAAGGAATATGGCTGAAATTTAAATGTTGTTTAACACTATGAAAAACTAGTGCTCCCAGAAAAGCAACCTTTGTTTTAGTTTAAATTAAATGGTGTAAGGAAAATGCAATCAACATATGATGTCCTATGCTGTTTACATTTGTTTTTCTTATTTTCTAAAGGCAGTTTAGGATTAAAGCTGAATATGTTGAGGAAACATTTACCAACATTTCTATTGCTAAATGTTGACTAAAAGTCAACATTTTATTTATTTTATTTTATTTTATTTTATTTTATTTTAGTAATTTTATTTTTTATTTTAGTAATTTTATTTTTTATTTTATTTTATTTTATTTGTGCTTAACTTACATTTAACCAATTTAGTTTGTTCATATTTAAGCTTTTCAGAAAAAAAAAATATATTGTTGCAGGTATCTGACATATTCTACAGAGTTATTTTTTCCTATTAGCCAGAGTATCTTTTATCTGCAATCTTATTACTCACAGTTGATCATAAAAGACATCTGAAATATATTAATGGGACAAATAATACTTCCACTGTGAACAAAGATTTAAGAACTTCGATAAACTAAAATCTTAGATTTTAAGGGTTTGTTACAGTGGTTTCATATCTATTACAATGATATTTTTACATTAGTATCCTTGTTAAAAATGACTCCCCTGTATCTAAGCAGGACATGAGGCCTTACTTTGCATGAAAATGTTAGTGTTCAGCACCCTTAAAAAAAAAGAAAAAAAAAAAAAAAAAAAAAAAAAAAGGACCTTGCCTCAGTTTCAGTATTCAAAAAATAGTCCTACCTAACATATTTCACTGTAGATAATCCTCAAAACTCCTTCAGTAAAAATATTTTGTTCATTATCACAGAAGAACAGAAATTAATTCAAGATGGGCTTGGGAATCAGTGAATAATGGCATATTTGACTAAGAATTATCCCCAGGCTGTTTTGAGACCTTTGGTCCTCTTAACAAGCAAAGTTTCTTTGAAATGAAAATTAGAGCTGCTGGGTAAAATACAAAGTGTAGGTGATAAGCTCTTAAAGCCCTCAGTGTTTCAGCAACTAAGACTAGTCTAATAACAAGAATTCCATTTTGGCTTTTATTTATTTATTTATTTATTTATTCAGGTTTAAAACAGAACTTTCTGAAAATTTAGGACAGCTACAATGTACCAAATTACTTAACAGCCTACCATTCAGTCCTTTGTCAGGGAATTTTTCTAGGACTTCAGTTCTTATGAGTAGTCTAAATCAGGCTGAAATTGAAACCCTGGAAAGCATTCTGACCTACAGACCATTGACCAATGCATTTTACCTTTGCTCTGCAGAACTTTCCTATCAAAATAATTCAGTGGAAAACAGCAACAATTAAAAACCTTCAAATCACCATGGTTCAGCACCCACTGCCCTCCCCCCACCAACCTAATCACAAGTAACAACACCGAGAAACTATTACATTGCTAATTTCAGTATTTCAGTTTTGTGTTGTTTTCAGTTTGCTTACTTGATAGGTAACAATTAAACAATTAAGTCAATGAACCTATAACTTTAAAGGAGAGGGTTAATTCTATGTGTATCTCAGTTTGTAAACTTCATAAAACACATGGCAATAAAATGTAGACATGAACAACTTTTAGTAAGTTGTTGATAGCTAGTAATATGTTCACAGGATTTCATCTGGCAGGGCTTTTACTACTCATACACCTGGTTCATCAAACAGAATAGCAGAACAGTTAGTTTTCCTATGAGGTATTCCACAGAATCACAGAATTATTGAGATTGTAAGGAATCTCTGGAGGTCATCTGTTTCAATACCTGATCAAGCCAGGCCTCCTAGAGAAAGTTGCCCAAGACAGGTTTTTGAGATGACTTTGGAAGATCTCCAAGGAGGAAACTTCACCACTTCTCTGGGCAACCAGTTCCAGTGTTCAGTCACCCACATAATACAGAAGTGCTTCTTGATGTTTGTTGCCCATTGTCCTGTCACTGGGCACCACTGAAAAGAACCTGACTCCATTCTCTTTGCACCCTCCGTATGGGGTCTCACTGATGAGATTCCCCCAAGCCTTTTCTTCCTCAGGCTGAACAGTCCCAGCTATGTCATCCTTTCCCAGAGGAGAGATGCTCCAGTCCTTTCATCCTCTTGGTGGCCCTTAGCTGGACTCTCTTCAGTACATCCATGTCCTGTACTGTGAAGCCCATAACTGGACACAGTACTCCAGGTGTGGCCTCACCAGTGCTAAGTAGAGGGGAAGGATCACAGCTCTCCACATTCTGGCAATTCTTTGTGTAGGATGCCAGTGCAGCCAAAGACACCATTAACCTTCTTTAGTGCAAGGGTGCATTGCTGGTTCGTTTCATGTCCTTCACATAAAATAAAATAAATTAAAATAAAATAAAATAAATAATAAAATAAATAAATAAAAAACCTCTCTAAACATCAAGTGCTTAATTGTGTGCATCATGAAGACATAAAAGTAGATTATTAATTAATTCACTAAGCAGGAAACAGCTTTTAGGCTACTGCCATGCAGTAGTATTTGTTTTTAAATTCTCTAATAAGAGATTCCAGCATAAAAATGTAAACTGAAGATCATCTATTCACTTTAACAGTAGTTCAAGATTTTTAAATATGTTTTTTAGGAATGAGAATCAGAAGAAGTTTTCCATTGGAACAAAATGTTTATTTTCTTTGGTATTAACACATTTTATTGTATTTCTATTTGAATACATGAATTAAACAGAAAGATGAGTTATGAATAAGTTTGTCTATATCATTTAATTAGATATAAAATTTATAAGGTCACTTAATGGAAGACAATACCTTAGCTCTCACCTCTCACACTTAACTTTACTGATTTTTGTTTGTTTTAGGGAATGAGGATCATAAAATTATTTTTAAAATATCTTACTGTTTTACAAATAGACTACTTCTGCAACACATCTGCTACTGCAAATTGAACATCAAGTGTTCCAAAGTTCGACTGGTAGATTGAAATTGAATTCTGATTTTCTGTTAGCAAACAGTGGAATCATTAAGTTTAATAACACTGAGTTAATGGAAGTCTGGCCTTGCAAGGGTGTTGATTTCAGGAGATTATCAAATTGAGATACGGAAAACTCTTGTTAAAATCTTAAAACAAACTATTTACATGGCAGTGTTACACAAATGGATGCAAGTGTCTCAATATAGATAGCACTCCTGGTAGCTTAAGCAAATGAAAATGGGAGCAAGAACAGCTTAAGTTGAAGTGCCAGTATTAAAGCAGAGAAGGGCTAGAGAAGGAAATAGTTGTTAATTTTCATTTGTTTGTTTGTTTGTTTGTTTTTAGGGTAGCTGCTAATTATCTTCTGTGTATAGAAGTATTTTGCTGTTTTACCATGATGAAATCATGTTTTTATCATGGCAATGTTTTTTTTTGTGGTTTTTTTTTTTTTTCAATTTTTTTTTTTTTTCATTTTAATTTTAATCACACTCACATTTTCCACTTTGAGTGATTCTGAACAGTGGCTTTCCCTTTCTGTCAAGCTCAGTACAGTGAAGCTAATTGCATTTGAGGAAGAAACAGTGTATTTAAAAATAAAAATAAAAATAAAAATAAAAATCAGGGAGACTCAGTTGAAGATTCTCATAGTTCAGTACATAGGTAGCAGAAAAGCTTGTCAGTTTTCATGCCTGTGAAGCCCAAATTACATACAGCACCGGCAACAGGAATTAATGTGTAAAGGAACTTTTATTTTATGCAGATAAGTAACCCATTTTCTTATCCAGTGCATGTGTGTTTTTTCACCTGATGTACTTCCAATGTCTAATTTGCTAATAGAGAAAGGAATCCTAGTAGGTATGTTCCCACCGCCACCATCCCCTCCCCCCCTCCCTCCCCTGCCCTCCAGGATTGAGTTCTATAAAGAGGTAATCCTTATAAAATAGTAGTCAAAGAATTCAAAACTTTCGCCCTTCTGACATGCTTTATCAATGCTCATTTCACATACTGAAACAGAACAGTAGAGTGACAGAAAAAAATACTACTAAAACCTAAGTGTTTGCAGAGGTATTTTGTTCTATGGTTCTACAAAGCAATATTACTTTTTACACCATTACTTTTCATTAAAGTGTCTAAACAAAAGGCTTAAGACTTGCCTTTCTCATCCAAAGAGAGCCCTGTGAGGAGAATTTTAGTTTTCATTTCTTTCTGCATTTCTCTACCTCAAACTTTTTTCACAGAGTAAATTGTAATATGGAATATTCAATTAATTCAGGTTTAATCCATTCTTCATCTTCTGAAATTGCTTTTGGTTGCCCTGAATGATTATCAAGTAGCAAAAAAGGAATGCCTTCAGATATTGGACAACATGTAGACCTCTGACAACTGTAAATATCTTTCAGATTAGGGGATTTTTAGATTTTTGCAGCTGCTGAAAAATAACTCATTTTTATCAGTGGATTCTAAACCATAACCAAAAAATCACATATGGTTCCGTGATAAACAGAATGAAAGTTGTTAATATTCTAATGAAAAAAAATAAATTAATTAAAAAGCATATATACATGCAGCAGAAATATTCCAGAATTGACAGAAGTACTTACATTTTCATATAGTAATCTCCCCATTCGTTCTTTCCAATACTTGATATTACAGAACAGAAATAATTTTGCTAAAATTTCCTTTTGAGAATTTGCTTTTGATATTCCTGTCCTAATGCATTTTTATGTATCATATGCTTCTCAAAAAGCCTTTAAAAGTGTTCCTATTTATGCATAATTACCTTTCCATTTTAAAATCTCAGATCTCTATCATTTCATCTAATTAAATGGCATCAACTAATGTAATTAGACTGAAAGACTGTGACACAATTAAGTACAATTTTACCTTCTTTCTTTCAACTTTTCTCTTTTACTAGCTTTTCTTTTGTGATTCTTCCTGCTTTAATAATATCTCAAGAGATACTACATGTTACCATTCAATTAATCACTGGATTAGAAGAAAGAGTTGAGTAGAAATAGAAATGATGTAATTACATTCATTATGTAAAGGGCAGTGTCATATGGTTAAAAAACAAGGCAAAACCTTACATATAGAGACACACATATACATATTCAAAACTGGGGCTTCAGAAAAGCTGCTTTATATCATCAAGGACGAAATCGTAATGTAAATCAGTAATGTAGAGATTCTTAAAGATTGTTTAAAAAGGATATATTGGATGAACATAAAAGTTCATAATTGAGAAAGAAGATATTGAGCTAAAATGTCATTGTAGTTCAGTGTCAGGGGTAATGATTTTAGAAATAAAAGGAAGAAGAAGAAGAACAACAATAACAACAACAAAGAACAAGAACAAGAACACTGAAGTTAATATTAAACCTGTGATTGAAAGTAATAGAAAAACAAATAGAAAACTAAAAGAACATGAGACAATAATCTATGTGACGATAGGAAGAGTAATAAGGGAGGGTATATTCATCTTTTTTTTTTTTTTTTTTTTTTTTTTTTCAAAATTAAAGGGACCAAAGTTTCATTTCTTCTAAATCCCATAAAAAAACAAACACTTTAATGCATTGGAGATCTAGAGAAAGAAGACTCCCTAGAGTGTGAAAGGTTCATTGGCTTCAAATAAACAAAGCTGTTCAGAAACCTGAAAAAAACAACTAAGTCCAATAGTTACTTCCTTTGCCCATTAGGAAGCAAACTGATATGTTTAGAACATGAAATCTGTGAAATATTTTCAGAGCCATGAAGAACTGAGGTAGATGGTGGCTAAAAGAGATTGATACAGTTTTATCAGGAGGTCTAGCCCACCCAAGAATCCACCCACCAAGAATCAATTAAGCACTAATTAATCATAAAGCTGTCAAAATAAAAAATCCTTGAATGTCAAGGAGATATGCGGAGGTGACAAGGAGATATGAGGAGATATGAGGAGGTGACATAGCACTGGAATGGGTTGCCTGGAAATGTTGTGGAGTATCATTCTTTGTAGATGTTCAAAACCTGCCTGGATCCCCTCTTGCACAACATACTTTTGGGCTTAAGTTGAGCCAGGGGAGTTTTAGGTTAGATGTTAGGAAGAACTTCTTCACTGAAAGGGTTGTGAGGCACTGGAACAGGCTGCCCAGGGAAGTGGTGGAGTCACCATCCCTGGAAGTCTTCAAAAGACGTTTAGATGTAGAGCTTAGGGAAATGGTTTAGTGGGGACTGTTAGCGTTAGGTCAGAGGTTGGACTCGATGATCTTGAGGTCTCTTCCAACCTAGAAAATTCTGTGATTCTGTGATTCTGTGATTCTGTGATACTCAAAGTGATCCTGTTCGGCAGGGGTTTCAATGATCTTAAGAGGTCCCTTCCAACTCTGTCCATTCTGTGATAACTCAGAAAAACTGCAGATACTGTATTTATATTGAAAGTCACCAGAAACTGTGAACTTGTTGATGAGAAATCAGTCAGTCATTTACTAAATAATACAAACATTATGAAAAACTTATAAATAAACAAAAAATTGAAGAGCACTTTCTACAAGACAATCTTTTGTCAGATAAGCTTAATTTACTTTTTGCTGGAATTAATTAATGCCAATGAAAGTTAATTCTGATGATATCTGTATAAAAATATTATAAAAAATAATATTAGAAATTTGCTATGATAACTGATTTAGTGAGGCATGATATACTAACAAATGCTACATAACACTAATTTTGTTGATGAAGTTCTAGGAGAATTGACTAAATACTTATAGAAAGATAGACTTTTTAAAATTGAAAATATTTTCTCATTTTTTTAGAATTTCATCAATGAGTTCCATTCAATAAGAGACACACTAGGAAGATCTATATTAAGATGTTAATACTCTTTTTTTCCTCCAAATAGTTGAACACTGACCCATAGTACTTAACTTTTTGAATGGGTCCTTGAGATTACTGAAAGTTTAGTGAGAAGGAGTAAAACCCATTGTTAGAGTAATTTCAAAATTTCTTAGAAAAAAAAAAAAAAAAAAGAGAGACAAGAAGAGAAAAAAAGTGTACACTAATTAGGAAAATAGATATTTGTAGTTAATCAGGTACAAAAATAGGAGGGTCTAGTCTACCAGTGAGAGTCATAGTTGAGTTCTATTGCAATATGCTGTCTTCAGAAGCCACAGACCTTATTTACTCTTTAATTAAATTAAAAAAAAAAAAAAAAAAGTATTCAGTAACATAAATTATATACTGAAATTATTTCTTCAGTAGAGCAAAGAATACTAAAATATTAATTTAATCAAGGATGGGATTATTTTACTTTGTTTTGTTTTTATTATTATGTAATACCTATCAATGTTTCATTCATTATAATGCTACTATATACTTAGTATTCACTCCTAGCACTGCTAATAGCATTATATTTTTAATAAGTAAATATGACTATGCAATACTAAATTTATAAATATATGCTATGTCTCTATTAAATATTCTACATAAATATTTTTCTACAAAGTAGTATACCTTGTTCAGAGTTATGCAATCATGTAGGTTAGCAATTAGTACATATTCTGTAGTGAGCACCGATGCTATGTTATGATGCTATGTTAATGTAAGTATATGAAAAGATAGATTAACTGAAGGATTTGGCACTGAACATCTGTAACCTCTTGGCTATTAAAGCCATATTCATGATCCTCATTTCAATGAATTTTCACTGAATTTTCAATTCATAATAGGAAAGTAATTGTTACTTATATTAAATAGCTCTAGAGAGACAACAGAAAAAAATATCATGGAAGGATGAGGTGAAGAGAGAGATTGAGATGGAGAGATTTTCTGTAAATTGTTAGGGTAAAAATAAACACATAATAGACACAGAAACAGCAAAGGTAAACTGAAAACAGAGACTGATAAAAAGTTGGAAAAAAAAATAAAAAGAAAAAGAAAGAAATTCTGTGGCTTTTACACAAGAAAATAAAAATCAAATCAAATCAAATCACATCAAATAATAAAATAAAATAAAATAATAAAATAAAATAAATAAAATAAAATAAAATAAATAAAATAAAATAAAATAAAATATAAAATAAAATAAAAAACTTCAGATTCTCTGTATCAGGAAGAAATTATGACTTCCACTTTAAACAGTGATGCAACAAATAGAGAAAAGTCTTCTAGACAGCTATTAACAAGTGCTTGTGTTCACATAGGCTCATCGGGTTTCTTTCTGGATAGGTTTCCTTACTGTTAGGTAGCCATTAACAAGAATTATCATTAACTTCATAATAATTGTCACTTACTCAGATTGCTAACTCTGTATTCATTAGTCTATAGTGATTAAAATAAGTTTTAAATCTGAATTATAACATTTTTTAAAAACATTACAGAATCTGTACTTTATGAATTATCAAAATATTCCACTTACTGACACATTACACTTCTTTTCTAAACAGATTCTTAACATCACAGAATATTTTGTAGTGCAGTGGTCTTTCTACACAGTATAATTGTATCTGTCAGACTAAGTATCTTCAGCTCTTTGATAAAGCTACATCATCATGCTTGGAGTGAATTTGCTAATATTTGTGTGAAGAAATAATCTTATGTGAAGGAGAAATTATCTTGTGTGAAGAAATTATCCCACGAATACCTACATACAGGGAGTCTGAGATGACCAAGACTTTTATTTCTTCTTCTGGCTTTTAACGTAGATTAGATAGATAGGGAGGTAGGTAGGTAGGTAGGTAGGTAGGTAGGTAGGTTGGAAGGTAGATACAGGAAAGCCCTGAATGGAACACAAAATTGCAGGTGTGAATTCGTTTGTACGGCAATATGACCTGCTGGCATATTAGCAACTACTTAAAGTTTTGCATCATCTGCAAACTTGCTGGTGTTACACTCTGTCACATCAGTCCTCTTTAATATCTTTATCAATCATCTGGATGAGGGGATTGAGTGCACCCTCAGTAAGTTTGCAGATGATACCAAGTTAGGTGCGTGTGTCGATCTGCTCGAGGGTAGGAAGGCTCTGCAGGAGAATCTGGATAGGCTGGACTGATGGGCTGATGCCACCTGTATGAAGTTCAAGAAGGCCAAGTGCCAGGTCCTGCACCTGGGACGCAATAACCCCAAGCAGAGTTACAGGCTGGGAGATGAGTGGTTGGAAAGCTATCTGGCGGAGAAGGACCTGGGAGTATTGGTGGATAGTCGGCAGAATATGAGCCAGCAGTGTGCTCAGGTGGCCAAGAAGGCCAATGGCATCCTGGCTTGTATCAGAAGCAGTGTGGCCAGCAGGGCTAGGGAAGTGATTGTTCCCCTGTACTCGGCTCTGGTGAGGCTGCACCTCGAGTATTGTGTTCAGTTTTGAGCCCCTCGCTACAAGAAGGACATCGAGGTGCTCGAGCAAGTCCAGAGAAGGGCGATGAAGCTGGTGAGGGGTCTGGAGAACAAGTCCTATGAGAAGCATCTGAGGAGCTGGGTTTGTTCAGCCTGGAGAAGAGGAGGCTCAGGAGCAACCTTATCGCTCTTTATAAGTGCATTAAAGGAGGCTGTAGCGAGGTGGGGGTTGGTCTATTCTCCCACGTGCCTGGTGACAGGACAAGGGGGAATGGGCTAAAGTTGCACCAGGGGTGTTTTAGGTTGGATATTAGGTAGAACTTCTTTACTGAAAGGGTTGTTAGACATTGGAACAGGCTGCCTGGGGAAGTGGTGGAGTCACCATCCCTGGAGGTCTTTAAAAGACGTTTAGATGTTGAACTTAGTGATATGGTTCAGTGGCGGACTTGTTAGTGTTAGGTCAGAGGTTGGACTCAATGATCTAGAGGTCTCTTCCAACCTAGAAATTCTGTGATCATTCAGATAACTAATGTAGATATTAAACAGGTCTTAATGCAGTATTGACCTCTGAGGTACCTGGTTGTTTTCTAATCACAAACTAAACATTGTTCCGCTCGTCACCACCTTCTTGTCCTGACTGGTCAGCCAGCTTTCAATCCACTCACTGCCTGCCCATTCAGCCCATATATCACCAGTTTTTCTGTGAGAATCATCTGTGGTGTAGTAAGAAAGGTGTTATCAAAGTCAAAGTAGGAAATATCCTCTGCTCTCCTCTCTTCCACCAGTCTGGTCATTTCATCAAAGAAGCTTATGAAGTTGTTCAAACATGACTTCCCCTTACTGAATCTATGCTGACTGCTACTGATGATTTTTCTATATGCCATGTGTCTGAAGAAATCATAAACACTGTTTCTGACCTAACCTTGAATTAGTGGTTGAATTATGAATTTCATTTTTATCTTACCTACATCTAATAACATTAATGTTGGATAATATTTAAACTACTCCTCTAATAACTGGACATTTGGAAATGTCTAGTTCTGTTTGTAATTAAGCCAGTGGCAAAGCAACTCTTTATGCCAATAGGAGCAAAATTTTCTTAAAAGGGTGAAAATAACATCTTAAATTTAAGGAACTGGTGAACAGATATTTTATGCTTCACCTGCACTGCAGTGAATGTCATAGTTATTCCATTTCTTTTATTAATTCATTGTCTGTGGAATAGATTTCATAAGGAAAGGACACAATTACATCAAAAAATAATCCATGAACTTTGCAGCTGTAAACCGTGTACATTTCATGTATAGGTGCTGAGCTTCATTTAGGAGTCACCAAAGGGGGAAAAAAAGAAAAAAAAAAGGCATCATAAAAGCCAGCTTGCATCGTTTGCTTTCATAAAACTAGCCATGAAGCAGTTCTTTCTTCTGTTTAGTTTGAACACCACAATTTCAGAAAAAATAAAAGCTAAATAGCATGAGAGTGAGGGGGGGTTGTTTGTTTGTTTATTCTTTTACATCACCAAATTGCTGTAACATCAACTGGAGTTTTCCTCTTTCCTGTAGGCAAAGTGCATAAACTTTGTCTCATCATATTGAGTGTTTATTCATCTGTCATTGACAGTTGGTGTTAAGGATGATTTCTTCTGTTAATCTCACATATTCTAGACCTCACGTGGAGGCCCGGCATACACATGGACAGGTTTTAAAATCATACACAGCACAGTCTTCCTGCCTTAATTGGAAGAATCTTTTCCTATGAATCATCTTTCCACAGAACAGAATTATATTAAAAGAGATATTTGAGTCTGGCTGATTGAAAAATTCTTCTAAGATCAGCTTTGCTGCTGCCCTAGTTTAAAGAGGGAGAATTTATCACTTCTGTTTCCTTAAGGTTTCCTTAATGATTGACAAAGCATGGCTAACTTTACTAAATTCAGTTCTACAGTGAGCTAAATACGAGTTACAATCAAAGTATTGACAGTCTTGAAACTGGTTTCAGTAATTTCAGAAGCTACACTAACTGTGTCAATAATCTAGCAGAGATGTAAGTGACAATTCCTTATCTGAATTTCCATATTGACTTGTATAAAACAACACATGCATACCTCCCAATTAATAGATTGAGTGACTGAAGCTAGAATAGTATTCTATTTAACATAGAATTAGCCTGGTGTCATAATTTTTTAAATTAAATCAAGGAAGCAACCAGAAAGAATTACCTATGACCTGACGCAAGAAAAAAATTATCACCAATGTGAATCGAGGAAGAGAAACTAACTTCAGAAAGTCTTAACATGAATTTATTTGGAATCTAAACATCACTGATTTTCAATTGTGTTTATGATCCCAAGTCATTAACTGACTTTGAAAAAAATTGCTCTTAAAAAGTTCCTTAGCTGGATCTGGAAACAAGTCTGCTCACACAGGTCTTCCAAATCCAGCTTCTTCTTTTTTACAAGATCCAAACATGTATGCTTATTATGTTAGCACATGGTTGCAGTTTTATAAGTATTTGAGCAATATTTTTTTTTGATTTTACAGGTGTTCCGATATTGTATTATTAAAACTACATGCAGTGTAATCTAACCATGTGCATGCATACACAGAAACAAATATTGATTCTACTGTTAGTTTCAAAACTAGGCTTACACAAAAGATATAAAGCTGAAGCCTTTTCTTGAAGATTTTTTTAAAGTTCTCAGCTGATTTCCATTTCTTCTAATCACAAAACTTAAAGAACTTGGAAATGAGATAAGTAAATCCTGTTTCATGAACTCAGGTTGAGATGCAAATTATTCAGAGATTTCTTCCAGCTGTATTTTGTGTGCTGAAATTCATGTGATTCATACTGAAACATGGGAGAGACGGGCTATAGTTTTAGAAGCCTATATCACAAGCTACTACCAAAATTATTCTAATTACATATACACACACACATTTTTCTTTTTGTTTCATTTGCTTTTTAAATATTTCTTAATCAAAATATTAACATCAGAGTTAGCACAACTAAATATGTTACCATCCACCTGCAGAACAGTAATAATTTTTTATATATTTGGTTTCAGCCGTACAATTGCAAAGTAAAACATGTTTAGTTAAGCTGGTGTGAACATGGCTTCATTTCCAACTGTATGTCTATACTTTTCATTTTAAAAGTCCTAGGAGATGACAAATATGTTACAAGCCATGAAATCTTGTCATGAAAAAAAGAAAAAAAAAAAAAAAAAAAAGGAGCAGTATCTCTGCTTCCTCTCCCTATCCAGTTCCCTATCCAGTTCCCCCATATATCTGAACTGTGATGATGCATGATGCTCCTGGCTTCCAGGCTTCCATAAGCTAAGTGCCTCCCTTTTCTATTGTCTGCTTCGGTTGGGGTTACACAACAGACAGCACTTTCTGAACTGTACTACAGGTCTTCCCTGGACACATTGTATATATGCAGCACAGTGCCTGAACCAACAAACTCCACTGCTCCTGAGAGAACCCAAGAAAACATCCTCTGGAGAGTTTATTGCAGTCATTAACATAGCTCCTATAGTTCCAGACCTCTACTTTTAGTTAAGGACAGAAAATGGCATATTTGTCAGCAGAAGCAAATACATATATATTTTTTTTTATGATTTTTTTTTTTGTTGTTCAAACACAACAGGAAAGTGTACCTGTCAACTACTAAGAGAATGGCAAGATAGATTAAGATACATCAGTGGCATATTTGAAAAATTACCCCAGATGGCTGTAAGTTAGGCATCCTAAGGTACGCCCTGAATTATACCTATCTAAAATATAGATAGAACAGCCCATTAGGCCTATGATCTCAGGACAGTTTACATATACAAGATAATATGAGTATGATGTATCCAGAATATATTTTCCCTAAGGCACATGACTTTACTCATGAAACAACAGATGAATACATCTGACATTGAAATACCAAAATATTTTTTGTGAATATTACTTAGAGAAAGAAAAAATGCAGAATCTTCTGTTCATTTTCAGTTTTGTATGCCTACATATGTCTATGCTGTATCACAGTTGTACCATAACCATACTCTTCAGAATATTAAAAAAAAAAAAAAAAAGAAAATCTAAATATGCAATGTATTTGTTTTCATATAGATTATTTATAGATAAACCATATGAAATAGGCTGAGAGTATGTGAATACAAGCCATTTTAATGTATTCACAGAATCACAGAATCACAGAATTTCTAGGTTGGAAGAGACCTCAAGATCATCAAGTCCAACCTCTGACCTAACGCTAGCAGTCCCCACTAAACCATATGCCTAAGCTCTACATCTAAACGTCTTTTAAAGACCTCCAGGGATGGTGACTCCACCACTTCCCCAGGCAGCCTGTTTCAATGCCTCACAACCCTTTTGGTAAAGAAGTTCTTCCTAAGGTCCAACCTAAAACTCCCCTGGCGCAGCTAAAGCCCATTCCCCCTCGTCCTGTCACCAGGCATGTGGGAGAACAGACCAACCCCCACCTCGCTACAGCCTCCTTTAATGCACTTATAAAGAGCGATAAGGTTGCTCCTGAGCCTCCTCTTCTCCAGGCTGAACAAACCCAGCTCCTCAGATGCTTCTCATAGGACTTGTTCTCCAGACCCCTCACCAGCTTCATCGCCCTTCTCTGGACTTGCTCGAGCACCTCGATGTCCTTCTTGTAGTGAGGGGCCCAAAACTGAACACAGTACTTGAGGTGCGGCCTCACCAGAGCCGAGTACAGGGGGACAATCACCTCCCTAGCCCTGCTGGTCACACTGTTTCTGATACAAGCCAGGATGCCATTGGCCTTCTTGGCCACCTGAGCACACTGCTGGCTCATGTTCAGCTGACTATCCACCATCACTCCCAGGTCCTTCTCTGCCTGGCAGCTCTCCAACCATTCCTCTCCCAGCCTGTAGCTCTGCTTGGGGTTATTGCGTCCCAGGTGCAGGACCCGGCACTTGGCCTTGTTAAACTTCATGCAGTTGACCTCAGCCCATCGGTGCAGCCTATCCAGATCCTCCTGCAGAGCTTTCCTACCCTCAAGCAGATCGACACATGCACCTAACTTGGTGTCATCTGCAAACTTACTGAGGGTGCACTATTATTCATTGCAAGCTCATGGAAGTTAGGGAAAAATATTCCAGGAAAAATGTATCTGAAGTAGACTACTGTTGAGGGATTTTTGAAACAGCAAGGAGACCATGACTTGCTGCAGCTGAGCAAACCAAGCTACCAGGACAACTATAGAAAGTTCCCATTACAGTGTTCCCACATCACCCGATTGAGGAATTTAGAAAAATATTGCCAGCAGCTGGCTTCAGGGACGGGATCTACATGACTGCTAATCACAAGGGGGTTGTTTTCTTGCAGGTGGGGTTGTTTTCTTGCAGTTGTTTGTCTGAGTGCTTTTGACCAATAATCTTGTGTGAGACACTATCTGCCTTGTTAAGTTTGCTATAAAAGTCAGGCTATTTGGGTAATAAAGAGAGCATGATCTGACCATACTAGTGTCTATCGTGTTTTCTGCCGTTCTTCCTGCAACACTTTACTATCTTGCAGAAAGAAGGAGGTGGAAAATTAATGGTGATTTATTCTACAAATTCAGTCTGTTTTCTTGTTTACAGAATATTCATGACTCATTTCCTTGAGTTTGTAATTGAAAGTTATTCAGTGATTCCTGGTCTCTATGGCTTAAGTTGAAATATTGAGTATAAGTTATGTGAATTGTGTGACTTAGCTGTGATTGATACATGAGAAAATCTGGGTTATTTCTTTTACAACGTAATTTCTGAAACAAGTTTACATGAATTTGCTCAAGGACACCTAAAACCTATTACTAATGAGTATTGAATATAGATCGGAAATTTCCTTTTCCTACTACTTTTCATACTTGTAAATCTTAATCATTTGCCAAGAAGGGGAATAAAGAAAGAACAAATGCTTCACTTGTTCACATTCTCAAAAAAGCTATATCTGAGTGGTGAAAAAAAAATAAAGAAAATATATATACAAAAAATATATATACAAATTACTATGACAAATTCCTCTCCTCTCCTCTCCTCTCCTCTCCTCTCCTCTCCTCTCCTCTCCTCTCCTCTCCTCTCCTCTCCTCTCCTCTCCTCTCCTCTCCTCTCCTCTCCTCTCCTCTCCTCTCCTCTCCTCTCCCTGAAGAGAACTGATGAGAAAGCACGATTGTAACAGTATGTTAAAAAAAATCAGTAAAAATATAATTTTAATATGCTAAAATTTGGCAGACTGTTTCTATTCTCTTTCTTCCAAAAGAATCCCCTTTCATTATTTATTTGTGTCTGGTACAAAAGTGGTGAGCTATAGCAAGATGCATAGACTTTTAGACATTACTTTGCAGCTCTACAAAATCTCAAAGGAAATAATAATAATAATAAAAATTCAGTAGGTTGTTTCATGGTTCAAGTTTCCTTTATTCAAATCAACAATAATTGTAATTTTCATTTTTCTTTACAGTTCTGAAGCAAGCTGACAAAAAGCAAATTTCATTAAGTGTACTGGGTCTACAATAAGCCACTCTTTTATATTACTGTAATTACAAACTACATGATGGAACTAAACACTACAGCAGTGAACTACAGATACACTGAATAGCACAGGGTGGGTGGGAGACTACAGGACAGCTTATCATGAATAAGTGCTTCTTAAGTGATTAGTGTGGTTGAATATAATGGCTTTCTCTGTAGCAAGTGAGATCTTATTGAGACATGCAAATGTCTCAATTTCCTTCTATTAAGGAAATACTTTTTTAAAAATAATACTTCTTATACACCAAGATCACTTAGATAAAATAAATGTGTGAGATTTTCTGTAATCAAACAAACTTACTGTTAAGTGCATAAATCAATATTATTTTTGCCTCTTTTGCTTTAAGTATAATGTAGCATTTGCTATGGAATTGTCATCCTTTGTCCTCTGTAATTATGTTGGTTAATTGATCTCTTTCATGCATAATATATTCTATAGACACTAATATATATCTTTTTTCCTTAAGGAAAACAAGCATTTGTTTTAATATATGTGCTAGTTTGCACTGTGGGTTAAAAAACAATGTTTTTTCCTGGGCTGACTCTCTGCATTCACTACTCTGTGATTAGGATGTTGTTGCTTGGCCATGAGCATCCAGTTTTCATAAGGCAGAGAGCACATTGCAAGATGTTTCAAAGGAATTTCTTGCAGGTGTTTCTTCAGACTGTCTGCAGTGTGTGAAACTACTGGAAGGCCATAAATTTATTTCACAGAGATTGTTTCTAGTCCTGGAACATCTGAATCCTAGCTAATTCATCATTATCACTACACCATCACCAAAACTATGTTTACAAGGTATCCTCCTTCTTGGCCTGCCCTCCTTTATGGAGAACTCAAATGAAAAGTCACCATTCTCCAGGCAAGAAGCAAGAGTACACATAAAGGTCTATAAAATCATTCCTAGCTTGGCTATTAGTGAATGAAAGCCTTGTGACACTGCCCATATCCTTTTTCCTTTTGTTTATCACCAGGGACTTTCGGCAGATTTATCTCTCTTTCTAGTTTTGTTCTTAAAATAAATGATATGCAAAAATAGATTCTTCAGTCTATCTGTGCCTGTCTGTCTTTCCCTTCCTTTTCTCTTTCATATAATCAGTCTTGTAAATTTACCAGCAGATCTTTTTTACATAAATTATAATTTTAGTAATGTAAACTTGGTTTACATGGTAATGGTAACTTGGTAACTTGGTTCTTCCTGTTTATGGAATTCATACTACGGTTTATATATAGTTGTGTTTTTGTTTATATATATATATATATATATATATATAAATAGTACTGGAAATGTACATCATTAAAAATAATGTGTCAGTCACGGATAAAATCTCAATCTCAAGCTATGAATGAGACAACAGACCATGATTTTTTCTGTTTAGGTCTAATATTTCTTGGTTGATTATATAACACCAAACATTGTTAGATATCTGATTTAACCATAGCATGACTATAAAAATGGCATAATTTTTAACCTTTCAAATTCTCTTTGCTCTCAGACACCTTTATTTAAAACCGTTTCACTGCATGTTGGCATATTTTTATTATACAGTGATCAATCTTGCAGATGTAAATAGATTTACAAACTTGTGATATTGTTATTTGTTTCATTTATCTTTTTCATTTATCTTTTGTTATTCTGATTATTTAAGCTATAAGTACTCCTACAATGCTAAATAAAATAATAATAATAATAATAATAATAATAATAATAATAATAATAATAATAATAATAAACACTGTGAATACTGGGAATTGGATCCAAATCTGGGTTCCAGATTCCTTCAAATCCCCTTGGATTTAACAACTGCTCAGTAACAAATTTCATATTAAAAAAAAAAAAAAATGTTCATCTCTTTTCAGGATTATCTTTTAATCTATTTTGGAGTCTTAAATAATTTTTTTTCCAGAATGATACAGAACTTCTCATTAGCCCTGTTACAGATCGATAGTTATAGATAATCAGTGACAAAGTTGAGTAAGAAATTGAAGAGAGACTCCCAGGTTAGACTAGCTTTTCAAACCCGTTATCTCTCTCACACCTCTACATTGCCAGAATACAACAACTTCACTGTAGATATGGAATTTTCATTATGGTACCAGTCAAAGATCATTTCAGCCATTCAAATCTTCTTTTCCTGTACCTTGGAAACAAATTTTCCTATAGCCAGCGTAGAATAAATATATATCATGTTTTATTATTTCACTGCATTAAGGATTGTTGAAAAGTTTAAGGGTCTACCCAGAGCAACTTTATACAGGAAGAGTGGACATAGAATTATGCATCCAATTAATTTATGTAGTAGATAGTTATATGTATAATGTAGTATATTTTTAATAATTACTACGTAGAACAATTCCTTAAGAATGACAGCTAGCTTCTTGTAACAGATGTTCTAATAAAATAAGCCTGTATCTAACTTGAAACTAAATGAAAAGAAGAAAAACTAAGGTGAGAAAATAATTGACTTTGATTTCTAATTGTAGACACTGTGAAATTTCCTTGAAAATTGATTTGGAAACGCACTAAATAAAATAAATACTATTTTGTAGCCATGCGGCCAAGCAGAGGTCAGTAATATCTCTGATGATGAACGACCTTGATGAGGGAATAGTGTCCACCCTCAGCCAGTATGCTGATGACACAAAGTTGGGAGGAGTGGCCAACACACCAGAAGGCCGTGCTGCCATTCAGCGAGACCTGGGCTGGCTGGAGAGATGGGCAGGAAGATACCAAATGAGGTTTAACAAGAGCAAGTGTAGAGTCCTGCACCTGAGAAGGAACAACTGCATATATCAGTACAGGCTGGGGGATGACCTGCTGGAGAGGAGGTCTGAGGAGAAGGACCTGGGGGTCCTGGTGGATGACAGGTTGACCATGAGCCATCAGTGTGCCCTTGTGGCCAAGAGGGCCAATGGGATCCTGGCGTGCATTAAAAGGAGTGTGGCCAGAAGGTCAAGGAAGATGATCCTCCCCATCTACTCTGCCCTGGTCAGGCCTCACCTGGAGTACTGTGTCCAGTTCTGGGCTTCCCAGTACAAAAAAAGACAGGGATCTCCTGGAAAGAGTCTAATGGAGGGCAACAAAGATGATACAGGGCCTGAAGCATCTTTCCTATGAAGAAAGATTGAGAAACCTGGGTCTGCTCAGCCTTGAGAAGAGAAGACTGAGGGATCTTATCAATGTTTACTAATATCTTAAGTATGGGATTTGACCAACCTCTTTTCAGTGGTTTCTGGGTACAGGACAAGTGGCAATGGCAAAAAAAATAGAGCACAGGAAGTTCAGTTCCATTGTGCAAAATAACTTCTCCATGGTGAAGGTGACAGAGCACTGGAACAGGCTGCCCTTTCAACAGTGCAACTCCCAAATGGGAAGGTTGTTGAGTGCCCTCTAAAGATATTCTAGGCCCGTCTGGACACCTACGTGCGCAACCTGCTCTAGGGAACTTGCTTTGGCAGGGGGGGTGGACCCAATGAATTCTGGAGGTCTCTTCCAACCCCTACAATTCTGTGATTCTGTGATTTTGTGAACTGTGTAATATAATCAATATCAGATCACTTTGGGCTGAAATATGGGCATATTGGAACACTCTAACCAGTAATATTTTTTTTAATTTATTTTATCTTTATAATGCTGTGGTAGCACAGACAAACACAAAATATAATGATTTTACATAAGCATGTAAGCAATATGACCACAAAGGCAGCAAGCAATGGCTTTTGTGGTTGCAAGCAGGAGGTAACCAAGTGAGACAAACTGCAAAATAAAGAAGAAGGTAAATGCCAGGGACTGCATGTGGTCCAGACAACCTGCCAAACAATGAGGTTAAGGAGCAGAACCAAGAACAAGGAAAATAGCACGAGGAACAGATGAGATCCTACTTTTGAAAGGAAAAGAGAGCATAAATATATACAGTGACCAGAGAAAGATGGACAAGAAAGAAGACGACTGCCTTCAGTTTGCATTTCTTTTATCTAAGAGCTCTGAAGACTGATCAACTTGTTCACAGAAGCTAAGGATTATGTGCATCCTTCTGTACTAATTACACAGCATCTTTGTGACTCCTAATATTTACCTGCTATCAGATTTGTGTATGCAGTGAATAAGTAGTAGTAACGATTAATTATATGTGAGAACTATCTGTCAGGATGAAGTGTGCCACTATCAAGTCAGTTTAATCAAGCCTTGTAAAATCAAGGCCTGAACCTGGCCTTGCATATGTATCAGACTTACACACACTCCTACAGCAGAGATCTCTAATTCAGTGATACAGAGATAGACTCCCATGTGGATACACACTGCTGCAGCAGCCATATTCTTTTGAACAGTTTCAGATAAGACTTTTATTGCATGCAGTCAAAATATCAAACTAAATAAATTTTTGCCCTAACCCTGCACTTAGTGGAACCAAATCTGAAGCTTCTCAGATTTTCTATTCTATTCTGTGTTTTCTTTTCTATTCTGTGTTTTCTTTTCTATTCTGTGTTTTTATTTATAGATTAAAAATAAAACCAAAACATTTCTGATTATAGATCTGAGACAAAATTAATCAGCAATATTTTCATTTGGGGACAGCTCACTACTACCCTACAGAATAATGTGTTTCTACTCTGTTCTTTTATAAGTTTATCCCAATAAACTTTTGGGGTTTTGCATTTGATTTTCACCATAAATATGATTATTATTGTAAATATAGTTTAAACTTTAAAAGAACACTCCTCCAAAACATCCAAATAAAATTGCCAAGAGATACTCAAGAGTAAAATATGTATTGCCTTGTTAAGTTGTATTTCACTAAAATTATTATATTGGGAAGACATTCTTGGTAAAGCCTAGATATTTTGCCTATGCTTGGTCTCTAACTGAGACTATAAGCACAAATACAGGCTGGGTGAAGAATGGACTGAGAGCAGCCCTGGGGAGAATGACCTTGGTGGTGTTGGTGAGACATGAACAATGTCAACATGAACCACTACATCCTGGGCTACATCAAAAAAAGGCATAACCAGTGGGTCAACGGAGGAGTTTGTACCCCACCTGGAGTATTGTGTTCAGGTCTGTGGTCCCCAGTATAAAAGAGACATGCAGCTAATACAGGAAGTCCAGAGGAGGATCACAAGGATGACCAAAGAGCTGGAGCACTTCTCCTATGAAGACAGTTGTAGTTGTTCAGCCTGAAGAAGAGAGTATAGGGGGAGACCTTATAGCAGCCTTTCATACCTAATGGGGGACTACAGGAAAGCTGGGGAGGGATTTTTTTCAGGAGATATAATGATAGGACAAGAGATAATGTCTTTACAGTAAAAGAGATTAGAAATTCTTTACACTGAGGGTGGTGAGGCAGTGGAACAGGTTGCCCAGAGAAGATGTGGATAACCCATGGTCCCTGCCCATGGTAAGGGGTTGGAATTAGAAATCTGGAAGATTCCTGGGCCATTCTTTGATTGTATGACTCTCAAAGGCAGTGTGGTGAACAAATCTTTCTATATAAACATTAAAAGTAGGACTGACCTACTGAGGTCCAATATCTTTCAAAATTTCTAAAATTTCTTATACTATTGCATAAGAAGTTTGTTGGTGGTTTTTTTTTTTTTTTTTTTCTTTCTTGGGAAGTGTTAGGGCTTGAAGAGAAAAATATAAACAGAGACTGAAACATAATATTATGTAGGTTTTAATAACATTTACCAATCTTGTTTTTATTCCCACAGGAATTTGAGAAACCAGCTGACTACTATAAACAGACAGCATATCAAATGTTATTGTACAAACATTTAGCCAGTCTTTTAATCTGACTGCCAGTTATAGGCAAGCAATATGAATTCAATTAAGACAAACCCTTTTTGGAAAACACCATTATTTTCTTTCACTCAGCCATATATAGAGAGGCTTCTGTCTCCCTGAATGGAAAGGAAGAGTGTTAAAAAAGAAGCATTTAAGAGGCTGTCATTCTGGAACATGAATGGCAGCAAAATGTTGTCAGTATGTATATAAAAATTATTGGAACTAGTTTTGCTGATGTTACAGGAACTGAATTGGTGTTACGTAAGTGAGAAGGTTGTTCAGCTCATCTTCTTCAACTGTCCACCTTTTTTAATTTTTTGGGATACAACTTGAGGTTGTCATAGCACGTTTTATACAGATAGCATCTTAGAAATATACTTTCCAGTAACCTCTCCTAGTCTGAAATTCAATTTGCATAACTTGCATTTTAAACTAACTTCTAACTTCTGGATCTGGATGGCTTTTCTTTATTTTTCTCTTGCAATTTGTATTGAGATATGTTTTGTTTGTTTGTTTGTTTTTAAATCCAAGCTCTTCAATCCAATACTCTTCAATGAAGGTATTTGTGGTTAGTAATGAATGTATTATTTCACAGCTTTTAAATCTCTAGGTAAAATACGTATCTCGTGCCACTACACCAGCCAAAAATCATAAACCCTAAAATATATTTTTGAAACCACATATAATAAAATAAGTCTGTCCACTGAAATAATAAAAGCAAGCAAACAAACAAAAGAATAATTTTCCATTCCATTCCCTTATTTTCCTTACCTGGTCAAAAGGTTATTTATTAAAGCTAAAAACAATAATAAATTCCAAATCTACATAAATTTGTGTTTATGGTGTTTTTAATCACTTGTTTCCAGGATCTGAGATTCCTGAAGGCTAATCTTTGCAGTAAAGGCTGACACAAAAAGTCATTCAGCAACTATGACTTCTCCACATTGTTTATTATCAGGGCACCCGCCCCATTCAGCAGTGGGATGATGTTTTCACCAGTCTTCCTTTTTCTACTGATGTGTTTGAACAAGCCCTTCTTGTTGTCCTTGACATCCCTCACCAGATTTAATTCCAAATGGGCCTTGGCCTTCCTTGTCATATCCCTGCATACTCTGATAGTGTCCCTATATACCTCCCAAATGGCCTGTCCTTTTTTTCCACATGCTGTAAACTTACTTCTTCTGTCTGAGATACACTAGGAGCTCCCTGTTCATCCATGTAGGACTCTTGCCCCCTTTGCTTGCCATCTTACTCATAGGGATGCACTGATCTTGAGCTTGGAGGAAGTGATACTTGAATACTGACCAGCTGTCTCAAACCCCCTTCCTTTCAGGGCCCTTCCCCATGGAATTCTGCCAAGTAGATCCTTGAAGAAGACAATTTTGCTCTCCTGAAGGCTAAGGTTGCAATCTTACCTTTTGCCCTGCTTTCCCCTCACGAGATCCTTAGCTCCACCATGTCACAGTCACTACAGCCAAGGCTGCCCCCAGCCCTCACATCTCCAGCTAGTCCTTCCTCATTTGTTAATGCAAGGTCCAGTAACACACCTCTCCTTGTTGGCTTCTCCACCACCTGTGTCTAAAAGTTGTCATCAATGTACAGCAGGAACCTCCTGTACTGTTTGTGCCTGTCTGTGTGGTCTTCCCTCCAGGGTGGTTGAATTCCACAATGAGTACCAGGGCTTGTGACTGAGGCTACTGCAAGCTGTCTGAAGAAGGCTTCATCTACCTTCTCTTCCAGATTAGGTGGCTTGTAGCAAACACCCACAACAGTGTCAGCCATGGTAGTCTGACCTTTAATCCTTACCCACAGCTCTGATCTTGCTCATCGTTCACCGCTTAGCAGAGTTCCATACATTCTAGTTGCTTTCTCACATAAAGAGCAACTCCACCATCTCACCTTTCTGGCCAGTCTTTTCTATAAAGCACATAGCCTTCCATGACAGCATTGCAGTCATGCAAGGAATCCAACCATGTCTCTGTGATTGCAAGGAGATTGTAGTCTTGTGACTGAACACAGAATTTATGAATTCTGATCTATTGAAGCCAAGAGGAAGTTTTTATATAGTGTTGGTTCCAGGTTGACCTGAAATAAATTCAATCCCACACTGGAAACAGTGTCTCCCTGCATGCTGCTGCTTGATGTTCCTATCTGTTTAATATTCTGAGGAGTCAGGCAGCACAGTAGGGAAAGAAAAGTTTGTAGAAGGTATGTTTTAAAATATAAAGAAGGAATAGGAACCCAGTTACAGAAGGATAAGAGGGTTGAAACTATTTGGGCTAAAAGACTGGCTTATGTCATTTTTGTACAACTGAACATAAGAGCATCAGATACAAATGACATAATATTCTAGAATACAGAATGAGGATGAGGTGTCAACAGGATGCACAGGGCTCAAATATTTAGAAAAGTAAACTGGAACAAGTGTCTGAAGTAATAAAAGCAGTGACCAGGGTAATAAATCACTATAGAAATGAGGAGCCTAGAATTAGGAAGAGTACAGCCTGGAGAAGAGAAGGCTCCAGGTAAACCTTCTATCGGCCTTCCAGTACTTACATGGAGCCTACAGGAAAGCTGCGGAAGGTCTCTTTTTCAGAGGTGTGGTGATATGACAAGGAATAATGTATTTAAACTTAAAAAGGGTAGATTTAGATCAGATATTTTGAAGTAATTCTTTATTATGAGCGTGGTAAGGCACTGCAATTGGTTGCCCAGAGAAGCTGTAGATGCTTCATCCTTGGGAGTGTTTAAGGCCAGATTGGATGAGGCTTTGAGCAACCTGGCATAGTGGAAGTTTTCCCTGACCGTGGCAAGGGGGTTGGAACTAAATGATCTTTAAGATCATTTCCAACCCAGACCATTCTATGATTCTGTGATTCTAAAACAAGACAGAAGTATTTGTAGTAGTATGTGCTGGAATCTAGGGCTTGGAAAAGGAAACTAAAGAATGAATACTGGTACTGCTTTATGAAACAGAAAAGAAATAGGACAAGAAACAATGCACAATTAAGAGAAGATTGGGAAAAATACAAGTTGGAGATTATAAAAGTTGGGAGACTAGAGCAAAATAAATGGAAGACATTGTACTTGCCAGCTGATCAGACTTGAATAGGAAGACACTGGATTTCCACACATTTTTGAGACCACTCTGTAGTAAGACTACAAGTCTTTCTCTTATGTAATATGGAAGCACCATGAATTTCTAGTAGATTTGTTAGTGAGGTGAAGTTTTTATATGGCTGTTTCTGGGAATGTAGATGATGAGACCAGGATTAAATACCATAATGGACCTGGACTGGATTTTGTCATTCCCATAGGTAATTACTGGTTTAGTGCAAATATTAGATGTCATTTTATTGACAGTGATCTGCAGAGCTAAATTCTTTGATCATGCTTACTATTATTAACTGTATACTGACAGTATAATGTTAACAATTTTTACAGTAAAATGCAAATTGCACTTCACTGAGGTTTACATGTTTTTTTGAAATTGCATTATCTTAGCTTTAAGCTGGGGGAATATATTTGCAGAAACACTAACATCAAAATTTGCAAATGCCTAATGTTTTGGGAAAATAATACTATATTACTAAAATGTGTGATATTTAGCATTTAATCTTAAACTGTTAATTAAACATTTACATTAATTATTTGCATAATTAAATTAATAAATAATAAGCTGGAACATCTTTTTAAGGAAGAAAGTTGCTCAAAAATATGCTATACCTTAGAGGCAAAGCACACAGAAGTTCTCAGCCATTCCTACGGCATTCCTAAACAGAATTCAATCTTTAAATAAAAAAATAAAATAATAATAATTAAAAAAATCCAAACAAATGGACATCTTATTCTTTGGTACAAACAAATTTTTTACCAAAGTATTTACTTTTGTACTGTTTCCTTAGCAGTTGGATGTTAATTTCTGATCTATGTGATAAGACATCTTACACAGTTATACATGGAATCAGATTCCTTTTTTTCAGAATGTGAATTTCTACTGTGAGAATACATTGCTATTTTTTCTTTGCTAGGCATACTGTGGGCTTTCAAGAATCCCTGCAGCAATGTGCTAATGATGTACAGAACTGCATATGAACCTTTTCCTTGTACCTTGTCCCAGAATATACTGCACAAATGATTACTATGCTGTTTCATGTAATCTTTAACTCTATGACAGCTTAAGAACGTTGTCAAGACAAGAAGCATATCAAACTAAACCCTTTTCTTTTGTATTTTTTTCCAACCAATGCTTCACTTTTAAAAGCAAGAGAGAAATGGGGGGGAGCAGGGAAGATTAGGCACAGAATTTGGCTGTTATTAAGGTCTCCTCAGAAGAAAGTAAAAGATCTCCAACAGTGTTGCAGTATTTATCTATTTACATCTCTTTATTTAAAATGTAAAGAAACTATTTAAAAAGTAAGAAACTAGAAAACAATCACTTTTTATGGAATTTCCACATAATATCTAGGTATCCTTAGGATTGTTAGGATATGTTTAACAGAGAATTAATCTCTTACTGAAGCAGCTACTATTATGAATGTACCTTTCAAAAGTTCAGCTAGCATTTAAAAATTACATATATCTTGGAGAAAACTTCTGGGAGAAGTGTCATTTGAACTACGAGCTTTATCTTTTACCCCAGAAAGATTTTACCACATGAATAAGAGACAGTCTATCCTTATGTGATTCATTAATGTTTTGTGTTTTATTGATCTGACACATCATAAGGTATCAGAATTTTTTTTTTTTTTTTTAGTGTGTGTAACAGGTACTGAGATAACATTTTGTAAAACATTCTCAATTAAACGCCTACTCAAAACATACTGTTTGTCACTAAAAAAGTGCAGAACCCAGTCTTGGGTCTGTTACTGGTTGCAGAGATCCAGCTAATCCTTCCTAGTTCCAAAATTTTTGGTATTATCTTTATGTTCTGATAGGACAAACGTATCTGTTGTCCCTCCTTTCCAGAGTATCCAGTTCTGTTCCTTTCTACATACTGTGCCCATCTTCTATTTAATTGTATTCAGTGGATCAAGACAGAATTGGTAGGTCTTACATTTTGAGCTGAAGACTTGCACAGCTGCTTCATACAAGAAGATGTTAAAAGGGTTTAACTAAAATAAAAACAATAAATATATATATATATATTTTGGTTTTGTGATGTTATCATCCTGTACAGGACAAAAACAACTCACAGAAATAAATCTGTTTCTCCTTGTGGAATCTTGTGAGAAAATGTTAAAATGTAACATGTCAGTTTAATCTAGAGATTCAGGGTTTGACAGATTAAACTATAAATACAACAACTTCTTATCTGGTACTAGGTATTTATTCTATTACCTCTTGTCACCCTCCACTTGCAGTCCCTTCTTCTTTAGACACTTTGAAAGAAGTAGAAACTGTCTCACAGACATAAAATGAATACAAAATAGAAAGGATATATGGTAAATTAAGAAGCCTTTGATCCACTGTAAACTCTTTACAAACACCTGAAGAGGTGAAAGTCTTTTGTGATAATTCAGACATATCTATAACTATCAAACCTGCCCATTGGATGGGATGGCAGTACTGAAATGCAGATGGTTCTTGGTTTGCAATGTGTGACCTGCATTAAGCGATTTGTAATTTGCTTTGTAGTAATTCAAATAAACGTGAGGAAAACCTACTATAGGATTGAATTCTCCGGAGTCTCCTATTTACTTCACCTCAATCATTGGTCTGTTTTTCATCTGCCAACACATATCAGGTGGAAATTCCATTCAGTGGAGAAAACCAAATGTACATATTTACAAATAATTGCATTTGAACAGGAGAGGAACATGGGGAATGTACATGAATCTAGTTATTGTCCATTCAATCCATCAAACTAGTGAAGGGAACGCTGCTTAAAAATAATTCTCAGAAATTCCATCAACAGTAGCTGTTGCAAAAATACTTAATTTTTGCAATCATATTTTATAAATATTTGTTTGCTAGAGGAAGAAAATAGATAAATAAAAGTTAAAGTAAAATAAATTATAAAATAAATAAATTTATTTCTGAAAGAAAAAAAAATATTTGAAATAAAATTTATTTTATTTCAAATATCAGATATTTGAAAAGGAATATCTTTGGCCAGTCTCTGGATGAAATCTTATCTCTTAATCAATTAATTTTTAAAGTTTTGCTTGTCTTTGTTTCTAAACCACTGGTTAAATTTTTGTCAGTTTTTTCTTTCCACTTACAGTTATTCCTCCTAGTATAGGAATAGTATAGTTTCTTACATGTCAGCTTCTCAGCAAGCAGGGTAACTAATGTATATGGCCATTCAGAATGGATCTGTTAAGTATTTATATTAGTATGATATAAAAAGTGATATATCGAATTCTGTATCATTTGCAAGATATATACTTAAGGGTTTTAGATCTTTACTGAAGTGGAAAGTCAAATGAAATTTGTTCCCATGCTTTACTTTAAAGACAAATTGCCACTTCAATTTCTTAATATTTCTAGAATCACATTTCATGATATTTCACTGTCAGAAGAGTAGTATAACTTGATTTTATAAATACTGTATTCTTGCTGTATAAAACAAAAAACAGGGATTTATATTCTCCTGATTTGTTGCTTAGCAAATAAAGCATGAAGTCATTGGCATTTTGGAAATTCCAGCTATTACAAAACTCTAAAACTCGGGGGTAAGAGCTACTGTAAGTCCATTGAATTTCTCTTTTATTTTTTCTACAGGTACGAATTATTACAGTTCAAGGTTTGAGTCCTTATTTCTGAATGTCCCAGTTCTAATATATATAAATTGATGAACAAATAATCTCCAAAAACATTAGAATGAAGATTATCATTAACTCAAACACATTCCTATATGACAATAAGCTTTTCTGTGCAAGATTCTCTCTACCCTCCACAAGTACCTCCTCAGAAAAACACAGATCCATATCCTAGAGAAGAAAAAGCATCATGAAAGACCCCATCCTAAGCAAAGTAAATTTATTTGACTTCCTTCTGGCTTCTGTAGTTTATAGCCATAAGAAAGAACCTAAAGCAAAGCAAAATACGTTTGCTATTTTCAGGGCAGTGATGAAGAAATAAAAAGTCTTACAGATGAAAAATACTGGCTTGCATACCACAGCAATGAATGTAGTATGATAATAATTTCCTTAATTTCCTTTTTCTTTTCTTTCCTTTTTTTTTTTTTTTTTTTTTTTTAATATGGAACTTTTATTATGAAGGTATTTCTACATTTAGTTACTCATAGGCTATGATTTCCATGATCTAATACACATTGTATTTATATGCATCTCAACAGTGTAATTCTCATGTTACATTCATAGTACAATGTAAGAACGCAATTGAATGGCTGCACTTCTGGATTAGTCAATGGAAAAGGGTAATATATAGTAATAATAAATGTGACTGCACAGCTAGTAGGAAATCTATCTTCCTTCCTTCCTTCCTTCCTTCCTTCCTTCCTTCCTTCCTTCCTTCTTTCCTTCCTTCCTTCCTTCCTTCCTTCCTTCCTTCCTTCCTTCCTTCCTTCCTTCCTTCCTTCCTTCCTTCCTTCCTTCCTTCCTTCCTTCCTTCCTTCCTTCCATTTTATTTTTTTCAAAAATATCTTTATATATATGTATTTCTGCAATATTTTTTTTCCAATAATAAGTTTCTATTTCAATTGGAATAGGCTGGGTTCTTCCATGCCTGGAACTTTCACCCTCCCATGTGTTGAGTGGGAATTCTGAGTTTTAACCAGAATATCCACAAGGGGAGTGGATAAGTCAGTATTATTCCTGAGCTTTCTTTCTACATGTTCTCATACCATGTTAGTAGTCTTTGAGAAAGGAAACTGATGGAGAAAAAGTTTCAGTTAAACAGTCCTTCTAAGCAAACAAAGGGAGAGGCAAAGACAGGGACATGGAACTCTTAACTTATTCCTAACTTGCCGCTGTGTAGTGTTATTATTAGGGAGGAATGAATGAGACAAAAACTAGGTGTGATAAACACAGATGGACTTTCTGGGATAGAGGAAAAGGTTACAGGCCCCTAGAAATACAGAAACATTTACAAATACAATTTACTTCCATTTCAGGAAAATCATTTATTTTAATTAAACTTAAAGTTTACAGTACACTCTATCTTTTTTGTTCTTTTGGACAAGAAATCAAATTAAAATACCAATAAATCCTATTCCAGCTAGTCACTAACAGTCTGCAAACACTATTGCAGTTTTGTTCACATACAGATACCAATTCATTAGTGCTTAAACCTACTTGCAAATCATTAGCCATATCCTCATCATTTCATTACTAAAGTAGTGAATCAAAGGAGTGGAGGGAGTCTTCAAAAGCTAGAAATCATTTATGTTTAAGAGCTACATCATATGTTATGATAACATCAGATGGTAGCCCAAGTGGCACCAGACTTTTCCATCTTAACTGAAACAAACAAACAAAATCCCACAGACGTCTTCTATTTATAGCTGCAAAACTCATATAAACAAATGCAGGGCCTCATTTTATATTTAGGTCTAACCACCAGGGCCATCTCCTTCACAATCAGCTCTAGAATCCTTCAGGTGCTGCTTACAGTCTCTAGCTTTTCCAGTTGTCTATTTTCCATCACTTTGCAAGAGCAGCAGCTCTGTCATCAGTAGACAGTTGGATATGAACATTTCTGTACCTTTTTGGCATCCCATAGATACCAAATGTGTTTTAGAGAGTCACCACAGAGTTTGTTCATTTTGCAATTACCGTGATTCTACATGTGATTTCAAGTGATAAATGATAAGTAAGTGTGTGCAACAATATTCCTGAAAAGGAGATCAAGTCTTTAAAAAGATTATATTCAAGGAATGGGTAGGGACCATTTAGACACTAGAATGTAAGCATTTGCTTTGCTTGATAAAATTTCTCATTTTATGGAAAATATGATTTCTTTAATAACATAAAAAATCTACTTCTACATTTGCAATGAAAAAAAAATTATTATTCCACATAAATATAATTTTGTTATTATAGATTTTTGATTTATCACTCTCATTTGTAAGAAAAGAACATTAAGCTTTGAAATATAGAACTTATGATGAACACAAATTCTTTTTGCTACTCATTTTTTCTTTATTTTCTTTATCAACACGGAACTTAGTGTCCCACTTTGACTTTAAATGTATCTAAGTGATAAGCTGGCCTACCGTTGTTTAACTTCACAGCCAGACAGCAAGAAGGACCAGAAATCTGATCTGTCAGACTTTGTTCCTTTGAGGAAAGCACAGTGGTAGGAAGATGCATTTAGGCAAATAATCAGGGAAAGATGACTTTAGGCTTCTGCACTCCCTGAAGGAGTCCCAGGAAGGAAAGAAGCTGAGGAAGAACTGCTTAGAAAGTTTGACAGAAGCTGATATTTAAAGATTGCACAAATATTGAACAGAAAACATTCATCCTACCTCTGATAAAACAGTGTGTTACCTAAATTGTAAGGTATTATAACAGTCTATCTGTTATTGTAGGACAAATAGCATTTCATAAAAATATAATAAGCGGAAAATATAAAAGAATTTTGAATATAAAATGTGAGTAGGACTCAGCTCGAAGATGAAGGCTTCTGAAAGAGATACAGGCCATGAAAAATACTGGATTTTGTTGCTTAAAGCTTTTTGGATGTCATTTATGTAAAAATAACTTTTGTGTTTCAAGTAGCAGGGAAAAGTTGAGGACAGGACTAAAAGTGATCAGATTCACTGCTTTCATGTTTGCACCTCTATGAAAGCATGTTTAAGAAAGGATTTGAAATACTTATCTAACTCTTCCAGCTCAGGAGAACACCTATTACACCTGTTTGATGAAATCCTGTCTCACAGTTTATGCCCATTTGTATCTTAGAGTGATAGACTCACATCTTTAGCATAAATCAATCAAAGGTAAATTTTTGTGGCAGTTGTTAAATAAATGCTTAGGTTCTATAAAAAAAAAATAAATAATAATAATAATAATAATAATTAATAATCATCATCATCATCATCATCATCATCATCATCATCATCTAGAGCTGTAGCTTTCAGGTACATTACAATACTGATGATCAATATTTGCAACACTGTTTCATTCCACTTCTTATGTCAACATTTGTACAGCTGATTGCTAGTTTCTACTCCATTTGAGGTTATTCTACTAAGAAGCTAAGCTTTTGGACTATATGAACCTACTGTAATTCTATTGATTGTAATTAAGGCACATTAATTTCTTATATTTTGCTTTTCCTAACTTGTGTGTTTGTTTTAAAATCTGTTAAATAACGTCTATAACAATAATTACAATCTACAAACATTAGTACACAATACCTTTCTGTGGGAATCTAAAAGTTGTTTTCTTATTGAATAATCTACTTCTAACATAGGAAGACAAAACAACCCACTGAAATTTCACACAGATTCAAGACTGCTGCAGTCTCTCCTGATGAAATTGCAAATAATTTTGGAACTTAAATATTTATGTAGCTAGCAGGTCGGAACAGGTGAATCGGCCTTCTACTCTGCTTCTGTGAGAAACCACTTGGAGTACAGCATCCAGTTCTTAGGAATGTATCATATGAAGGTTATGGACTTGTATGAGTAGGTCCAGAGGAGGGTCATAAAGTGCTGGAGAACCCCTCTTATGCAGAAAAGCAGAGAAAGTTGTGTTTATTTTGCCTAGGGAAGAGGTATCTGTGGTGAGACCTTATAGAAGCCTTCCAATATATAAAGAAGGCTAACAGGAAAGATAGGAAGAGACACTTTATCAGGGAATATAGTGACAGTACAAAAGGTAATGGTTTTAAACTGAAAAAGGATGGGTTTAGATTAGAAAATAATTCTTCACTGTGAATTGAAGGTGATGAGGCACTGGAACAGGTTGCTCAAAGAAGTCATGGATGCCCCATTCCTGGAAGTGTTCATGGCCAAGTTGAATGGAGCTTTGAGCAAGTTATCCAATGGGAGCTGTCCCTGCCCAAGGAAGGAGATGTGGAATTAGGTGATCTTTAATGTCCTTTCCAACCCAAACCATTTTATGATTCCGTGATTATGTGTTATGTTCTTACACCATTAAAAAACACAGCATGATAGATGTAGAATATGGAATGAAAGTATCAGTGTCTATTTTCCCCATTGCCAGTTATATAAGTATTTCATTTTCTGTCATCAATTTAGTGTCTTAATATTTCCTATTTTTTAAAACACTATACTAATAGCATTTTGTTAAATGGAAAAAAAAAAAAAAAAAAAGCCATTTTTTCAATTCAAAATAGTGAATTCTTGACTACTTTGTCCATCAGAGACTTATTTTCTGTGATGACACTGCCTAATATGTTGCAGAAACAAAATTATAACTAATTGGTAGCAATTTAAGATGACAATGTAAATATAAAAAGAATTAAGTTCCCTGGTGAGGGTCATTAAAGACACATCAAGACACACTGAACCTGAAAAATATGAAATAAAGGTATTATTTCAGATAATTCTTTTCTATTAATTATGTCCTTATCTACATATTTTTTCTGCTATTTAATATTTCTTATATTTCAGTTAAATAACATATGTACAAGTACACAGTGAAAGTCAGCTAATTCTAACACAGACATTTATACAGTGTTTAACAAAGCCAAAAATAATATTTGCCTATAATATCCATCCCAATAGTTCTGATTTATGAAGTATTTGAATGCATATGTTCACCTGGGTGAATGACACACAAAAGGTAAAAGAAGAAAAACTAATTGTTCATTCTGTTACCTGTATTGGAAAAGTGTATTGGAAGGCATAGTGGACTGATGCACCACCAGAGGGAAAAAAAATAATCTCATTAACCAATAATATAATTAAAAACATATACCAGGTAGAAGAAGAAGGCACTGTTTTGACTGGTTTTGAATTTATTTTGCTTTCACCTTTTGCAGCTGGCATGGAGTTAGATCCAATAGGAAAAGTGTGATTCCAATAAGAATTACAAAAGACGTGATTTAATTTTTAGATCATATGTGTCAACTAAGTGAGGCACAGTTAAATAAAACAAAAACATGTTAATTCTTTTTTAAAGTAAAGCTTACAATAATATTTTCAAAAAGACTGTGTACATACTGTGGTCTAAATTCCTTTAATGAGTATAAGGATAAAGAAAAAAATACATCTGGTTACTAATAGAAAAAAGTTAACTTCTGACCTGACTTAATTCAGATGAATAAATACTGAATGCTGAAACTGAACATATTCTACTTTATCTCAGCAACCGTTGACCTTAAAATCTATTATGTCAGTTTTTATTTTCAAATGTTTTCTATGCACTAGTCTTGACATGTAGATTTTCAATACTACACTTTCATGTTATTTACTGTTGTTTCCAGTGTAAATCCAAACTTCTGACCAGATTATTGATTTCATTTATTCTAAATTCTCTGAAAGAAATAGCCAAACTTTATGAAAAATAATGGTTCTTCTGCTTATTGTATGCTTGTGTTACCTAATGTTCTTCTAATCTCAAATCTGAAAGCACTGTGCATTCATTTAGGGTGAAACACATTCTATATGTTTCAAATAGAAAAAAAAAAAAAAAAAGAAAAAAAAATACAAAGAAGTTGTAATGAGGAGAACAAAAATATTAAATATTTTTGAAAGAAAATGATTATATTTTCTTGTTAGTTTGATTTTGTTATGATCACCACCACCAAAAATAATAGTAATAATAATACTAATTTTAGATGTCAAGCAAGTGTTTTTTGTTTTTTGTTTTTTTTTTTTTTATCTTACAGCATAAAGTCCAGACTGTTGAAAAATTGAGATTGTATCCTTCCCAACAGCATGGACAATGTCTATTGTCAAGATCCATCAAATCCCTTTTTTTTTTCGATATAATTAATAGTATATCTGCAAGGAAATTCAGACAAAAAATGACAGAAAATATAAAAAGTTAGTATGGCAGTCTCTTAAAACAACACCAACAGAAAAAAATAAGCTGACATATGCAGATCTGCAACTGAACTTCATGAGCTGACTAATACTCTTGCTTGAAGTCAAGATGACACAGAAATCTGGAACAGAACTCAATGAAATGCTGTAGTGCACTGTTTTCAAACAATAAAAAGCTTATTGCTAATATATGACATGGAACAGATTTGGTCTTTTATTTGTCAGAAAGTTAATTACAGCAATAGAAACATTGGAATGGATATGGGTACTACAGCACTGCCTCACAGGGTAGTTTTCATACACCTTAATAAAAATCTATTTCCCAAATATACCACAGAAGTCTGCATGAATTCCTTGCTGTCCTCCTGTTCCTAAAATAGATTTTTTATACACTGAAATCTTTGTGAAGGCTTGTTGTTTTTCCCAGTGCTAACCAGAAGAAAACATTCTCACCTAGATTGCATTAACTCTGTTTCTGCCTTTATTTTTAGGTATATTTGTGTGCTTCTGAACACTAAAATACAAAAGATTTTTGTAAACTATGAGAGTGGATATAAAAACATTTTGATTTTTCAAAGCTGGACAGGTTAAATGTAAGAAAGAAATTCTTTACTCTGACAATGATGAGGCACTGGAAAAAGTTGCCCCAAGAAGTTGTGAATACCCTGTGTATGCTCAAGGCCAGGTTGGTTGGGTCGTTGAGAAACCTGGTCTAGTGGGAGGTGTCCCCTTTATGGTAGATGGATTTTATTTAGACAATTTTTAAGGTCCCGTCCAGCCCAGACCATTCTATTCTATGCTACTAATTGTATGTAGCTAAGAATGAAAATAGAAAAATGAACCTGTATAGAGTGATATATTTATGATGAAGTGGGAAGACAGAAAGTTTTAAACTTGAAAAATATGTTTTGTTTTGTTTTTAATTTAAAATTTCTAATTCTACATCTAAAACCATGGAGAATTTGGTATAAATTCTTATTATATAAATATGCCATATAATATATATGGCATATTTACTATAATATAGTAATATCATTATGTCATATTTATTATAATATACTAATACTATACTGTTATATATATACACAAACACTATATATACTATATACATGTATAAATTGTATGTTGCTATGTATATATACTACTTCTCATTGTGCAATTTCATTATTTATGTAACTGATTAATATTAATTGTTGTTCAATTCATAAAATGAACAAATGCAGCTGTCAGTGGTAATTTTTGCAGGTCTTCTAGAGCTTTGCATGCCATTGACAATGATTTTTCCCTCTGATGTCAGATGCATATATTGTATGTTGTTATGTGTAGTATTATTCTTGAAGACAATCAAGAAGTCATAGGTGATATAAAATTCAAATGCAAAATTCTGTAACAGATATAGCTGGACTAACCAAACAAACTATCAGGTGGATTGAGATTGATAGTAGAGGCAAAATTATACCTATTTCCTTTCCCAAACAAGTAATGCCATCTTCTGCATCCCCTTTCTGAGGAGTCATACAGAATTTGTTCTGTTCAGAGAACATAAATTAATGCCAGAATCGTAGTTAAGGAATAGAAAAAAAAAAAAATAATAATAATAAAATATGCATGGTGTGTAGTAGGAATTTTCTCTTTGAACATCCAATGTAACACAGGTAGCCGCGGTGCCAAGAGGAGCTGTGCCTCTGTACCCACAACTTCTGAAGCAGCTCAAACACCCTCATATGCTGTGAGTATTTCTTTTTCAGTTGGGGTGTAATTGGCTTCTGATCCTCGATAGCCCTGACTCCAGAAGCCCAGAGGTCGACCTTGAGTTTCTTCTGGGGTTTTCTGCCAAAGGCTCCAGGTGAGGCCATGCTCCCCAGCTGCAGTGTAAAGTATGTTTTGCACAGCTGGTCCAGTACGGACAGGCCCAAGGGCTACTGCACGAGCTATTTCTTGTTTGATTTGTTCAAATGCCTGTTGTTGCTCAGGGCCCCACTCGAAATAGTTTCTCTTTTGAGCTGACTATAGCCTGGCACATGCATTCTCCAGAATCCCACGAGGCCTAGGAAAGCTTGCGTTTATTTTGCTAGTTGGCGGAGACATCGCTGTTATTTTATTGATCACATCTATTGGAATATGACGACGTCCATCCTGCCATTTTACCCCCAAGAACTGGATTTCCTGTGCAGGCCCCTTGACCTTGCTCTGTTTAATGGCAAAACCAACTTTCAGGAGAATTTGGATTACTTTCTTCCCTTTCTCAAAAACTACTTCTGCTGTGTTGCCCCACACAAGGAAGTCATCAATGGAAAAAGAGCAACTGGCAGCGCAGAGGTAAAACTATCTGGGCTGCTACCCTGTGGCAAGACATTGCTGCCCGGGTAGAAAACCTGGATGTTAAAGTATGTCATGTAGATGCCCATATGCCCAAGAGATACGCTACTGAAGAACATCAGAACAACGAAGAAGTGGATCGAGCTTCGAAAATTGAAGTGGCTCAGGTGGACCTAGACTGGGAACGTAAGGGTGAGCTGTTTGTAGCTCGATGCGCCCATGAAACATCAGGACATCTGGGGAGGGATGCCACTTACAGATGGGCTCATGATTGAGGGGTGGACTTGACCATTGAGGCCATCACACGGGTTACCCATGAGTGTGAGACCTGTGCTACAATCAAGAAAGCCATGAAGGTAAAATCTCCCTGGAACAGGGGGAGATGGCTAGGATTTCAATATGGTGAGGCCTGGCAAATTGACTATATTGGACCACTCCCAAAAACCCACCAAGGCAAACGGTACATACTCACCATGGTAGAAGCTACTACTGGGTGGCTGGAAACGTACCCTGTAAACCATGCCAAGGCCCGAAACACTATCTTGGGCCTGGAAAGACAAGTATTGTGGCGTCATGGTACACCAGAGAGAATTGAGTCTGACAATGGGAGTCATTTCCGAAAAAATCTTGTTACCTCCTGGGCAAAGAGGCATGGTATTGAGTGGGTGTACCACATCCCTTATCACCCACAAGCCTCTGGGAAGGTTGAGAGATACAATGGACTGTTAAAGACTATGTTACGAGCATTAGGTGCTGGGACGTGGAAACAATGGGACACAAATCTACCAGAAGCCACTTGGCTAGTTAACAATAGGGGGTCTGACAGCCGTGCTGGTCCTGCCGAAACAAAACCCCTACACACTGTGAAAGGAGCTAAAGTTCCCGTAGTGCATGTAGGAAGGTGGATGGGAAAGGCAGTGTGGGTTGCTCCTGCCTCGGGAAAAGGCAAACTCACTCGTGGGATTGTCTTCGCCCAAGGACCAGGGTATACCTGGTGGGTCATGCAAAAGAATGGGGATATCAAGTGTGTGCCTCAAGGAGATTTGACATTGAGAGAAAACTGATCTGTAATCTAAGTTATATGTTGTTGGAAGATACTGTAGGATCAACGACAGGTCAACTTTGCAAGGAGCCGGGCAGTGCAACAAGGACTTGAGCTAAGCTGGTGCTGGTGTCCAGACATCCAACTCCACCTGCCTTGAGTGGCCACTTTGGCAGATGAAGACCTAATCATCAACAGTTCTTATGAACATTTTCCAAGAAAGACCTATGGAATGAAAAGATACACCTGCCTATTAATCCTGTCCTGTTAAATCCTTGTCCTGTTAAAGGACAAGGAATAATGATGAGAATGCTTGTACGCTAAAGTATGGGGATCTGAGTGTGACACAAATGTTATGGAATAAGGGGTGGAGGTTGTACTGGGTCTGGCTGGAATGTTAACTTTCCTGGCAGCAGCCCATACAGTGACATACTCTGCACTTGTAGCTGGAACAGCAGTGTTATCACACCAGTGTTGTGTCTACTGCTGAGCAGCAGTGGCACAGCATCAGGCCTTTCTCTAACCCTCCTAGGGGGTGGGCAAAAAGTGAGAGAAACATCACTAGGGCAGCTGACCTAAACCAGCCAAAGGGATATTCCATACCATGTGATGTCACACTCAGCAATAAAAGGTGGAAACAGGAAGAGGAGAGAAGGGGTGGGCTCTCTTTGGGAAAACGTCGGTCCTCGTCTCGAACACCGGCTATGTGCGTTGAGGCCTTGCTTCAAGGACGTGGTCAATCATCACTCATTTGTGGGAAGTAGAGAGTAATTTCTTTCCTCTGCACTTCCATATAACCTTCATTTATTTTATTTGTTTGTTTTCCTCTCTTCTTTTTATATTTTTCCCTTTTCCCCTCCCTTTTCCCCTTTCCCCTTTTATTTCCCCTTAATTAAATTGTTTAGTTCATAATAATCTTTATTTAATTATTATTATTATTTCCCTTTAATTAAATTATCCTTATCTCAACCCGTGAGTTGTTCTTTGCTTTACTTCTCCCCCTCCTCATCTAAAGATGAGGAGGGGGAGTGAGAGAGCGGTTGTGGGGTTTAGCTGCCCAGCACAGTAAAATCACCACGTATATATATATATATATATGGAAATAAAGCCTCTCACAGAAGATGCAGTAATACTAAACCATCCTACTAACTGTTGGCATAATAGAGCTGGGACAATACAGTGGAGCTTTTGTAGCACAATCTCCTTTGAAAAAGAACTATAGAGAACATGTCCAGGATGGTGCTGGTATAACCAGTGTGTATCACCTCCCATTGGCTGCAAGGTACCTTCATGTAAACACTGATTTGTAGTCCTTTTTTTGTTTCATGCAGAGAATCTTTGTCTTCACCCAGTACAGTAAAAATGAATATAATTAATGTGTCATCCATAATAGTTTCTTTATTTAAGCCTGAATGGGTATTCTGGAACTGCCAGCCAGTTAAAAATTCTTATTTGAAAAGAACTTTCCTTCCTTAGGGAGATAGTTTGTTCTTTAAATACAGTTGCTTGTGAGAAAATGTCAGTCTGCCTCCTGTTTGAGGTAGAGGTCTCTGATACTGGAACAAAGAAACATTTAAGAAATATGATATTTACATTCAATTAATTGGGATAAAAATATTCTTTAAGTATTGTAATTTGATGCAAGATTTATGAATGTAAGCAGTTCCTATTCCTTAAAATTCAAGGCATATTTTTCTTGTTGGCAAGCCCACAGATGAACTTCATAGGGTAGAGCTATTTAAGCATATTGAAAAACCTTTTGTCCAAAGTACTTCTGGGACCCAAAACAAAACAATGCAACCTAATAATAATAATAATATAATAATAATAATAATAATAATAATAATAATAATAATAATAATAATAATAATAATAATAATAATAATAATAATAATAATAATAATAATAATAATAATAATAATAATAATAATAAATCAGCACCACCTGCCAACAAAACAAATATGCAAGCAAAAAATATTTCTACAAGGGAAAACATTTGAGATTCAATTATACATGGTATACATGTGTGAATTTATGGAATATTCTCATAAATAGAATAACACAATGTATTTCCAAATAGTAAATCATTTTGAAAAACAACAAGAAACTACATCAAATTATATTTTAATAGAATGTAAGATCAACCTAAGCAGTTATAAAGAAAAGTAAATCTAATTTACTTATTACAGTAGGATTTTTTTAAGATGTATCAGATATAAAATTGACATTAAAATAAATGATTTGCCAATACTGCCTTTCTACTGTCTGTATCTTGTAAAGCAACTCTGGCAGTCCTGCAGTCAACAGTCCTGCACCAGAGGTAGAAATATAATATTAGAAGCAATTTTTAAGTGGATATTTTAGAGAGCTTTATATTTTGTAATGAATTTGTTTACAGATATTTTGAAAACTGAATTATATTCAACAAAATAAACAACCAGCAAATATATGCTTTTGTCTGCATCTTCACGCTGACTAAGGAACAACAAAACAAAACAAAACAGAAAGTGTATTTGAAAAAAAAACTTTGAATTTTTAAATTAGAACTAAAAAGCATGCATGAATCAGGCATGTTTTCTAACTAGTTCACTAAGTACCAGTACATATCACAGCATTATACCTTTAGCTGTTATTTTATTTTATTTAAGTTTCCAGTTGTATTCCCTACCAAAGCAACAGTTACTTCTCTTACCTAAGAAATAATTTGATTCTAAAGCTAAAATCTGCAGAAGAGTTATGGTACTTTAGCCTTGTCTTCCAAAACTCAAAACATTATGTATGTTAAGTGCATAACATTGTTTACTAAACACCAAGACTTTGGGTTTTAGCTTTCTAATTCTCTGCTTTACCAGAGCATGTGCCCTTGTTTGAGCAAAATCTTTTCAATTATACTAACACTAGCACAACTGGCTGACAGATTTTGCAAGTGTCAATGCTTTTGAAGGACTGGGTCCCACATAAAAATTAGGTCAAGAGAGGTGCTATAAAAAATCAGACAGCAAAAAGTCAAATCTAGCAGTATGAACTTCAGTACAGTTTTTAGTGTTTTCTGTGTTCTACATTGATCACATAACTTTTCAGTCTTTCAGTAGCACTGAGGAATGTTATGTTATGTGTTTATTTTCAATGGGGCAAATCTTTAAGAAATTCTATCCCAGACCTCCTCAGGGCTTGGGTTTCTATTCTTATCTCTTCATTGCAATTCACCGTCTGCTCAGTCACCTGTCTCTAGGGCATTTCCACAGACTAATCACAGAAATGATCAAGGTTAAAACAATAAACAATAAAATTTTTACCTTTACTTTCCCTCGATCTAAAATAGATAGAATGACAGCATAAGTTCCTGTGGTCCGGCAAACCTCTCCATCCACACAACTGGGTCAGTGAAGTGCAATAAAGACATACATTGAGCAGCCAGCACTACAGGTGAGCAGAGACTTCTTTAACTGTCTTTGAATACAGAAAATGTTTACAAAATAACTGAGCTCACTGGAAGAGGTAGTGTTTGTGATGGTATTACTAGTATCTGTGAATCCTTCAGAGAGACTAGATTAACTATTTCTTAATATTTGCAGAACATACTAATAAAAGCTAATGAAGGCTTAGATCAAGAGATATTCTACCTCATTGGGTTGCTGTGGTTTCTCATTAAATTTTAAATACAAATTTTGTGGGACTAGCTGGCATAGCTGATGGGATTACTGACTCAGACAAAATACTTCCCTGTGTGTGTGTGTGATTTGTAACCTGCAATGAGTCCTATAATATACATTAATTTAAAATTAATACATCCACCAGTCCAATTTAATACAATAATGAGTGATGAAATTTAAGAAAAGAAAACAAGAACTGATCAGGATGACAATTTGCAGGCAGTATTTTTCAATCCATTTTTACATATTTCTCTTAGGTGTACCAGAGCTCTTTATCACAGTAAAGTAATGAAGAAAAAACAAAACAAAACAAAACAAAACAAACAAACAAACAAACAAAAAAGTCTTCATATAAGATCATTTAGTAGTACTAGTAAAACCTAGAGACATGAGACACTTTGAATTCCATCACTGGACTGGGAGATAAGAAGGTGGTGGTTAATTTTCATTGTTGTAAAAGAAAGCATAATTTTCAGTTTCTTTAGCTCTGTATTAGCCACATGGGAGCAGTTATTATCTGCATAATGTACTGAGGTATTTGCAGTTAAGCTTACTTTTCATATTAGTCTCTCTTGTCTTAAAGTCACTTTCAATTAAAAATTAAATTAGCAGTCATTCCTAGGGCATTGTCAATTTTCTCCTGACAATATTTAGCAACCCATTGTTGCTGTATTCTATGCTTGTACACTGTATCTTCATATGCAGTTCAGAAACTGATATGGTACCAAGGATGAGGTCCAGAAGAGCAGTGCTGGATTTGTGAAAAGTCTATATTCACTTTCATCTAATTCTTCCATTGCCGAGACTAAATACAATGGAGCTTAAATTCATTTAGTTATTAGAATTTACCTTTAGAGACACATTGTTTTTTTCTTCTTGTTCCAGATCTTACACAACTGTATTATGGATTATACCAATAATTAAAATATTGATGAAATGAATAAATGATACTGGCCCTTGACGTTAATGAAACTGTCAAACTTTGAACATCAGGTGACATCACTGCACACCTCATTCTACAGAATAGTGAATCCTGATATTACGTCTCACTAAGTTAAAAAAAAAAAAAAAAAAAAAAAAAAAAAAAAGGGAAAGAGAAAAGGGAAAGGGAAAGGGAAAGGGAAAGGGAAAGGGAAAGGGAAAGGGAAAGGGAAAGGGAAAGGGAAAGGGAAAGGGAAAGGGAAAGGGAAAGGGAAAGGGAAAGGGAAAGGGAAAGGGAAAGGGAAAGGGAAAGGGAAAAAGAGAAAGATGGAAATATATAGATCAAAAAATAAACCTGAAACATGGAAAAGGGCAGTTTCAGAAAATGAGAGAAACATCCTTGCATGGAGTTCAGAATAAGAGAAGAATAACTCCCCACACTGATCCAGGTTAAGAGTCTGTGGGCACCTTGTTAAGACAATGGACAAATTGCATTGTGTCTCTTTTTGGTAGAACAGTTTTTTGTTTGGCTGGTTTGGTTGGTTGGTTGGTTGGTTGGTTTTGTTGTCATTGTTTTGTGTTTGTTCTTGTTGTTTTTATTTTGTATTGTTTTTTAAATACCATATATTGGTATTTCTTGTTAGCTCTTGGGACACAAAATCTGATCCCATGCATCTGAGAGAAAGTCTTGATAGTGTCCCTTGGCTGTTATATAGATTGTTATACAGCTATGTACATAGTTGTTAACTACTTCTTATTAAGGCACTTAATCAAACTTAATAAAGGTTTTTTCTTTTTTTTTTTTTCTTTTTTTTTTCTTTTTTTTTTTTTCCCTCCAAAAAGCTTATGTATAAATTATGAAATTGAGGAAATCAGATTTTCCAAAATACCAGCAAAGTGAGTTGTGCCAGTCATGCCAGGCTCCAAAGATTCTTTCTTCAGTGAGCTGCCTCTCTCACTTCAGAGTCCTTCATATCTATGTTTCTTTAGAACCAGAAAAGATATATAGATATGTATATATGTTTATACATACCCCCCCCCCCCCCATATATATATAATATTAGCATATATATATATAATGTTTGCCCATAAAAATTCTACCAGATGTTCTTTTTGGGAAGTGTTAATCCTTTTCCTTACAAAAATGAAGGTAACAAGAGGAATATTTTCATTAGAAGAGTAGTAAGTCACTAAGTTTTCTAGTAGTTATCTGAATAGTTGAATATCACATGTTCTCTTTTGATTACTGAGAATTAGAGACTTAGTTATCTTTAGAAATTGTCGTTTTCTTTACTATATCACTTCTGTAGTCCAGTAGAGGCTACAATAACTATAAAATTTATCAAGACTGCATACATAACTTATGAATGCTTTGTTTTCTGATTATGCTGAGGCACAAGATTCAGCCTGCAGTGAGTAAACTATCTAATTTAATACTGACAAATTACTCCCAATCTCTAACTTAATGTTTTCTTTATTTTGGCAATGTAGAAATTCATTACCAAATAAAACAAGTTTAAAAATTGTATTGTATTGGAAAATTAAAAAATCATCCTCTTTTTCTTCCCCCAGCTGCCCCCAGGCTAAGTAATTCTACTGATTTTAGTAAATACTTAAGTTCTCGACACTGAATAAACTTTTTTTTTTTTTTTTCGTAACAGAACATGACACCAAGCAGTCTATAGGTGACATCTTTGACTCTGTTTCCCTCGCTTCTGTACTAACTGAAACTAATTTGTTAGGCCAATTGGTGCAAACCCCAGTTGACTATTTGCTAACTCTGGCAGAGAAAAGACTAACAAGAAACTCTCCAAAACCCTTGTCTTATATATATTTTTAACTGTATAATGGATTATTTATATATTTCTTTTTATCTTTAATTATTTAGCTTGTTGATTGTAATGAACTACAGGCAATGGGAACATAAATATTAAAATCAAATGAACACATCTTTTAAAGCACAAAAATGTTCAGGTAAAGTCTATATGAATGAAGACTGCACTTCTATGTTAAATGATTACACTGACTTTTAACTAAACAGATGATTCTTTTTGATGAATAAGTTCTCAGGCAGTGAAGAAACTGAATTAATTCCATGTACGACATACTGTTTTGAAGAATGAGTGCTGCATTTTGTTTGCCTGAGAATTTCCAATATTAACGAAGATACTTACAGCCAAGCTAGAATTCTATTCAAATAGAACCAACCTCCCCATTATTCCCCCCACCCCCCAAACAAACAAACAAAGAAACAAACAAAGCAGAAAACAGGGACAATAATAATAAAAAAAATATTCTCAGGAATTCAAGAATCAAGATAGCTCACAGTGAACCAGTAGGTATTATCCTGTCTATTGGGTCCAGGATAATATATTTTCGACTGCTTACTTCAATATCTTGACTCAGCCTATGTTCCAAATAAAGTGTAAGTAATTCTAATGTATTGATGTTTGTTAAATATAAGACTTATTTTTGGTCTCTATGCAAATGTAACTTTCAAATGAATAAATAGTATGGATTTATATATATATATTTTTTTTCATACAGTGTTCATTTAAAGCTCATGAAGTTTACTTGACTGATAGCTACAGAATAGGGAGGTTTATGCTCACACTTATTACAATGTTCACGTCTACGCTGTTTAGAATATACAGAGGTAGGCAACAATATTGTAAATTACTTCACATCAGTTTTTTGGCAATGTCAAACTTTGCTCATGAAAGAATAATTTATTTCATATACGTGGTTAGTAACAGGGTGCTGTCAGGACTTAGTACAGTAAAACTTCCAGGAGCTAAAGTGAAGAGATGTATTTGATTTTCTTTGGCTAAGGTGCATAGGTGTTAGGGTCTTTCTTTTGGCTAAGGTGATGTCAGTGCTTTTAGCTTCTCATTTATGTGTGCTTTAATATCATTTAATATCAAAAAACCTCATGAAGAAATCTGGCTTAATTAGACAGGGAACACTTCAAAGCCAAGATCCTAAATCATAAACCCATTTGTGGTATAAATATGCTTTAATGATTTGGGCATTCATTCAGTAGTTTTGCTTTTTGTATACCTTCCATGCTGTTTAGAAAAAGACTGGCTCTGAATATATATATGATTTTTTCACGTTATCTCTGGGCATACATCTCCTTCCACTACCCCTGCCCTCCCCCCCCCCCTCATTTTTGTTGACAGTCATCTTCCAAACACCACTTTTAGAAAAATAAAGTGGGAGCTTGCTTCCACAGCACCTTGCTGAAGTAGGTGGTCGGTCCACATTTCTCAGTGCCAACTCCAGCAGTGTTTGACTATAACTTGCTGAAACTGTGATTCTTTAAAAATTTTCTTGGGTCAGAGATTCTGGAAAAAGTGAAAGCTAAGTCTCCTCAGGCAAAGATTGTCAGGCCCCATCAGCCTTACAGGAACAATCTTTTCTGCACAAAACAAAAAAAAAAAAACAAAAAAAGCTTTTTCATCCCATATAAACCCATGTGCCTTTTGAATTCAGAGCTTTCATAGGAGACGATGTATGCTAGAGATTAAAGTTATCTTTTTTTTTTTTTTTTGTAGTGCATCACTGTAATATGAACATGTTTTTCTTTTTTAAAAAAAGAAGAAAGAATTTCTAAAAATAATACAACAAAATCCTCCAAGTCTGTGCTCACAGTTATGGCAGACAAGAAAACTGTGTCCAGGATGATTTTAAATCTTTTTTTTTTTTAATCTTTAATTCACTTCTTCTTTCTATTTCTTCTTTCTTTCCCTCTCTTTATCTCTCTCTCCTTCTTCCTATTCTGTTCTTTCCTTTATTCTTTTGTTCCTTTGTTCATTCATTTGTTCCTTCCTTCTTCCCTTCCTTTTTCCTTTCCTGTGTTCCTCATTTCTTTTTCCTTTTTTCTTCCCCTTCCTAATTGTAATTTAGTGTCTTTCAACACTATGTAAACTTTGCTTTCTTTTACTGCTCAAGGTAAAGACACAAAGACATATTTTGTAATACATCATATATAATATTTTATATTTATTATTATATTTTAAACGTAATGCTAAATACTTTCTCTGTAAGACACCTGACTTCACAAACTGACACTTCCATAAACTAATATGTCAATCAAGGTGACTACATTTCAGCCTCCTGGATTTCTGTCTCAGTTTTTTAACAAGTGCTCTTCCTCGGTGTTCAGATAAGACAGTCAATGTCAACATTATGGAAAAGACCAGTCAACTCATTTAAATATTAAAACTATATAAACCATTTATGCCCTTTTTGTCCTCAGATGTTTAGTTCTGGGAAAGCTGGTATGACAAAATAAAACAGAAATATTCTTTTGAAATGACATACCTTGTTTGTTTGTGGTTTTTGTTTGTTTTTGTTGGTGGTGTTGTTTGTTTTTTTGTTTGTTTTTTTTTGTTTGTTTTTTTAGACATCCACCAATTTTCAATTTCAATTGTTTTTTAACCAATATTTAACCAAATATTCTATCTTGTTTTAGTCCTTTTTGTCCTTTGTATCTCCTAGAATATTTTTTCTGTTGACTGGAAGACAACTAGTCAACAAACTAACAAATGATGAAAAGTTCTGATTTGCAGAAAGCTAAATATATCAGAGAATACAACGGAATCTACAATGTCTCAGTGCCTAATTGCAAATTTTCTTCAATGACGTTCTTTCTTGTTCTCTGACTGAACAAATTTTCTCAGTGGAAGTGAAACTGAAATTAAAAGCTATCTCAAATTTAATAACAAATACACATTATTTTTTTCTCTGTGTCTATGCTTTCATTTTAATCAAGTCTATTGTAAATTTGTTATAATTGTTTAAGTGATGATTGTAAGTCTGTATGAAGATGTTCAAAATCCATGCCTGTTAGCTCTGTCAATTTTAAAATTTGCCAGTCCATTATATCTGGGTGTAAAAGACAAGAGGTGCACTTTTTTTTTTTTTTAGTATTTTTTTTAAGTATTTTTCTTTATTGAGTTCCTTATTTTCCATTAACACATTGGAAAAGAAAAAGATCAACTAAATATGTGTAGAAAATACTGTAACAACCACAACCAAGAAATTTCAGAAGCATCTGTGAAAGAAAGTCAAGTCCAGTTGGAGGTCAGTCACTAGTGGCATTCCCCAGGGCTCAGTGCTGGGGCCAGTCCTCTTTAATATCTTCATCAATGATCTGGACGAGGGCATTGAGTGCACCCTCAGTAAGTTTGCAGATGACACCAAGCTATGCACGTGTGTCAATCTGCTTGAAGGTAGGAAAGCTCTGCAGGAGGATCTGGATAGGCTGCACCGATGGGCTGAGGTCAACTGCATGAAGTTCAACAAGGCTAAGTGCCGGGTCCTCCACCTGGGATGCAATAACCCCAAGCAGAGCTACAGGCTGGGAGAGGAATGGTTGGAGAGCTGCCAGGCAGAGAAGGACCTGGGAGTGATGGTGGATAGTCGGCTGAATATGAGCCAGCAGTGTGCTCAGGTGGCCAAGAAGGCCAACAGCATCCTGGCTTGCATAAGAAACAGTGTGACCAGCAGGGCTAGGGAGGTGATCGTCCCCCTGTACTCGGCTCTGGTGAGGCCGCACCTCGAGTACTGTGTTCAGTTTTGGGCCCCTCGCTACAAGAAGGACATTGAGGTGCTTGAGCGGGTCCAGAGAAGGGCGATGAAGCTGGTGAGGGGCCTGGAGAACAAGTCCTACAAGGAGCGGCTGAGGGATCTGGGCTTGTTCAGCCTGGAGAAGAGGAGGCTCAGGGGCGACCTTATCGCTCTCTATGGGTACCTCAAGGGAGGCTGTAGCGAGGTGGGGGTTGGCCTGTTCTCCCACGTGCCTGGTGACAGGACGAGGGGGAATGGGCTTAAGTTGAGCCAGGGGAGTTTTAGGTTAGATGTTAGGAAGAACTTCTTCACTGAAAGGGTTGTGAGGCACTGGAACAGGCTGCCCAGGGAAGTGGTGGAGTCACCATCCCTGGAAGTCTTCAAAAGACGTTTAGATGTAGAGCTTAGGGATATGGTTTAGTGGAGGGCTGTTAGCGTTAGGTCAGAGGTTGGACTCGATGACCTTGAGGTCTCTTCCAACCTAGAAAATTCTGTGATTCTGTGATTCTGTGATTTCTGTTTTTATTTCAAAGAGGTTCTTTGAAAAATGGTGTTCTATTAGAAGTGATTGTTAGTGTGCTCTCATAAACCACTACCCTTATATCTGCCAAAACTCAGAAATTTTGTTCTGAGATCAGCACAAAATGAAGAACAAAATTAAAAATGAAAAAGATGTGATCCCACACCTCCCATGGTGTATGCTTTTGGAACAGTATGTGTCCAGCATCTGTTTCCTTACGTTGTTAACAATTCTGAATATAATTGAATAAAGGTAAATGGTTTGCTACAATTTAATTCAGAATTTTCCAGCAAGATTGTCATTAATATTCCTGATGACATTTAACTGTAAGTTTTAATTATGTTGCAAACTCAAGTACGGCTCTCATACTATGTTATATATAGCAACCCAGTTATATATGTTATATATATCAACCCAGTGAATTTGATTTATTATTAGAATTTGATAATGAACAGTCCATTTTTGTTGTTGTCTAAGGCCTGCATTGTCTTTCAAAGCATTTTATATTAAGCTTTTCTTCTACACTATTTGAAATGTATTAAGCTTTTCTTCTACATTATTTGAAATGTGACCAGCAGTAGGCTGATATAAACATTGAAAGCTCTAAGAATATTTATTTGTGTTTCAAATGATTTTACACTAGACGTGCTACTGCTATTTGTATTGCTCTTCCACAAAGAACAAAAATCTCATTTAATTAACATGTGCCTTCAAACAGCCAGATTTAGGCTTTCTTGGTTGGAGGATTGTTGAAAGATTTTTATTTTTTTTTAATTGATGTTTGTAATATACTTGTGACTAAATGTTACTTAAAGTTTTCAACTGTTTTGATATGGTGTTCTTAAGAGCCTTACCTCTTTTCTTAACCCTGGTTATTTTTTTACCCAGTAATAACAACAGCAGAGCAATCAAAGTTAGCACACTGCATCCCCAGTTTAAACAATCCATGTTTGATCAGAGGATATTCCTCTAAAATTTTGTAATGCTCAGGCATTATCATGTTGTTCTAACTTTTAAGACAGTGGAAAAAAAAATAGTCTGAACTATACTCACTCTTTTATGCTCTCCTAGTATGAAGTTAAATTATCAGAAAAATCTATTTATCTTGTCAAACAAGGGAATATTTATGAAATTTTAGTATCCATTATGAGTAGAAAACAAACTCTTGGATCTAAGTAGACTCTAACTAGGAAAGAACGAAGCATTCATGCTGCTGTACTGAGTCTGCAGAAGATATATGTTGAGTATTTATTGATGATAACATTATAAGCTCATGTTCACAAAGGGACTTCAAAGAGCCTCCGTATGTTTAATATGAGTAAGCTGCCATTCAGCATGAATAAGCTGCCATATAGCAGAATATAGCAATGGGAGAGTTGTAATGCACCCTAAGGTACTAAATTCTCTTTAATGATGACATGGAATGTCCCTAAGAATTGTTCTTAAGATTTAGATGGTAGAATGCCTCTAGCTTTATGAATGGCATATCTTTTCTGAGCTGTTTCACCATGTTGTTTGTTGATTTGTTAATGAACTAAAATCCTCAGACATGGGTGGTTGACACATCTTAAAAAACAGCATGTTTGTGATTACGGTTCATGATTTATATTTGAAAATTTGTATGTTACTTCTTAGCTAACATGTCCAGGGGCTCTCAGAGTAACAGAAGTAACCAGGCAGTCAAGATTGTGTTTGTTACCCAAATTAGAATGAGGACTATAGGAATTTCCTGCTTTTGCTGGTGGTAGAACTAAATACACGTATATATATAAATTATGGCAAGTATGATTAATAATTATGACTACCTGGGTACAGTAGATTCTTCAATTAAATGGTTTGTTCAGCTCTAAAAAAGTCCATTGATTTGTTAATTTCCAAGAAAAGCAGTGAATATGACCCAAGTGCTTGAGCTGGTGTTCCCTCGGAATAATTAACACTGCGAAGTGTGGTAAAGGCACAGTTTCTTTGTGTTAAAGGTAAAGATCTACACAGATCTACTTGGAGTTTCTTCACCAGTATTTCTATATCAAAAACATTTAGGTAATAATATTAATGTTAACAAAAAAGAGGAAACCTGCCTTCAACATCACAGAATCATAGAATCATAGAATGGCCTGTGTTGGAAAGGATCTTAAATATCACCTAATTCCAACCCTCCTGCCAATTGGCAGAGATGCTATCCCCTAGATTAGGTTGCCCAGGGCAATTTGGTCTTGAACACCTCCAGGGATGGGGCATCCACAGCCTATCTGGGCAACCAGTTCCAGTGCCTCACCACTCTATGAGTGAAGGAATTGGAATTGATGATCCTTATGGGTCCGTTCCAACTTGGGATGATTGTATGATAAGAATTTCATCGTAGCCTCTAATTTAAATCTCACCTCTTTTAGTTTAAAATAATTCTCCCTTGTCCTGTTATTATCCCAAGCAAAAAGTTGTTCTTCATCTGTTTGCAAAGCTCCCTGTAAGTATTGAAAAGCTGCAATGATGTCACCCTGGAGACTTCTCTTCTTCCGACTGAACATCCCCAGCTCTCTTGGTCCTTTTTCATAGGAGAGATGCTCCATCCCTCTGATCATCTTTGTGGCAGTCCTCTGGACCACTCTAACAGGTCTACATCCTTCTTCAGATGGGGTCTCCAGAAGTAAAGTCCACTCCAAGGTAAAGTCTCACAAGGGCAAAGCAGAGGGACACAATCACCTCCCTCGACCTTCTGGCCATTCCTCTGTTGATGCAGTCCAGGATGCAGTTGGTCTTCTGAGTTGCACACTGCTGTCTCATGTTGAGCTTTTCATCCACTGAAACTGTCCTGGTTTAAGTTAGGACAGAGTTAATTTTCCTCCTTGTAGCTGGTAGGGTGCTGTCTTTTGGATTAGGATGAGAAGAGTGCTGATAACATGCTGATGTTTTAATTGTTGCAGAGCAGTGCTTACACCAAGCCAAGGACATCTCAGCTTCTTGCTCTGTCCTGCCAATGGGCAGGCTGGGGGTGCAGCAAGAGCTGGGAGGGGACAGACCCACAATAGCTGACCCAACCTAGCCAAAGGGGTATTCCACACAATCTGATGTCATGCTAAACAATATATAGGGGTGGTTAACTGGGGTGGGGGGCTGGGCTGCTTGGTTTAACTTAGGGATATGGTTTAGTGGAGGGCTGTTAGCGTTAGGTTGGAGGTTGGACTCGATGACCTTGAGGTCTCTTCCAACCTAGGAAATTCTGTGATTCTGTGATTCTGTTTTAGGCTGGGCATCAGTCAGCAGGTGGTGAGCAATCGCATTTTGCATCACTTGTTTCGTACACATTATTAGTAGTAGTACTATTATCATCATTATTGTTGTTATTATTACTATTATTATTGTTATTATTATTATTGTTATTATTATTTTCGTGTCTTAATAAACTGTCTTTATCTCAGCTCATAGGCTTCACTTTCCCATTTCTCTTCCCCATCCCTGAGAGGGAGGGGTGAGTGTGAGTGAATAACTGTCTGGTGTTTAGCTGCCGGCTGGGTTAAACCACAACAGTCCTTTGTAGCACCCAACATGGTGCCCAAAGGGTTGAGATAACGACAGATCTGAGTAGAGAGTGTTAAACTAAAATTGGTATAAGTATTAGACCTGCTTAATAGTTGCTAGTCATAACGCTGATTGCTTTAATCTCAAGTCTGCTATGCCTGTTTTCCAAATCGAGCATTGTAGCACATTACTTTCCATAACTTTGGGCAGAGGAGAGGGGCACAATCACCTCCCTCGACCTTCTGGCCATTCTTCTGTTGATGCAGTCCAGGATATAGTTGGTCTTCTGACTGCAAGTGCACACTGCTGTCTCATGGTGAGCTTTTCATCCACCAAAACCCTCAAGTCCTTCTCAGCAGGACTGTTCTCAGTCAGTTCTCCCAGTCTGTACTCTTGTCTGGGGTTGCCCTGACCCAGGTGAAGCTCTTGCACTTGTCCTTTTTGAACCTCATTAGGTTCACATGGGCACACTTCTCAAGCTTGTCCAGGTCCCTCTGGATGCCATCCCTTCTCTCCAGTGTGTTGACTGCACCACACAGCTTGGTTGTACCAGCAAACTTGCTGAGGATGCACTCAATCCCTCTGTCTATGTCACTGATAAATATATTAAACAGTACTGGTCCCAGGACAGACCCCTGAGGGACACCACTCATTACCGGCCTCCACCTGGATATGTGTCCATTGACAACAATTTGCTGGGTACGACCTTCAAGCCAATGCCTTATTCACTGAATGGTCTACCTTTCAAATCCATCTCTCTCCCATCCATCCTGATCTCCCATCAGGATGTCATGTGGGACCATGTCAAAGGCCTTATAGAATATGATATTAGTCATTTTTCCCTTGTCATCTGATGCAGTCACTTCATCACAGAAGGCCACCAGATTGGTCAGACATGATTTGCCTATGCTGAAGCCATGCTGGCTGTCTCAGATCACCTCTTTGTCTTGGATATTCATTGGTGTTGCTTCCAAGCAGGCACGTTCCATGATGATCCCAGAACAGAAATGAGGCTCACAAGTCTGTTTTTTCCTGGATTCTCCTTTTTAGTCTTTTAATAAATGAGACTGATGTTTCCCTTTTTTTCTGGTCACCAGAGACTTCACCTGACTGACAGGACTTTTGAAATATGATTGAGAGTGTCTTGACAACTTCATAAGCCAGTTCCCTTTGGACCCTGGACATTGGGCCCCATAGATTTCCACTTGTTTGATTTTATCAGGTGGTCTCAAACCTGTTTTTCATTTAATGAGGGATAGACTTTGCTCCCCCACCCCTTATCTTCATGTTCAGAGAAATGAGAGACATAGGAAGCTTGACTGGCAGTGAAGGCTGAGGCAAAGGAGTTGTTGAGTACCTCACCTTTCTTTATGTCCATTGTTACCCGTTCACTCATCTTTCTGAGGGGGTACGCTGTCTTTGGCCTTTCTTTTCTGAGCAATGTACCTATATAATCCCTTCTTTTTATTTTTATTTTTTTTGCATATGTCCTGGTTTCAGTTAGAACAGAATTAATTTTCTTCCTAGTAGCTGGTGGAATGCTGTGTTTTGGCTTAGGATGAGAAGAGTGCTGATAACACCCCGATGTTTTAATTGTGCTTATACCAAGCCAAGGACATCTCAGCCTTTTGCTCTGTCCTGCCAACAGGCAGGCTGGGGGTGCAGTAAGAGCTGGGAGGGGACAGACCCAGGACAGGTGACCCAAACTAGCCAAAGGGGTATTCCATACCATCTGACATCATGCTAAACAATATATAGGGGTGGCTAGCCTGGGGGAGGGGGCCGGACTGCTCGGGGTTAGGCTGGGCATCGGTCAGCGGGTGGTGAGCAATTGCATTGTGCATCACTTGTTTGTACACATTATTATTAGTAGTACTATTATCACCATTATATTATTATTATTATTATTATTATTATTATTGTTATTGTTATTGTTGTTGTTGTTGTTGTTGTTGTTATTTTCCTGTCTTATTAAACTCTCTTTATCTCAACTCACGGGCTTCACTTTCCATTTCTCTCCCCCGTCCCAGAGAGGGAGGGGGGAGGGTGAGTGAACGGCTGCGTGGTGTTTAGCTGCCGGACGGGTTAAACCAAGACAGCATCCCTTGAAAAGCTCAGTTTCATATGTGCCTTGGTTTTCCTTATCCCATTCCTGTGCATCCAAACTACATCCCTGTACTCTTCCCAGGCCATATGTCCCTGCTTCCACTGCCTGTGCATTTTCTTCTTTTGCCTCAGTCTGACCAACAGCTCCTCACTCAGACTGCCTGGTTGTCTGCCCTCCCTGCTTGCTTTTTTACACAGTAGTATGAAGAGTTCTTGTGATCTAAGAAAGCATCTTTAAAGAATTGCCAGCTTTGTTTACCTCCTTTGTCCCCAAGGACAGTGTTCCAGGGGATCTCATCCACTAGATCCACTAATTATTTAAATAGATTGAAGTTTGCTCTTTGGAAGTTCAGGGTCCTGACTTCGTTTTTAGCCAGGCCCATATTCCTTGAGATCACAAACTCAGCCATTGCATGGTCACTGCACCCTAAATAGCCTCCTGTCTTAACCTCTTTAATGAGTTTGTCTTCACTGGTTAGCGCTAGGTCCAGTAACACTATTCTTCTTGTTGGTTTGTCACTAGACAAACCTCAATGCACTCCAGGAGGCTACTGGATTGCTTACAGCCTAGTGTGTAGCTTTCCCAGCAGATCTCTGTGTGATTGAAATCCCAAATCAGGATGGGAGCATGCAAGTATGCATGATGCTTCTTGTAGTTGAAGCCAGAAGGCCTCATCCACAGGCTCCCCTTGATCAGGTGGCTGGTAGTGGACCCTAACCAGAAGGTATGTTTTATTGGTCTGGTCCTTAACTTTTACCCATAAATTCTTAACCTGTCCATGGCTGTTCCTCAGAGGCACCTCTTTGCAATCAATCTCTTCCCTAACACAGAGGGCAAAACCTCCTCCCCTCCTTCCTTGCCTGTCTCTTCTGAAGAGCTTCTAGCCCTCTATTTCAGTGTTCTAGCCATGTGATCCATCCCACCAAATTTTTGTGATAGCAATTAGGTCATATTTATCTAAGAGCACCATGATTTCCAATTCCTGCTTGTTTCCCATGCTGTGTGCATTGGTGTAGAGACTCTTCAGCTGGGCTATCAGTCATGTCACTTTTACAGAAGAACCCTTCTTTGGGTTTGCTTTGGGACAGTTCACAAGTATTACCCTGTTGTCTCTTAGAGTGAAAATGTTCTCAGGTTTTCTTCCATAACTCAGAGGTACATCCCCTTCCCTCACTGAATCTAGTTTAAAGTCCCTCCTGATAAACCTAGCCAGGCTGCTGTCCAGAACACTTTTGCCCCATCTGGTCAGTTTTGCCCCATCCAGTGTCAACATGTCCAGACCCTCAAAAGTGTGTCCAAGATCATAGAACCCAAAACCTTGAATATGGCACCAGCCTCTCAGCCAATCGTTCATTTGGTCTGTTTGTCACCTTCTTCTTGGGTCCCAGTCATCACCTGGGAAGACAGAGAGCACTACTTTATATGTTCTATATATATGTATAACACCATATTACAGTTCTGTAGTGTGAAATATGTTAATCTGATTCGTGTCAGTATGGAACAATGCTAGAGCCGCATGGTATGATGAATGTGACCTTCTGTCTTACATACTCTTGTATAACCACAAGTCTAAGAAAAACAGAGTGGTTAATGTATATAGTTCTTGTATCTTGCAAATGAATGTGTTAGCAATTTGTGTCAATAGAGAGCTTGAAGGGAAATGTGTTTGTAGGCTTTTCTTTGAAGTCTCTGATATCTGAGGGGGGTTCAGGATAACTGCTAACTATTATGACTATTGCATGGGACACTATGCAAGTCTCTGATATCTGGCCAGGAGATTAAGGAGATGGGGAGACCTGAAGAACAACTAAAAGACAAAGCTTACAGGGGATGCTGCACAAGTCTCTGACATACAGCCAAGTTGGACAAAGAAGGACAAGAGGGAGGAAGACTATGAGCTTTCAGCATGAGAGAACCACAGAGACCCCCAGAGGGACCACCAGAGACTGATACACATGCTCCAGTAGGAGGGTTTGGATTCCAGAAACTAATTATAATAACCCTGTGTTTTTTTTTAGAAGTAGTAATGAATATGTATTAGCCTAGGAGCATAAAAATCAGCTGCTTGATGTAACTGGTGTGCATCTTGGTGGAGCAGAGACTCCCAGCACACCCAGCACTGTTTGCTTACCTCTATTCCTTTAATAAATTGTAAAATTTGATTATAGTCCTATTTTGAAGACTGAGTCATTTATTACATGTAGCATGGAGAGTAACTATAAAGAGATTCTTGCACTGCAAGAATCATACCATTCAAAATGTGTTATGAAAGTTACAAATCTTAATGAAATAATAGATATTTGTAAAGATCTGAAATGTTTTCTGTGCTTTAAGGTTAGATCTGAGTTTATCCCCTATATAGATAACATAACATCCCCTATAATAGATAACATAAACTTGAACAGTCAAAATATTTAAAGCTAAACTGAAAAAGCTTATATATATATATATGTATACATATAAATATATATATATATATTCATGTGACTTTGTTCCTATTCCTTATTTTGTGCTTTTAGATTTATTTATTTTTTCAATTGCTAATACACAGGCAAATTTTCAAGATTAAATGGATTCTGAAGGAAATGTCTGGTAATAATAGATACCATCTTTCTGAGCAAGTTCATTCTTGCATAAACATCCCTCCAGATACAAGGTAGTTAAACATAAAATTTTGAAAAATATCTCAGAATTATTCCAGATTCTACATCTTTATATACATTTGTGAAATTTCACTATTTTTTCCAGTAAGTTTCTTGTTTTATTGTATTGCAAAAGCCATAAAATCTACATCCTTTATATTGTTTTCTTCCTCTATTTTTGTGGTTCACCTCTTACAGCAAGTCTATCAGTTGCCATGTGTTTTCTATTATATACAAGGGCACTGGTGCTCCTAACTTATTAGGCCCGTCTCTCTGTTGAAATATACACTCTTCTTTCACCTCTTGTCATTTTTTGTCTTGATTATGCTGATACTTTGTCAGAGTTCTGGTAAAGGTTATGTCAGTACTTCCATTATGATCTGTTGTATTAAAGGGATTATAATTCAACCATATAAATTTGTTTTTCTGTCTGTTCTTGACTTTGATATGCAAGCTCTTGTAAGGGTGAATAGATCTTAGGATGTTTAGGTTTGCGATAGTTTGCTTAGTGTCTTTCTTCTACTCATCATTTTAAAACCTAAACAGCTCTAAGTCACATTATTCACGGTGTCACACATAATCACAGAATCATTCAGCTTGGCAAGGACACCTTGAGACCATCTAGTTCAATGGTGGTAGTGTCAGCTAGAACAGACTGCTCAGAACTGTGTACTGTCAGGTTTTGGGTATCTGTAAAGTCTCTAGAGCTTCCTGGGATAGTTAGCTTGATCAGCCTCTCAGTGAAAAAGTGTTTTCATTTGTTCATATGGAATTTAACATGTTCCTGTTTGTGCCCACTGCCTCTCATTCTGTCACTGGGCACTACTGAAATGAGTCTGATTCCATATTCTTTACTGCCTCTCATCAGGTATTTGTAGAAGTGGGTTGACAGGGTCCCCCCCACCTTCTCTTGAATTGTGTCAACTCTCACAACCTCTTCTCTTAGGAATGATGACGGTCCTGTCCTTTAATCATCTTTATGGCCTTTCACTGGACTTCCTTCATTTCCTTCCCTATATTCTTCTTGGGTTCAGCACTCTAGATGTGGCCATTTTACCACTGATCAAAACCTTCTGGAATCATTTCTTCACACAATTTTCAATCCACCTCACTGTTCACTTTCATAATGTTGTCTGTGAGGATGTTATACGAAACAATGTCAAAAATCATGCTGAGGTAAAGGTAAACAACAGACACTACTCTCTCTCATCCACCAAGCTAGTTAATACATTCTGAAAATCTGTGAGGTTGGTTAGCATGATTCCCAGTTTGTAAATCCATACAGACTACTTCCAATCACCTTCTTGTCCTTGTTCTGTAATGTTTCCCAGGAGAATTTTCTCAATAACATTCTGAATCACTGTGACCTTTCAAAGAAAACCAAGAGTCATATTATAAGGATGCCAGTCAGCTCTAGCAGGACTTGTGGGTGCAAATCGATAGACCCCGTGAACATATATCCAGTTTTCTGAGTGCTCTTCCTTGCTTCAGGTTTTATCTCTTGCCTCAGGAAGCTGGGATCCTTGAAGTCTGGCCTTACAATTAAAATAAAAAAAGCAAAGAAGGCTTCAAGAATCATGGCCTTTTCTGTGACATCTCTCACCAGGTCTCCTGCCCCATCCAGGCTTGTCTGTAATGTACTTAATATTTGTTCAAACTCCTTCTGCATATACGATTTATATAATCTTTTAAGACTTTGTCTAATGAATCTCATTTCCATCTTAACAAGTTAACTGCTGGTAACAGTCCATAGCTGACAGCAAAACATATGACTGATGGCAACGTAAACTGATGGCAACATAAATTGATGGCAACAACAAGAAAAAACAAATTGTTTGTTTGTTTGTTTAAAAAAAAAAAATCTTCAGTAGTGTACATTCAGACAATATTTAAATTTTACAATCAATATTGTGAGAAAGAAAGTCAAAGAAAGGAAGTTAAAAATTAGGCACTCTATTCTAATATAAAGATTAAGTAGAGAAAGTTTATGAATCCAGGTAGAAACAACTGACACAAAACAAATTACTCTCTGTTCAATGTCTTACGTCCACATTTTTTTCCCCCAAACCAGTCTATCAGTCAAGTAATAAAACCTGAAAAGTTGTCATTTAGTTATGGCATATCAAGCAACTGTTGAGTCATCTTTAATGGCATTGTATAGATGTATCTATGTTAGTGCTCTACTTGATATAGTCAGGTGTTGAACAAAACCTCTCTGTTATTAATTGGGCTCAGGTTTTTATTGCCGTGTAGGTCCATATCTTCTGAAACTGGTTTCTGTGGGAGCAAACTAAACCACAAGATACACAGCTATAATATACAACTATAATATATAATATATATATACAGTGCACCCATTCCTAGCAAGTGTTCATTTCTTGGGACCAGATGAAGAAGTTTCACAAATATGTACAGAGTATAGAGTAGGTCCTTGGCTTTACCTGTTTCATTTCTTTTCTGCTGCTCTTGCTTAACACCACCTGCTAATTTTGATATGGTCAGTCCTTCACTGTTTTCTACTCTTGTGTACATCATTACTGAAAAGTAGAAAGTATCTTTGAAGAACAATACCGAGAAAACACAGAAGAGTATCTTTTATAAGCTTCTCCTTTGTATGCACTAAAGAAACATATTAAGAGTGTATTTAAATAATCTGGCAACTCCTCCTACAGATGTAGATGTGTGGACACAGCAATTTTTTTTTTTGCAACTTAAGATGTATTATGATGAATCATGTGAAAATAACTTCATTTGAAAAGAGAGAAATTTTGTCTTTGGACCAGAGAAATAAAGGCACTGCAGGGCAAAATAAATTAGCCTGAACTTGATTAAAAAACTCTCCAGAGGGAGAAAAAAAAATAAAAAAATGCACATCTTGCCAAGGAAAACACAAAATGAGATTTCAACAAAAGCACTCTTGGTCTCTTTTCTGTATGATTTTTTTGGTTGGTTGGTTTCGCTTGTTTGTTTGTTTATTTGTTTTTAAATCAGAAACCCAAGCTAAGTTATTCAGAACATTAGGTCTGAATAGACAAAACCTTTTCTAAATTTTTAGACAGTTCACAGGAGACCTTCAATAAATACTGCAGCAGTTTATTTTTTCAGATCACCTGTAAGGCAAGAAATTGGGCATCTGCCAAAATACAGCTCTACTCTATCACAAACTTAAAGGGAGAGGTTAGAAAAATTTGAATCCTGAATGATTATTCAGGAGAAATGTGACCTTAATATATAACAGCTTTGTTACGGACATAACCTATTTCATGGCAATCCAAGCACTTATTGTAAACTGCACCTTAATTTTTATAATAAATAGCACAGAACTGTTGTGCACTGCAGTTTGCTTATACCTTCAGTCACCCCAAACAAATTCTCCACACTTCATTGATATGTATAAAAAAGAGGGTTTTGAGATGTAGTGGTGATTTTGGGGGTCTCTAGACCACGTTTTACTTTTTTAATATCAAAGTACATTAACTTTCCTGTCTGATCATACAGACAATTGAAACCAGCTGCAAATGATACTGGTATTATTTTACCATTAAAAGAAATCGAACTTTTAAGATCTTGCTAGCTAAAATAAGAAGAGATGTTGAGTTTAGATCTGAGATAGTTGCTTTAGGTACCATTAAAATAAGATGATTTCTTCTTTTTGAAATCACTAAAGAGATTAGTTTGTGTCACTTAAACACATTTCCAGGACTGAAGCATAGTGAACCTACAAGAGGACATGACTTGGTTTTGTTTGATTCTTTGTTTGAAGACCTTTACTTTCTGTGTTTCCAAGAGGGATAGAAAGTACAAAAACTTGTGCAGTTTGATTGTTTACCTGATACCTTACATTTATTATATTATGGATTTGTAATTCAGACACTCATAGTTCTTTACTATTATATATGTGAGACATTTCAATTATGGTTACTATATTTATGGCCCTCACTAGCTTGTATATATAAAAATATTGTGAATTACAGATAAATTGGAATCTACATTCCAACTTATCTTTGCAGAATGTACCTTCAGTCCTATATTTGCCCTAAAGCTTATCCCAGTGCAGCTCATAGATTTGTGTGACACAGGATGATACTGCCATGAATTACAAGACATCACAGCATTTGCAGTGTAGATGCATTCAGTGTAGATACAAAGAAGCAATGAAAATAAATACTGATCCTTTAGATTTCCCCAATAAAATATTTTTTTTTCATATTTTTACACTTGTGTTTTCTTCCACAATGGGCAAAAAAAATAAAAGTTGGTATCGCACCATCAACTCCTCAAGATATTAAACATTTAAGATTTCTTTGATCTTTAAACTGTTTGGTTATGGTTTGTTTTGTTGTGTAAAAATTTAATATTTTTAAAAGTTCATCTTTCCAGGTAACAAAACAGTTCTCTACACTCCTGTGAAAAATTTCCAGTATGTTATCCCTGATTTTAGAACTGTATCCTATCTGCCAGACCTAAATAGAGATTGAAAATCCTATGGGAATTACATGTACTTGACACCTTCTAGAATGCAGGCAGTCTGTTCCTGAAAAATACTGGAAGACTTTTTAATTGCATTTGGCTTCACAATATGTCTTCTTAAAATATATATATATTTATCTATTTATTTCTTCCATTAAAAAAAAAAAAATATTAAAAAAAGAAATCATGTTCAGTGTCCAAGATCCAACCAGATAATTAAAGAAATATCAATTTCAGACCAAGGTAAATTATTCACACATACTATTTAAAAATAAAGCTTAACAGAGTTGTCATTTTCATATTTTAATTACACTATCTTTAATTTGCATATCTTGAAATAGTGGTTTACTTCTATGGATTATCCTATTAAGCACTAAATATAAGTGAGATTAGAAAATCTAAAGTTAATATATTGGTAAAAGAAAGTGTTGATGAGTATAGCTTGTGAGCTTAGTAAATAAACTTCTAAATTTGTCTACTAATATTTATTAAAAATTCCATTCATATTATATTAGTTTTGCATTAATATACATCATATTTAGATATGCCAATATTAGCTCTTCATAGAAAATTAAATTGTAAGACTCATGTCATTTGGAAGACAATCTCCTTGTTTCTAATGTTATGTAGTTTACAGACATTTTCTCGACATATTTTTATAGTCTACTATCCCTAAGATTTTCTGTAGGTTAGGAAATCCAATCTTTTTGACTTTAACTAATTATTTAATTTCAGCAAAAATGTGTTAGTCTGAAGGGTGTAGCAGGGTGTTGTGGTTTAACCCAGCCGGCAGCTAAACACCACACAGCCGTTTGCTCACCCTCCCCCCTCCCTCTCAGGGATGGGGAAGAGAAACGGGAAAGTAAAGCCCGTGAGTTGAGATAAAGACAGTTTATTAAGACACAAAAATAATAATAATAATAACAATAACAATAATAATAATAATAATAACAACAGCAATGATGATAATAGTACTACTACTAATAATGTGTACGAAACAAGTGATGCACAATGCAATTGCTCACCACCCACTGACCGATGCCCAGCCTAACTCCAAGCAGTCCGGCCCCCCTCCCCCAGCTAGCCACCCCCATATATTGTTTAGCATGATGTCAGATGGTATGGAATACCGCTTTGGCTAGTTTGGGTCAGCTATTGTGAGTCTGTTCCTTCCCAGCTCTTGCTGCACCCCCAGCCTGCCCTTTGGCAGGACAGAGCAAGAAGCTGAGATGTCCTTGGCTTGGTGTAAGCACTGCTCTGCAACAACTAAAACATTAGAAGTGTATCAGCACTCTTCTCATCCTAAGCCAAAACATAGCATTCTACCAGCTACAAGAAAGAAAATTAACTCTGTCCTAACTTAAACCAGGACACAGGGAAAGGAAATGGCTATGGTGGTTTCACACTGAAGGCTACTTAAACTCCACTTCATCACTCACTTTACCTCCTCAAAGGAACTGAAGGCGAAAATACAATTAAAAGGTCTCAAGGACAGGAATATCACTCACCAATTATCATCACAGGCAAAACAGAATTAAAACAGTAGGGTGATTAGTATAATTTGTTGTCTGTTATTAACAAACTACAGCAGAGAGAACTAAAAGGAAACTGAAAACATATTCACCCCCATCCACCTCCCTCCTCCAAGTGGTGCAGGGGAATAAGGAATGGGGGGTGTTTTATTCATAAAACAACAATCTGCATTTACTGGACAAATTTGTTATGTAATTACCTATTATTGTAACGTTTTTGTCATTCATTATTTCAGTATTTGGTGTAGATCATGTAGCTGAAAAAAATATAGAACTGGTTTAAACACAGAAAGAGCAGAGCTAAATGCTTTGCAATTATAATTTATTTCAATTCTGTTGAAGAATAGTGGTCATTTATTCCTACTGAGAATGTTGCTTTTCCTTTCAGGTCTTAAAAATATGTTTTAAGAAGAAGACTTAACAGTCCTGGAAGCTACAATGCAATTTACACAGACCTCTATGTGATGCTGTTTGTATCACTTATATTAAATTATACATTAATATATTAATATTAATATATTAGTATATTAATATATTAATATTTATTGTATAATATATTTACATTTAATATATTAATATTTAATAATATTTTATATTATATATTTGAAAAGCAGCTATAATGGACTTACGATGTTACTACAGAGAAATTGTAAGAATTTCAAGAAAATCATAGGCAATTTTCAATTGTGTTCTCTCCTGTAGTGTACATTATATCATATGCTTTAGGAGGTGGCAACACTTAAATAACAAGATAGTTCATAGTGTAAAGTCACTTTATGTCCTCTACTGCCTTCTTCCAAAAGAAAGTCTAACATATTTTCTTAAATGATCAGTGGAGAGGATAAATGTGGACAAAACTAAGCATCTTGCCTGAAAAGAGATGCCATTAACTCCTTTACTTTACAAATCAATTGAGACCTTCTCTTTCTCTATTCAAGTTAAAATAAACCATGAATTGCAATTTCATTAACCTCTTTTACTTGCCTCTAGAAAACAATGCAAGAAAAGTGTCAGGCAGCATTTATCTGGGCACTATTAAATATAATCTTGGTTTCTATTCTTACCACAGGAATAGTGATCTGGTAGCACGTACTGTTAAAAATATAGGGAGGACTATATTACATCTAACCAAAGCTCCATCAATTGTGCATTCTGTTTCCAACCAAGGTCAAAATGAATTCTTGGAAGAGTACAAAAAACAGAGTGATCAGGCAGTTATATTACAGATATTTTGCCATGCTCTTTTGACAGAGCAATCACTTTATGAAAGAAAGATCTTGTCTCTATATTTAACAGCCTTTGCTGAATATTTCTTCCACAAATTTGTCTAATGTCTTGTTGAATCTCAGTAAATATTTAGCATTAACATTATACTGTTTTGTAGAGAAGTGCATTATTTTGCTTATTTTGCTGTTAATTCTTTCAGTTGTAGCTCCCCTACATTTTGTGACAGAAAAGAGTGAATTGTCACATTCTTTTCACTGACTGTGTGTTATGTCTTATTTAGATAATCTCTGAATAGCTTTTTTACAGGAATGATAATGTTTAACTCTTCTTAAATGGAAGCTATTCATTATCCCATGCCTTTTAGAACTTTAGTATTCCAGAGATTGGGAACCATGTCACACATTATTTGGGATGAATTTACATAATGGCATAATTTCTGTTTTGTTCTCTGTTCCTTTCTTAATAATTTCTAACATTGTGTTAATTTTCTAGGCATTTACTTCTGAGCGAAGAGCTCATGTTTTATAACCCTGAAACTTGTTCATGGATAATTCAGAGTTTATTACTGTCTAAATAATTAGAAGTTTAAATTTTTTATTTTATTTTATTTCTTCTGATAGCATTGTGAGTTCCTCCAATAATTCTTCTCAGTCAAATATTTCCTATTTTTTCCCCTTTCTCACATAATTTATAAATAACTAAGTAGCACCAAAGAACTGAGATAAATTTTAGTTATTACTCTATTTCTGAATCAGTTTCAAATATGCATCTATCTTTTTAAATCTTAGGGGAAAAACAAAAAACAAACAAACAAAAAAAACATACACACAAATAAAATTAACAAATGCAAATATGAGAACAACAACAACAAAAATAAAAACAAACCAAAAAAATCCATGGATATTTATGTTGTATTGTATCTTACCTTAAATTTCACTAAAACAACTTAGGAATCAGGGTAGATTGTAACAACTCAATCTCCCTTACTTACACACTAAATCGTTCAAAGCCTGAACATATGATGATGATAATTTTATGACTGTCAGTACTTCTATTTCTCTGTAGCAGCTCCAATCTAAAGCTGTTACACAGACTATAGGAGAAACCTCATCTGACAAGTTCTGATCTTCATTAAGTGAGAAAGTATTTCACAACAGGGATTATTCATTTACAAGGCACAGACAAATAGAAATAAGTTAGAACTGTTGCTAGAACTGAACTCTGATTTGAGTTGATCATCATAAACATAAATTAAATTTGTGCAGATACATGTTTTTTTCAAACTATATGAATAGCAATTCACATCTGAATTCATAAAGAAAAGTACTGGACAACTCCTCCCCTCCCTAGTTAATAAACTGTTAATATCAGTTGCTCTTGCTATTCAAGTTCCTTCTTCGAAAAGATGAATGCAAATTTTGATAGCTTGAAATGACAGCTTGAAGTCAGAGAATTGAATTGGGATTATTCTCCGTGCTGACGTATCCTTCCTTCCTTCCTTCCTTCCTTCCTTCCTTCCTTCCTTCCTTCCTTCCTTCCTTCCTTCCTTCCTTCCTTCCTTCCTTTCTTCTTTCTTTCTTGATTTTTTCTCTTTCTTGCTTGTTTTCTTGCTTTCATTAGGTCTTTTAAAATAGAAATATGATGAAACATGAACATCAGAATCACAGATAGAATAGTTAATGTAATACTACAGAGCAACTTCCTAAACTGACTTGGAAAATTAAAGCAGGAGTGCAAGAATGACATGAAGTGGTTCTGTCACAGCTTTACTGAATGGTAAAGGCTTTTTGTTGCAAGAGAGCACAATTGATCTGAAATTCCACATAGAATGTTTTTGTCTACTATGCTCATGTTGTCTCCCTTGTATTCCCAGTTTTGACAATGCTGATATTCTCCGTCTCTTACCTTATTCTTTTAGAATATTCTTTTAGAAATCTTTTTATACCTCTTAACTTATTCTTTTAGAATAGTTATCATATCTTCTGACTTAGATATTTATTTTTTTTTTCATTTAAAAATCCTAAATCACTTCTCTCAACATTGTTAGTTATTACCAGTTTCCAATAACGACTCAAAGATGTTCTCTTCTTTTATATTTTTAATATTTCTCTTCTTTTAATTTATAATATAGCCCAAATGTATATCATGGACATCCCAGAAAATGGTTGACATAAGACCTTGAGATTCATTTTATTTTTATTTATTTCATTTTATGTCCATTTTCACAGTCACATACACTTTGGTTAATTTGGAGGTGTTTACTTGAAAGATGAGACAGAGGAAATGTATTCTTCTCTAGTTTCAATTATTTCTTTTCCATACCAACAAGGAATGCAAAGTCTTCTAAAGATTATTTCAGAATTTAGTAATTTCCTGTTATTGTCCTTTGAAATGGAGGTTGTCAGGACAGAATATTCCATGTATGTCTTTCTGACTATTAGCTAACAAAGTACTGTTTTTGTAGTTGTTGTTGTTTGTTTGTTTGTTTGTTTTTGTAACTGCAGTTTCTATTAAGGTTTTTCCTTTCCCATTTTTGTTAATTTTGTATATTAGGCAAATTTGATTAGTCAGACCTTGCTGAATATAGTTAGAAACTATAGCCACAGTTTAATTTAATTGCTGATGTGTAGAGGAGTGAGATGCAACACTGTGGAATCTAAGAGTTCAGATCGAGAAGTAATAACATTTGTAATCAGTAAGTAATAACATTTAGGCAGTAAGTTAGCCTTGCACCTTCTTTGGGCTTTATTGGCCTTTTTTTCTACACATTGTTAGAATCCTGTGCACAGGGCTGAAGTACATCTCCACACTTATCCCCAGTGATTTTGATTCCAATATTATCAACCACAAAAGCCAGCCTGATGTTGTCTCCGTGGTATAATTATACAGTGAATATCAAAGGATGAATAAATGCACTATGGAAAAGAGAATAAGAGTTTCAATCTTGTTGTGAAGTATGACCAACATTTTTCTCCAGTAATCAGCATGAGAAAAGATTTTCAAAATGAAAAAATGAAGTTTCCTTTCCATAAGTCATCATTAATATCATTAATGATGAGTGGACAAAGTTCCTGATGTTTACCAAAGACTCCCATTGATTCTAGAGATCAAAAGAGTCAGTTTATGTACAATATTGTACTATTTTCTTTTGCAGTATTCAGGGGAGAAAAAGAAAGGAAGAAATAAATGATAAGAGAGATGAGTGAAGGAGAGGTAAGAGGAACACAGCGTTTTATCATCTATGAAAGTCAACCTATAAACAACTTGATTTACACCAGAATATTACAGTTACCAGTTGACTCTAGCTGTTCAGATAATTACAGTCATTAGGTATTTATATGAAGCATGCTTTGGCACAGTTAGGAAATTAACTCTGTAATCCATTTTCACAAATATGAATTTACATTTCTGCAAAAATAAATAGATTTGAGATTCTAAAGATGAGTCAGTAGAAACTAAAAAATTTAGGTATAAAAGTGGGTTTATTTTGGTGCTTATAACTGATGTTGCTTACAGATGTAATAATTCGGTCCGTGTGGTTTTGTTTGTTTGTTTGTTTGTTTGCTTTTTGATATAAAAGATAGAATACATATCCAAGTAACAAGTGTTGTACCTTCAAATAAATTCAGGTAAAAATTGGTACCTTTTATCAGAAAATACACAGATGACTTTTTATTTTATTTACATTTTTCTCATGTTTCCTGAGTAGTTGATTTTTGTGTTCTATTATTGTCTCATACTTGCACAATAGTGTGTCGTATTGTGATCTGATGATTGTGATCAATGTTATTTTGATTAAGTAATTTGAAAAGTGACTATATTATCCAGTAATTAGAGAGGTGTAACTGTGAGCTGTGCATTAAAAATTAGACATATTAGCTATGCTGGTGATAATTAATCCTTTTGATTGTTGCTGTGACAACCTACCTATCAACTAATAGCTTATTGATAAATAGAAATGTTCTAGGGGAAAATAGATTTATTTTTATTTTTTTTTTTTTGGGGGGGGGGAGGGAGGGGAGATGAGGGGGGACTAAGAAAGGCTTTCTTAAGCTTTTCTGCTTTTGAGGATAAATTGCCAAATAAGGGGCTCAAACCTGGCTATGTCTTGAGTAAAATTAGACCAGATAAGTGTGAAAGACCAGATAACAGTGAAAGACAAGAAGGATGTAGTTGCAGTACTGCTGTTGTGGAGTAAGTAAAGGATCAAGAGAGAAAATCTTAAATTCTATTGCCCACCTCTGATGACCAGCTTTCTGTGCATTTGCCCACTTTTTTGGCTGGTTTTACAAATTATGTCAATGATATGCAAGGTCAATAACCTAAAAGCAGTTAAAATTTTGGTCAGTATAAGTTCTCCTTTAATAAAATCTGTCTAATTAATGCATAAAAAATACCAATTTTCCCCACATAGAAAATATTTTTTCTTGTTTTTATTCTTTGCTTGATTCTGTTCTCACAGAATCTTACAGAATGACTAATCTGGAAAGCGCATAGCCAAAGAAAGCCAAGCAAAGTGTTTGTACCAACAACCATCCAACACTGAGTTGGATGCAGGTCTAACATCATAAAGCTCTACCCATCTGAGAATCATTCTTCCACATTTTTGTGGAAATGAAAAGCAAAGTATGAAATGGGCTGCCCAGATAAGTGATGGAGTTCCATCCCTGGAATATTTGGAAAGATGTTTGGAAAGATCCCTGGAAAGATGTATGGATGTGACACTATGTTTTTGTAGTGGACACTACAGCTATGTTTTTGTAGTGGATTTGATAGTGTTAGGCTGATGGTCAGACTTGATGACTTTAAGTTTATTTCCATTCTAAATGGTTCTATGATTCTTTGCATGAGTCACATCCTAAAATCTCTCTCTCTTTTTCTTTTTTTTTTTTCTTTCCTGACTTATTTTTCAACAATAACTCAACAGTAACTCAATAATTAGTTCAGAAAAATGTGTATCAAGATATATTTAACAGGTTTGTGATCTGGCCCTAAAATAATGATACCTTTGAATTTTGTTCTGCAGGATGTAACAGGATGCTCTTCTGTTAGTAACAGAACAGAAAAAATCTTCATCCCTTCAGTATTTTTCTTAGTGAAAGCTCTTAGTTTTTCATTCAGAGTCATAAATCATCATCAGGCATCGTAACAGCGGTGGTTTGTTCACTATTTGAACATTTTCAGGTCCTGAATTCTGTCACAGTTTTAAGATTAAGGCTTATCACATACAGCTTTAAGACTAAGATTTATCACACACCAACTGTCCAAATATATGTCCAAAACTTCACTAGTAATTTTTAACGTATATTGATAAAGAATCTTGAATTTCTAATGAAGAATGAAAAGATACTATAGACATTTTAGTTTGTATTCTAGGGATGATGTGTCCTGTAGGTTTGAAAAGGCAGCAAGTAATAGAAGGTTAAGAATCTGTGTAAATATATTATCTTCTATTATCAACATGGGGGATGATAAAGTGTTGTATTTTCATGTTTTTGTTTTACGATTTCTGAAATAAGTTTCTAAAATTTCATTTGTCAAGGATCAAACTGTTGTAAGATGTGATAAATGCTATCTGAAAGTGAAATATTATGAGGTCTGTCCTGGTTTTGGTTAGGACAGAGTTAATTTTCCTCCTAGTAGATGGTAGGGTGCTATGTTTTGGATTAGGATGAGATAATCAGCATGCTGATAAAATGCTGATGTTTTAATTGTTGTAGAGCAGTGCTTACACCAAGCGAAGGACATTTCAGTTTCTCACTCTCTTCTGCCATGGTGTTTAACTGCTGGACGGGTTAAACCATAACAAGGTCATGGTTTATATCTAATAATCTTCAAATATAGGTTAGACATAAAGAATATAATCCAAAACTGAAATTTATTTTTCTAAGATGGAACTTTGCAGATAAATCTTAGTGAGAACACATGTCAAGTGAAAGATATGATTACATGTGCTGATTGGACTGCAGGTTTTTGGCATTTTTTTGACTTATACCAGGTCTTTGAAGAGGACTTAGCCAGGCTTTCATTATAGTCTTTGTTAAATTGGTGTGTTGTAAGATTCCAGATACTTACCCTTCCATTTCCCCATTATTCTTTCTTACATAAAGTTTTTCTATGATTTAATATTAGTGTTCCATTGATTAACAATAATGGACTGTAATTTACTGGAAACTCAGATTCATACAAACTGGAGAAGAAAATGAATTTATCTCTAAGAAATTTGGCCATTGAAAAAATGTGTCTTTTTTAAGTCTCTCCTTATGCTCTCCCTACAGAGAAAAATGAAAAACCTGGTAGAAATTCAGAAAACAATTGACTAGTTCAATGAATGATTGAATAAATTAGTGAAATCAGTCAGTCCTAGCAAGTGATGAATTTTCCATTTCTGTTAGAGCCAGATGTTGTTTTCAATTTTTAGTGAAATTTTTAAGGGAACAATTATTTACATAAACAAGTAGTCCTGGTTTTTTAAATTTCAGTCTATGGCTTTAGACAGCTAAAGCACTTGTATAGTAACATTTTTAAAACTAAATTTAAGTCTCTAATATACCTATGAGAGACAATTTTTAACAATTTCCAATAGCTGGAATAAACTCCTTGTTATGCTGAAATATTACTTGGTTTTTGTTTTGTATTTTTTTAAGAAACTTTTTACACTTTGTCTTGAAAAATCTTGTCACTGTATGAAATTGCAATCATTCATTTTCATTCGCCACTATTTTAGATTGAATGTCCTACATTATATTGCTTTATTTTACTGAAATATGTTTCTGTAATGCTGTCTGATTTTTGTTCCCTTAAGACATTCATGAAAATGAGATGTGTAGCACATAAAGCCAGATGGGTAGGAAAATTTAAAATAAATATAGTAACCCCTTCTGTACTTTCTTAGAATAATTGAAGTTGTATGCATGCTTTTTTAACTGTTTTCTGGGAAACAAATAAACAAAAAATCTGCAGTTATGTATAATTTGTATATAACAACAACAACAACAATAATAAACATTAAAAAAATCAAACATTAAAATGTTAATCCCTAAGGATTCCTCAGAATGGGACCAGTAGGGTCCTCCTACATACCATTATGATTATAGTGGTATTAACAATATTTTTTTTCCTCTCAAATTTTTTAAATAGTTTACAGAAATCAACTAGTCAATAAAGTTGTAAAATAATCAAAACTTTAAGTCCATAAGCTTTTTGATTCATTAAACTAATATTTATGTCTCCTTAGAATTGGAATGGTATTAATCTTCAAGGTGCAAGTATATATGTACATTTTGAATTGGAAGACATTCTTGAATCATAGTTCAAGTTAAATATAAAAAACTCATGATCAACATTTAATGAAAGTCATGATTTTATTAATACAGCATACATTGGAATCTTCCTCCTCCTCAAGCTATCAGATATTGTCTGCTTTTTATTTGCATTTTGTATTTTATATCACAAAGACAACATATTTAATGTTAAGTATCTCAAAATATTAAAAAATACATTTTTTGTAAAATAAGGTTATTATTTTTTTTAACAAGGTTCTAATTTACAGCCTCAAATTCCAGATCATAATGTTGTCAATACTTTTCTTCTGTATTTTTTTTAGAGATATTACAGTCATAAATCTGTAATATTTCAGTTAAAAACAAGTTTTGATAAGCTATTGCTTTGATACATAATTACATTGAAACTTTATATTTGATTCATGGATTTTAAGTTAGCTTTGTGATTGTCTTTTTTTTTTTCTGAATCAAGACCTGAATCAAGTATGAAAAAGCAAACAAAAGATATGATAAATATAGTCTATAACCTCTGCTTGAGATTGACATTTCACTGAATGTATCACAAAGCACATCAATGCAAAAAGGATGTAAATTTTATTGTGCAGAAAAGCTACATATTTTACACACAACACATTATTATTTTTCTCTATAATCACAATAATTTCTCCCTTCTTCTTGTCCCTTTCCCCTGTTTGCTAAATTATCTCCTATAGGGATTAAGTACTTTTATGTAAATTTTCTATCAGAGTTCACAAACTGAAGACGTAGAATTAGTTTCCTTGAGGACTCCTTGTTCTCAATATAGTATTTTTCAAAACACATCTGAAATAACTGAACAAAAACAACAAAAATAAACAGGCAGTGTTACCCTGAAGTATAAGAACCACATAGATCTATCATCAAAGTCTGTGTTTTAAGAATGAAAGAATCTTAAAGCATCTCCTAAGTATTGCACTGGGATAAAATTTACACAATAGTTTCATTTAGAAGCAGTTAAGGTTTTTTTTCTCCTGTTGAAATACCTTCCTTTTACCACTTTTCAATTGCTGTCATTGCAACAAAAAGCATTACGGAGCTGCAAACTGCACAGGAGCTCAGCCATGAAGCCAGACTATTCTTTCTGTGTATGCATAAGAGTTTGTCCATAAGACTAAACTGCAATGTATACTCACAGATAATTTGAGTTCTCTTATTTTCAAATATATGTAACAGAATTATTTCTGACTTAAATCTGAGAAAAATACGTTTGAAAACAGTTCTTTTGCATACACTCTGGTATCAGGTTTTCAGGATACCTTCAATTTAGCAATCTTTTCTTTCCACATTAATTCATGCAGAGTTTGATCATCCCATTTCTTCCAATCATGAAGATTCACAGAAAAGTGTTAGGGCCTACATCATAAATGACCTTGATGACTAACACTTACCATGAAAGTGTCTTTCTCCTTTCATAGTGGGAAGGTGGTATGCTTGAGAAGTTGTTGAACATTTCCTACCTACCACATTATCAGATTCTTTAATACTCCATGGCTTCTTCTCATTTTGACACCACAGGTATTTGTCTGTATTCTCCTTGGATAAAAAAATCTCTTTCAGTGCATTCTGTTTCCAATGAGTATGATATACTGTTCTCTGGTCTCAACCATCAATCACAAACTCATCGTTCATACCCAAATAATCATAACTGGATTCCCTGACACCATCTTTTTCATATTTTACAGATTCTGCCTTCCATTTCTATTCCTTTTTGCCCATCACTCCACATGTAAATGAAAGGGATCTGATTACTCTTGGCTTCCCTTGCTTATGAAGAAGAGCAAGATTATTGTATAATCTTGAATAAGTGAATGAATAATTGCATGAATACAATTGTATTATTGCTACTTTAAGAATCTTTAACTGTATTATAGGGTTATTGAAGTTCTTTTGAAGTTGTTATTAATATGTTAATTAGTTAATTAGTGATAACATCTTGTAACAGCTTTTGGGTATGAAAATCATAATCTCATTCATCCAGTTTCAGATCCTTAGGATAAAAACAGTTTTGAATGACTGCTTCAATAGATAGTATATGGAATTGAAATAATCATATCTATTTGGTTTCTAAAATTCTAGGGGAAATTTAAACTCACACCTTCTAGAAACATTAGTGGAGGTTTCAGAATAATTTCAAATTTCTTGTCAACTAGAAACTAGAAACTGGAGGAGAATGAGAATGACAGCAGTTTAAAATATATATATATATAATAATTCTACTATTTGTCTTTATTATATTTTATTATTATTTATTTAAAGATGTCATACACTTACTAACACTTTATGGCAGAAATAAAGGTAAAATCCAGTTCACCCATGAGTGCTTGCAATTACTTAAATCATTTGGACCCAAAAGTATTTCTCTCCTTCTTACTTTCCAGATAATCTTCCAACATAAAAACAAGTGAAGGAGGATCCCATAGACAGTGTTTTCTTTTCTCAGACAATCCTGCTTCAGCCTCTGAATACAACCAAACAAAGAATAAACTTTGTGGGAAATTTGTTTTGTGATACTATGAGATCATTTTATTCATTCAAAATAGGAATGAATAAAAGTGATGAAGGTAATATCTAGTTCTCGCAGTGTCTTTCTCACTCTCAGTGTTGCCAGTCTTCTTAGGGACAACATAACTCAACTAGTTTCACTTTTCATAATAACAGAACATCATTAGGAAGATAGTAGTGGCTGTCAAATTGTTGATGAATTCTTACATGGTCATGGTTCTAGGTACCTGAGTATCTAAAGTGTATATAAATGTATTAGATTCTCTCCATAGAATCCTCAGTTTGGCAGTACCTTAGACTTCTTCTGCCTTTTGTAATGATTTGTCCAAGGCCCGGGCCAAGAGCGTGTCTCTCTGATAATTCTATGGGATGGATAATATCACATTTTCTTCCTTTATCCCCTTCTCTAGGGGTCAGCAAACCCCCAGCTCCTTGCTGTTCAGCTGCCTGAGTCCCACAAAACCAATGCCCAGCTCTAATATTGGCTAGTTAAGTAACCTCAAACTGCTTGATTCAGACCACTGAGAAGAGCTGTAAGACAGTCTTTAAAATGAGATGAAACGGGTAATAACTTCAGGCAGAGAGATAGGGTGGTTGAGAAAGATTATTAGTTGCTCACAAATTCAAAACATAAAACACTAACAAAGAAAGATAACCAAAATCAGGAACAGCCATGTCATTCAGTTTTCTATATCATTATTGCTAGAGAGAACAGTGCTATTCAGAAACACTGAAGGTCCCTTCCAAGGAACTGTAGAGGCCTGTACTTCAACTCCTGACTAGCATTTGTCTAGCCAGCAAAGAGTCCTTGGATGCCTCGCTGCAGTGAGTACACTAACCCTTAGCTTAGTAGCTCATGTTACCCTACCTGTCTTTGATGTATACTCATGGAAGGTATTGCTTTACACTTTTATGTGTTGTATATACTACTTGAAAAATCTTTTAACTTATGGCTTGTATAACATGTTCAATCTGCTCCCAAAGTGAGTCATAACAGTATAATTTTTAACAGTTTCTTGTTGACCTGTTTATGATCTCTACCTTTGTAGCATATTTAAAAGATTTTGTTCTTTTTCCTTCAATGCATGTAACAGAAATCAGTAAGGTCAGAAAACTCTGCAATATCATGTCAATGTTCAACTTATCTATATAGATGCTATGAGATACATAAACATAGAAGACTTCATTGTTCAGCATGCATATCATTTGCTCTAGGACGTACAGTGCCTCTTCTATGATTTTCTTTGAGAATTAGACAGATAAAACTCAAACCAGTCAATCCAGAAAAGACAATGGAATTAAGTTATCAACACAGGTGCTAAGATTTTTCTGATTCTTTGGATGTGATACCATCCTCATGGCAGTGGTCTGCTTTAATGGTATATATGTTAACTTTTCCACTAAGAGAATGAAATTGAAGGCATTGAAATACATGGTGATTATTGCTCATGGAAGTTTCTAATCTCTCAGACTTCAACTTCAGTTTCTAAAAGTATACACTAATTATCTGCAAATGAAAAGTAAGCAGTCCATTATATGAACAGATGGACAGTTTCATGGCCTAATGAAGATAAAATGTATTGGTTTTAGTTATGAACAAAGAGGCACAAATTGCAAGGCAAAATAAAATCAAAAATTGTGTTAAGTCATTTTCCTGACACCACCCCTCCCCCCCCAAAAAGGACATTAACATAAACAGATTAAGTTAAATTCAAGCATGTTAAATGTTTGAGTCTTGGAGACAAAATAAATCACTTCCTTAATTAGTACGCTTATTCATATTCAAAATAGATTACCATGTTGGAAATATGAGTAATTATTATGTCTTCCTAAATGCTGTTAAGATGTTACTGTGCATCTGTCACAATTTGACAGGGGAGGGGAGCTACCTGGCCCACAGATATGTAGAAATCATAACTCTGATTATGGTCAGGATTCCGTGATACACAAGGACATTGGAAGCTTTGTTCACTAAAGATTTCTATTTATTACAGATCAACACAAATCACCACTAAAATACTATGGCTCGTGAGGTCCCACCTGGAGTACTGCATCCAGGTTTGGAACCCCCATCACAAGAAAGATGTGGACCTGTTAGACCAAGTCCCAAGGAGAGTTACTAAGAGGATCAGAGGGCTGCAACACCTCTCCTATGAAGAAAGGCTCAGAGATCTGGGGATGTTCAGCCTGAAGAGAAGTTGTATTGGGTCTGGCTGGGATGGAGTTACCTTTCCCTGCAGCAGCTCATACAATACTGTGTTCTGCACTTGTAACTAGAAAAGCACTGGTAATACACAAGTGTTGTGTCTGCTGCTGAGCAACAGCACCAGGACTCCCTCCAACACCCCCAGAGCCAGAAGGCTGGGGTGAGGAAGGAATATCACCAGGGCAGCTGATCTAAACCAACCAAAGGGATATTCCATATCATATAATGTCACACTCAACAATAAAAGGTGGAAAAAGGAAGGAGAGAGGAGGGATGCACTCTCATTGTGAAAACTTCTGTCCTCTTGAACAACAGCTATGTGTGTTGAGGCCCTGCTTCAAGGACGTAGTCTAACATCATTTGTTGTTGGTGGGAAGTAGAGAGAAATTACTTTCCTCTGTGCTTCTGTATGGCCTTCACTTATTTTTTCTTTCTTTCTTTTCCCTATTTCTCTTTCCCCTTTCCCTTTAGTTAAATTATTTAAATGATAATAAAAAATTTCCCTTAATACTTATTTTTTCTTTAATTAATTTTTCCTTATTTCAACCCATGAGTTGTTTCTTTCTTTTTCTTCTTCCCCTCTTCTTTTGAAGAGGGGGAGTTAGAGAGTGGTTGTGGTGAAGTTCAGCTGCCTAGCAAGGTAAAACCACCACAGAAGGCTCTGAGGAGACCTCATTGTGACCTTTCAATACTTAAAAGAGTCTAATAAAAAAGATGAAGAAAGACTCTTTACTCAGATTAATAATAATAGGTGTCCTGGTTTTGGCTAGGATAGAGTTAATTTTCCTCCTAGTAGCTGGTGGGATGTGTTTTTGGGGATTTAGGATGAGAAGCGTGTTGATAACACACATGTTTTAATTGCTGCAGAGCAATGTTTGCACTAAGCCAAGGACTTTTTCAGTTTCCCACTCTGTCCTGCCAGAGGGCAGGCTGGGGTTGCAGCAAGAGCTGGGCGGGGACAGACCCAAGACAGTGGACCCAAACTGGCCAAAGGGGTATTCCTTACCACCTGACATCATGCTGAACAATTAATATGGGAGGGCTCTCTGGGGTAGGGGGTACCAGCTGCTTAGGGATAGACTAGGAATTGGTCAGCGCGTGGTGAGCAATTACATTGTGCATCACTTGTTTTGTACACATCAGTATCAGCAGTCCTGGCTATTGGGGGAGGTCCCAGTTGACTGGGTGTTAGAAAATGTGACACCCATCTACAAGAAGGGCCAGAAGGTAGACTCATGAAACTATAGGCCTGTTAGTTTGACCTCAGTGCCAGGGAAGCTATGGAGCAGATTATTTTGAGTGTCATCACACAGTGCTTGCAGGGCAATTGGGCTAGGTAGCCGGGCCCAACGAGTCATAGTGAATGGAATTAAATCCAGTTGGAGACTGGTTACTAGTGGCATCCCCCAGGGCTCAGTACTGGGGCCAGTCCTCTTTAATATCTTTATCAATGATCTGGATGAGGGGATTGAGTGCACCCTCAGTAAGTTTGCAGAAGACACCAAGTTAGGTGCATGTGTCACTTTGCTCGAGGGTAGGAAGGCTCTGCAGTAGGATCTGGAGAGGCTGGACCAATGGGCTGAGGCCAACCGTATGAAGTTCAACTAGGCCAAGTACTCAGGTGGCCAAGAAGGCCAACAGCATCCTGGCTTGCATAAGAAACAGTGTGGCCAGCAGGACTAGGGAAGTGATCGTCCCCCTGTACTCAACTCTGGTGAGGCCACACCTCGAGTACTGTGTTCAGTTTTGGGCCCCTCACTACAAGAAGGACATCGTGCTCGAGCAAGTCCTGAGAAGGGCAATGAAGCTGGTGAGGGGTCTGGAGAACAAGTCTTATGAGGTGCTGCTGAGGGAGCTGGGATTCTTCAGCCTGGAAAAGAGGAGACTTAGGGGCAACCTTATCACACTCTATAGATACCTTAAAGGAGGTTGTAGCGAGGTGGGGATTGGTCTATTCTCCCACATGCCTAGTGACAAGATGAGGGGGAATGGGCTAAAGGGAGGTTTAGGTTGGATATTAGGAAGAATTTCTTTACTGAAAGGGTTGTTAGGCATTGGAAAAGGCTGCCAAGGGAAGTTGTGGAGTCACCATCCCTGGAGGTCTTTAAAAGACATTTATATGTAGAGCTTAGTGATATGGTTTAGTGGAGGACTGGTTAGTGTTAGGTCAGAGGTTGGACTAGGTGATCTTGAAGGTCTCTTCCAACCTAAGTGATTCTGTGATTCTGTGATTATTAGTAGTACTGTTATCATTGTTATTATTTTCCTTTTTTTTTTTTTTCTATCCTAATAAACTGCTTCTATCTCAATCCACAATGTGTTTTTTGTTTGTTTGTTTGTTTGTTTGTTTTAATTTTGATTCTCTTCCCCATCCCACAGATGGGGCTGAGTGGTGTTTAGCTGCTGGCCAAGTTAAACCACTACAGTCTTTTTGCTGCTCAACATGGGGCCTGAAGCGTTGGGCTAAGAACAGATCTGACCAGAGCATGTTAAAATAAAATTGTTATAATCATTAGACCAGTTTAATCGTTGCTAATCACAATGTTGTTTTTTTCTGTTGCTGTTTTTTTATTTTATTTTATTTTTGCTTGTTTGTTTGTTTTGTTTTGTTTTGTTTTGCTCTCAGGACTTCTGTACCTGTTTTACAAATGGAAATGACAAAGCAATTGGAAAAGGACCAAAAGGATATTAGTGGGCTTTTGGCACAGCTCCCTTAGAGAAAGAGGACATTAAACAAATGTCTACCTTGCCTGGTCTCTTGAAGGACCCTTCTGCTTTGGGACTGCTGAGCGTCAAAGACCAGCAGGTGCCAATCACTATCACAGCCATGCATGGGATGCAATATCGCACCAACCAAGACTCCCTGATTCCCATCCATAAGGTAATTCATCAACTGGAGAGCCAAGGAGTGACCAGCAAGACTCACTCACCCTTTAATAGTCCAATATGGCCATCACAAAAATCTAATGGTGAGTGGAGACTAACAGTGGACTATCATGGCCTGAATGATGTCACTCCACCTTGGAGTGCTGCAGTGCCAGACATGCTGAAAATCTTTTAAAAACTGAGCAACATTACCTGTGAATTCTTTCATAATTACAGAAAAACTATTAACTAATTTCCAGCTACTCACAAAAGCTTGGATAACAGGAACGTAGACACTAGATGGGATGGTTTTATACTTTGGGGTATCTAGACACAGAATAATAACATGTATCTCACTATGTATATAAAGCAATGAAAAAGTCCACATTCATTACTGGTCTTAAGCTGTTGAGCTATGCATAAAACAATCATACTGACCTCACTACCCCCAATTAAATACATAACCATGGTTTAAAAGCAGAAAAATTAAAATAATAATAATAACAATAACAATAATAATAATTCATGTAAAAAAATATTACCAGTGCTGATATTTTTTATCCTTCACATTGTATCTCCTGGCAACAGGACAGATTGTACACTTATGTTTAAAAATTCTTGAAGCAAGGTCTAGAATTTCCTACTTCACATGGTACCTAACACTTTGGCTTTGCCCAGGGTTAATAATTTTAAACTTTACTTAAACTTACTAATTTTTACTTTAAAGTGCTAACAATTCATATTTTTCAAATCTTGAAGTGAAACAAAGGAAAAGTTTTCTTCAAATTAATTTTTCATATGTAGGAAAAACTTCTTTTAGGAAGAGTACCTTATTAGACCTTTAAAAAGAAAATAATAATAATAATTTCCCAGAAAATGGAAAGGAAAAGGGATTCAGACCTGATCTTATAGTAATATAATATTTTAATTTTAACTAACCACTCATTAGTATACATATATAATGACAGCTATATGATAGTCTAGGAACTGATATGCTAATAAAAACACTACAAAATTATTAAGAAATAGAAATCACAGTTAAAATAAATAATTACAAATTAGATCATATATTCCAAATGTTTAAATTACTGTTAAGAACTGAAAGAGAAATTAATCGCAGTGAAGATAAATCTATGCTAAGGGAGGGGGCAGAGGAGATTTATTATTTTTATAACTGATATGAAATGGATGGTACTCCTCCCCCCCCCAAAAAAAAATATATATATACATATATATATTGTAACTGTTGAATTAATAATGCAGGAAGCATTAACAAAACAGTGGCTAAAGGGAGCTACAAGAAGTGATTTTTTTATCAGTCTGCTGAATAAGAAAATATAAGAATGTGATCATAAATATGTAAAGATATACATGAAAGTGCTTCTCACTAGCAAGAAAGAGACAAACCTTTCATTTTGGTGATTCCATCCTTTTTATAAGTTTTTTATTGTAATAAGCTGCAATTTTTTTCCATTGCAACCTGTAAAAATATTCCAGAAGCCTGACTCCAATGTTTTCGCTTCATGTGATGTTGTTGTTTGGTTGTTTTTTTTGGATTTTTTTTTGTTGTTGTTGTTTGCTTGTTTTTTAAATCATGCAGTAATACTTTTCTTCTGTGCTTTAATACTAACAAGAACAACTACAACTACCATAGAAGAAGTAGGACTGTTTAAAATCAGTCCCATGCTTTAGAACTTTGTAAAACTGGGGACTCAACACTCTTCAGAGGCCATTGCTTACTGACTGAGTGTGTACATGTGGATGTACACCTAAAACAACTGCAGGAAAATGAAAATGTTGGTTGCATTGCTCTTCTTTGCAGGGACATGATGATGGGAAAAGGGAAAAAAGATGAAGATGGAAATAACTGAAAAGATCTAGATAAAATAACTAAAAAGTAAGAGAGGATACACTGTATGAAAAAGAAAAAGAAAAAAAAAAAAAGAAACAAATAAATTAAATACAGGACATGGGAGCAGAAAATATGTTACATGTACATGTAGATCCAGCTTTACTTGTTATTTCATACAGGAGATCCTAGCTGGATCATTTCAACATTACCATTCAGTTGGTAAATATAATTAAATAAAAAAATTAATGAAGGTTGTTACAGTATTTTCAGTCAAACTGGTTATAATGCAGTGGCAATTGATCACAGGCTATGAGGAATAAAAAGAGTTTAATGTTCATGAAATTCAAGGAGTTCTGAAGACCCTAGCAATTACAGGCCTGTCAATCTCACATCAGTGCCTGGTAAAATTACGGAGAAGATAATCCTTGAAGTTATTGAAGCACAGATGGTGGACAATACTGTCATTGGTCCCAGCCAACATGGGTTCATGAGGAGTGGATCCTGCCTAACAAATCTGATTTCCTTTTATGATAAGATCACCCATCTAGTCGATCATGGGAAACCAGATGATGTGATCTTTTTGGACTTCAGCAATGCTTTTGACACAGCTTCCCACAGGATCCTACTGGACAAAATGTCCAGCATAGAGCTAAAAAAAACATCATATGATGGATGAGTAATTGGCTGTTGGGCAGGGCTCAAAGGGTTGTGGTTATTGAGGCCACATCCGGCTGGCGGATGGTTACTAGTGGGGTCCCCCAAGGCTCCATTTTAGAGCCACTCCTCTTCAATGTTTTTTAAAATGATTTGGATGTAGGACTAGAAGGTGTTTTGAGCAAATTTGCCAATGACACCAAACTTAGAGGAGTTGTAGACTTGGCTGAGGGTGGAAAGGTCTTGCAGAGAGATCTGGACAGGTTGGAGAGATGGGTAATCACCAACTGCATGAAGTTTAACAAGAGCAAGTGCGAGGTCCTGCACCTGGGAGGGGGCAACCCTGTCTATATGTACAGACTGGGTGATGAGATGCTGGAGACCAGCCCCACAGAGAGGGATATGTGGGTTGTGATTGACAGCAAGTTGAGTATGAGCCACCAGTGTGCCCTGGCAGCCAGGAGGGTCAACCGTATCCTGGGGTGTGTCAAACACGGCATCACCAGGAAGTGATTGTCCCACTCTACTCTGTGCTGGTGCAGCTTCACCTTGAGTACTGTGTGTTAAGTTCTGGGCACCACAGTACAAAAAGGATGTAAAACTATTGGAGAGTGTTCAGAAGAGGGTGACGAAGATGGTGAAGAGCCTAGAGGGGAAGACAGATGAGGAGGGGCTGAGGTCACTTGGCCTGTTCAGCCTGAAGAATAGGAGGCTGAGGGGGGACCTCATTGCAGTCTACAAATTCCTCGTGAGAGGGAGGAATTCTATTTCCTTAATCACCAGTGATAGCACATGTGGGAATAGTGTCAAGCTGAGTCAGGGGAGGATTAGGCTAGACATCAGGCAGAGGTTCTTCACTGAGAGGGTGGTCACACACTGGAATAGGCTCCCCAGGGAAGTAGTCACTGCACCAAACCTGACGGAATTTAAGAAACATTTGGACTGTACACTTCATCACATGGTGTAAAATTTTCTGTAGACCAGTGAGGTGCCAAGATTCGGACTCGACAATCCTTATTGGTCCCTTCCAACTTGGGATATTCTATGATTCTGTGATTCTATCTGAATATGAGAAAACATTTCTTTACTGTGAAGGTGACAGAGCACTACAGCAGGTCTGCTTCTCTGCAGATATTCAAAACTTGCCTCAATCATTCTATGATTCTGTAGTATGCCAAAGTATTCATATATACAATTTTATTCATGTACTACTTATTTACACATACAATTCTTCAGCCTTAGTGGATTTCCTGATAGGAGTAAAGATTATTCATATCAGAAGGAAGCTGGCAATGCAAAGAACAACTATGATTACAATGACAGATGTCTTATGACATATTTTACGACAACATAAATATATTTATGGGCCATCCACAGTTTCTCCAGGCAACTTGTTCCTGTGCCTCACTAAGTGAAGAATTTCTTCCTAATATCTAATCTAAATCTACCCTTTTCTAGTTTAAAACCACTACTCCTTGTCCTGTCACTACATGAACAAAAAACTATGAGAAAGGATGCCTCTTAGCATGTGACTGCTACTAAATCCTGTAAGGGAGTGAGATGTATCTCCTTATTCTACCTTTGAATTTAGGTTTGCTTTCACACTTTTTGATACATTTTCTTCTCAGAAAGAGTAGTCAGACATTGGAACAGGTTACCCAGGGTGGAGGTGGTGGAGTCACCATTGCTGGGGGTATTCAAGGAAGGGTTGGACACGGTGCTCAGGGACATGCTTTAGTGGGTGATATTGGTAGTAAGAGGATGGTTGGACCAGATGATCTTGGAGGTCTTTTCTAACCTTAATGATTCTATGATTATGATTTCTGGTGCCCAAACCCCTGGGAATTTTTGAAATGTTTTGCTTCTTAAGCCCTTGCAAGGTAGCACTTCACAAGAATATATGTCAGAAGAACTTCCTACCTCTTATTTAATTTGCACTGCTGGACTGCCCATTGTTTGTTCTCTTGTATTCCAATTGTGAATTCAAGTCCACATTCATGACATTGGTTTAAAAGCTTTCCTTATTGAATTTCTTTCTCTGTTGCTGCATTGCTCTGTGCTCCTTCTGCCTTCATTTTTTTTTTTTTTTGTTATGTGTTGTTAATAACAACACATGCTGTGAGTGTCAGGCAGCTGAATTTTTCAAGGTTCAGATCAGCTTGAATTTTCTCTGTGCAAATTCATCTCATACAAAAGAGCAAACCACATCCTAAGAAAATCTGGTTTTTGAACCTAATTTTTGCTCCCCATTTTCACCTTAAGTAAAAATGAATATCATATTCTACTTAGATCCCGCTCATTCTTTTCCTGTAGCTCTCCATGAATCTAGATTTTGTCTCACTAATGCATTTAATGTTTGAAAAAATTACCAGAAAAAAAAAAAAAAAAAAAAAAACAGCAAATGCACTGAAATCTGTTGTCACCAATGACAGACAGAAGTCAGTTCTGAAATATGGGTATAAGAAATCTTAAAAAAGAAAAAAAAAATCCCTCTAGTCCACAGAAAATAAAATCATGACAATAGCTGGAGAGTGAGGGTGTTAAATACTTAAATAGAATTATCTAATCTTAAAGCTTTAAATTATTTCTTACCTGAATAGAATTGGTCTGAAAATAAAACATATGAATAAAAGACTGGGGAGAACTGTGATTCAATGTGATACATAGAAATGTATTTTCCTTCTGATATGCAATGGAGCGCAAGCCTTTGGTATGCAGGGAACAGAAGTGGTGGAAGCACAATGAGCCAGGGATGAGGTGTCCCCAGGGCTTATGGGCAGTGGACTGTGTGTCAGCCTGACAAAACCTTTGCTGAGGAGCCAGGCGGAGAGCCTGGCAATGGTGAGCAATGGTGAACAATGGTGGAAGATTTTAAAATTTGCCTGGTAGGCAGTCAGATTCTAGTTCTGTCGGGCTTGGGTGTAGTTTAATTCTAGCAAAATTGAAGAGTTTGAAGGAAAACATATTTATATATTAGAGTAACTGATTTTCTTTGACAGTATATCATTACACAGAATGATTTTATTAGCATCAAAAATTCTGTGGAGTGTTTGTTTAATTTTGTTCTATTTTGTTTTACTTTATTTTAAATACACTGTACTGGGTGTAGGTAGCAAGATTTTTGAAGTGTGGGGGCTGCAGGTACAGCCTATTTGGTCACAGGCTCCAAGAGACCCACCACAGAACACAGCTGAAGCCATCATCAAAGTTTTAGTGCTTCTGTAAAAACATACTCAAGACAGGGCAGAGAGGAGCAGGAAATAAAGAAAGAGTAAGAAACAACAGAAATAACACCAAGATCAGAGAAGAAGATTCTCAAGGTGCTGGAGCAGAGGGCCTCCTTTCAGAGGACCCATGCCTGAGAAGATGGATATTCCTGACAGAAGCTACAGGCTGTGCAGGAGCACCTGACAGAGCAGAGTGGAAGAAGGAAGGAACATCAGAGAGGAATCTATATGTGCTGACTATAACTTCCTACCATGCTGTTTATTGTGTGGATGAAGGGACTTAGGGAGACCTACAGCAGTAGCAATTGAGGAGAGGAAGAGCATGGAGTGAAGGAGTGAGGTTGAGCTTGGGAAAGCAGGTAGGAAAGGTGTTTTGCCTGTGTCTTTTTTATTATTTTATTTTTTTTCTTCTGCATACCTAAGGCAGTTATTTCATACTTATATACATACACATACATACATATTTATATATATGTATGTATGTCTATGTGGTGGTTTTACTGTGCTGGGCAGCTAAACACCACAACCGCTCTCTCACTCCCCCTCCTTTAGATAAGGAGGGGGACAAGTAAAGCAAAGAACAACTCACGGGTTGAGATAAGGATAATTTAATTAAAGGGAAATAATTATAATAATTAAATAAAGACTACCATGAACTAAACAATTTAACTAAGGGGAAAATAAAAGGGAAAGGGGAAAAAGGGAGGAAAACAAACACACAAAATAAATGAAAGCTATATGGAAGTGCAGAGGAAAGAAATTACTCTCTACTTCCCACAAATGAGCGATGATTGACCACGTCCTTGAAGCAAGGCCTCAACGCACATAGCCGGTGTTCGAGAGGAGGACCGACGTCTCCTCAACGAGAGCCCACCCCTCCCCTCTTCTTCCTGTTTCCACCTTTTATTGCTGAGTGTGACACCACATGGTATGGAATATCCCTTTGATTGGTTTAGGTCAGCTGCCCTAGTGATGTTTCTCTCCTCACTTTTTGCCCACCCCCTAGGAGGGTTAGAGAAAGGCCCAATGCTGTGCCACTGCTGCTCACTGTTATCACTGGTGTGATAACACTGCTGTTCCAGCTACAAGTACAGAGTACAGCACTGAATGGGCTGCTGCCGGGAAAGTTAACATTCCAGCCAGACCCAGTACAACCTCCACCCCTTATTCCATAACATTTGTGTCACACTCAGATCCCCATACTTTAGCATACAAGCATTCTCATCATTATCCCTTGTACTTTAACAGGACAAGGATTTAACAGGACAGGATAGGCAGGTGTATCTTTTCATTCCATAGGTCTTTCTTGGAAAATGTTCATAAGAACTGTTGATGATTAGGTCTTCATCTGCCAAAGTGGCCACTCAAGGCAGGCGGAGTTGGATATCTGGACACCAGCACCAGCTTAGTTCAAGTCCTTGTTGCACTGCCCGGCTCCTTGCAAAGTTGACCTGTCGTTGATCCTACAGCATCTTCCTACAACATATAACTTAGATTATAGATTAGTTTTCTCTCAATGTCAAATCTCCTTGAGGCACACACTTGATATCCCCATTCTTTTGCATGACCCACCAGGTATACCCTGGTCCTTGGGCGAAGACAATCCCACGAGTGGGTTTGCCTTTTCCCAAGGCAGGAGCAACCCACACTGCCTTCCCCATCCACCTTCCTATATGCACTACGGGAACCTTAGCTCCTTTCACAGTGTGTAGGGGTTTTGTTTCGGCAGGACCAGCACGGCTGTCAGACCCCCTATTGTTAACTAGCCAAGTGGCTTCTGGTAGATTTGTGTCCCATTGTTTCCACGTCCCAGCACCTAATGCTCGTAACATAGTCTTTAACAGTCCATTGTACCTCTCAACCTTCCCAGAGGCTTGTGGGTGGTAAGGGATGTGGTACACCCTGTAAACCATGCCACGGCCCGAAACAGTCTATAAATTACCTTTCCTCAAGTCTAGTCTGTTTTGTCCATGATGGTAGTTGGTAAGTGATCTCCCTATCTTTATCTCAGCCCATGTACTCTCTCGTTTCTGTTCCTTCTGTTCTCTTCTTCTGTCCTGCTAGGGTTGGGGATTAGGAAGAAGAAGGGTGAGTGAGCAACTGGATGAGAGTTTAGCTGCTGGGGCCAACCAAAGACATAAAAATGTTGTGTATAACTCATTCAGTTTTAATTTTGAAAATAAATTACTTTAAGAAAATATGTGCCATTCATTAACAGATTTTATGGCCAAAAAAAAAACCAGCATGACCAGCTATCTCAGACACATGCTAAGTGCAAGCCTCAGGACTGCCCTTCTTCCATTTCTGTTTGAAGAAAGCAAAAAGTTCCGGTGTTAAAAGAAATCCAATTGAAGAAAATCCACCACAAATTTTCTTGCGTTTTTCAGAGATTAATTAGCATCAAATGTAAGGTTTATTCTAAATCATAAAATTATCATTTTGTATCTCTTTTCCTGATACCTTACTGTTTCTAGTATGTTATTTCCATTTTCAGCATACAACTTTTCTTTTTGAGTATTTTTTGTCACTTATTTACATTTTTGGATCTTCTACTAGATGTTCTGTGACATTCTTGTCTAAATCTTCACCCTATAGTGTTTTCTATCTGTTATAGTTATGTGCAGTCTGGATTTCATGAGCATGGACCCTGGAGTGCAATGCCATAATACACTCACAGTATGTGTTCATGTCGTGGTATCTTTCAGGGTTATGGAAAAACTAAAGCAGTGTGTAGCTGTTTTTCTCTCCCTTGTGGAGAAGTACTACACTGAGAAGAAGTTATCAGTAATCCTTATTATTATAACTGACACTCTGTGAACACAAACAAATCACCATATAGTCTTAGAGCACAAAGATTTGCAATTATTTTTAGCTGACTGTTTCACATTCTTAATAAATGTTGTTTCATGTGTTTGGTATTTCTCAATATGATGAAGACTTTAACTAAAATTATTTAAAACAGACTAAAAGTTTAAAAGCAATAAGCATAGAAAGGAGATTGTATGAACAACTAAAAGAAAATGATTTAATACTTGAGTGATTGAGCAATGCAATTAAACATAATTATAGCTTTTATTATTTTATTTAGTGATAAATTATCTATGGGATAAAAGTAAACATAGGTAGTTTTAGACATAATATTATCTTTCAGGAACATTGTAGATGTCTAAGAATGAGCAGTTATAATGTTAATGCTCCCTCAACTGTAACCACAGCACTGCTATGCTGATGATTTTATAAGAAAGATCTCAAAGGGGAACCCCCTGTAAATTGAACTGGGTTCAGAAGACAGTGTTTAAGCAAATGTTTCCTTTGTATCCATCCAGACTTATTTCTGTCATAATGAAAGGACGCAGCATCTTCAGCATCACAATTGACTTACATGTGACACTATAGAGTTAACCTGCTCATTTCTGAAAAGGGTCAGAAATGGTGTCCTCAAAGGACAGTCTTGCATGTCTTTTGTGGCTTTTCTAACTTGTCAGAACCCAAAGGGAGATAAAGTTGTAGTTGCTGTCTTCCTTTTTGTATTTATCTGGTTTGCAGCATACTGCATTTCATTCCAACATTTATCATTCTCACTATAACTAAGTATCCTTACTAAGTCAGTATTTTCACAAGAAACTTGCTGTCTCTGAATAATATTTTGAACACAGTGGAGTGACTACTTCCTTCCAAATTGAAGAACAGTCCCTGAAATCTATTACTCAGAGCTATATTAAGCAACACTTGTGTTTTTATTTATTTATGAAAACTTTTTATTTATGAAAACACTTATAGGCATAAAAACTCCAAGCATAATGGGAATGTTCATGTGCACAAAATCTCTCATGTGGATAACCCCTGTATCTTTGTGGCTTGAGGCCAAAACCAGGAAATAATCACAATGGAATTGCAGTTAATGAGATACAATAATTGCTTCCCAAATTAGATTTTAAAAGAATGATTTGACAGCAGTAGAAAGAAATATATTTTTTGGCTAAATATACTAGATATTTCTCATATAACAATACTTATATTTTCTGAAATCTAGAAAGAATGTTATTTTTCCTCTACTGACTATCTAATATCTCTATTATGTTTTCAATGAAAGGGTATGGCATTCATTCAAAACATCCTTTTTTTTTTTTTCATTGTCAAGCTATTCTAGTAGAAAAAAAATCTTATTAATATTTACTTATATGAGTATTTACACTTCTGTATGTGAATCAGCTGCATACATCTACGGTGTTCGTTTAATGTGTTAGAGATTAAACTCCTTGTGAGTTTGAAATATCTATCAATATGTTACCCAATTATCTACATACATGAAAAAAAATACAGTATATATGTCATTTAAATTATAACTTTAAAAAAAAAAAAATGGAAAAATATTACAATACTGTCTATAACATGCTTAACGACCATTACTTTAGATATGGAAAACCATTCCCATTTATAAAACAAAGTAGAGGTTCTCATTCTTTTTTAATTATTAATCACATAATAATCGCAATTCCTTCCCTCCTTTACCCTCCCTTGTGTGTAGAAAAGATTTATTTATTTTTTTATTTTTTTTTTTTTTTGTGAATGTGCTTCCATTCCCTTCATCTGGCTCGTTACATCTGATACTATATCAAAGAAACTTTGGGGAAAAAAAAAAAAAATGTATCATGTAAAACAAATTTGTAAAGAACACTTTGCATTCTGTCAATATACAATTTCTTTTTGTTTCCAATCAGAATAATATTTTCAGAAATAACTGAGTTGCAAGAACTGTGAAATAAAAGTATAAAGCAGACTTTGTCCATGAAGGCTCTTAATGATCTTGATGTATGTCTTTGCGAACAATAAGTGGTTAAATTCAAAGGAACTTTTATCACTTTGTGGTGTACCTTCATTCATGTGAAGAATTAATTCATATTTCTCCCTGTCTGACATTTCCTTTCTTCCATCTCCTTTTTATATACTTTATTATATATATATATACTTTATTATACTTTTTATATAATACATACCATCACCATGGTATGTATTTTTCCCCTTGCATCTCCTCAGTAATAATAAGTGAATATCTTATTTGTTAAACTAGGATTCCAGAATTGGCAGAAAGTTTCTCTTAGTACCAAATTTTAATGCCCTTATTTTTATATTTTTATATTTTGTATATTTTTTATTTTAGTACTTTTATTTTTATAAAAAGTAAAAAATTTACACACACACAAAGGCTAGCAGTCTGTTATAAGATCCAAGCATGGGGTTTTGCCATCTCAGAGCAGACATTAGTTTCTGAAAAGCTGGTTTCCACATTTCATAGTTTTTATGTGAACCAGGTTCTTTAAACTAATCTAATTCTGAGGAGTTTTAACTTTGCATAATTAATATGAAAAACCCAGTATGTTATGCCAGAAAATTCCCAAACTATGAACATAGGAAAAAAAAAAAAAAAATTAAAAATGATGATTAGTATATGTATATAAGTGCAATTGGTGACTTTCTCTATGTTCAGCAATTTCTGTTTTCAGTTAAGGATTTTCCAAGTAAAGTTTAAGATTTATGTCTAGGGGAAAAGCAACAACAACAAAAAGAGAAATATCTATATTCTCTAAGTACTTATCCAGGTCTCTTTTTGCAGTTGGGAAAAAGAGAGTTTGTATAAGACATGTAAACTAGCCAAATTCTGAAAATTCTCCAGTTTCAATAGGGAAATTCCTGGAATTACAAATGGGATTTACTCCTAATATTTGAATTGGCAGGTTCATTCTTTTAAGCATAGAATCTTCTGTTAACATATGTGTTCTCATTTCAAGTTTCAGAACAAAGCAAAGATCCATCACCACATGTCACTGAGAAAATGACAAATGGAAGTAAAGCACTTAAAGAATTTCTACTGTCATTTTCACCAAAAATAGAGATAAATCCTCCTTTATTAACTCAGAGAGATGGAATAACACAACCAGAGAATAAATTTTGATACAGACAGCTGTGATATATTTGAATGCGTCTTCCACTTTGTAAAATATAAGACATTAAAATGTCAAGTGATAATCCTTGTAAATATTTTGACACAAATTAATGAGTCCTGACAGCAACCAACAATGTCTGGGATAGTTCTCCTTTGGATGGGTTACCAACTCTTATGCTGGTAATCTACATCTACTTCTACAAATCTACAGTTTAGGGTATGCATAAGAGTCAAGAAGAACCTGCGATATTGTCTTTTTCAGCAAGTTCTTGCCCACATTGCCACTGCCACAATGCTCAGCTAAATCTTTATGAAATATATGAAACATGCTCCTCAAACTTCTCAGAGGTATACCTGTTCTCTTCAGACTTTCCTCTCTGTATGATTTCTAGCATAGATCATGTCTATCACTTTAGGCAAAAGCTTAAAAAAATACCACAGAGATTTGTTATAAATTGACAGATAAATTTTATTCTTAAACAGGTAAGGAAATCTGCAAAGCTAACAAAAACTAACAAGTTCCTTAATACCCTTCATTAAATTCAAAGCCAAGTCAATTCCCTGAGATAGGCAGCTCATTCTTCTATTTTCTGTAGCATTTTCATTCTGAAATGACTCACAGTTACAGAAAAGAAGGTACAGCTGCGTACATAGATACAGCCCTTCAGCAAGGTATCCTTCCTTTCTGCCATAATTTAACACTGAATTTAGAAACAAAGTTGGGTGTACACATGCCAGCTCTGCTGCTGAATAAAAAGAACCAGCTCCCTTTACCACTTTTAGATTTTTTCCTTCACCCATTTAAAGTAACTGTATCAGTGATTTCTCACAAACACCAAATGATAAGACAAAGGGAAATGGCCTCAAGTTGTACCAGGGGAGGTTTAGGTTGGATGTCAGGAGAACTTTCTTTACTGAAAGTGTTGTGCAGCATTGGAATAGGCTGCCCAAGAAAGTGGTTGAGTCACAATCCCTGGAGGTCCACAAGAAATATGTAGATGTAGAACTTATTAACATAGTTTAATGGTAGACTTGCCAGTACTAAGTTAAGGTTTGACTAGATCTTAGAGGTCTTTTCCAATCTGAATGATTCTATGATTATATGATTTAAAGCATCTGGAAGTGCAAATTTATTTAGATAATGAGTAATGGATGGCTTGCTAACATATATCCGGTATATTTCCAATGTTAATAAAAATGTGATAACGGTTATTACTCTGGAGTAAAGAAGCAGCAAGGAACTAATATTTCTAGTTTATAAGAAACAGGATAAGAAAATAAATAAGAGATAGTAAAAGATACATTACCCTGATTATAAATATCATAGGAAACCAATAATTAAAACAAAATAATACATGGTATAATATTTATTTTGGGAATTGACAATGTGATGTTTTCTATGACAGTTCTTAGAGTGGATAGAGTACAGTTGTGATCAAATGAAAAAAAAAAAAAAAAAAAAAAAAAAAACTTTACACAGACTGAATAACCACATAAGTAACAGAGTATGTAAAACCATAACAAAAGTATGAAGAGTATTCAGAATACCTTCTTCTTTGTCCCAGGCAAAATCTATTATAATGGATGTGGAATACAAATTGTAGATGTGGTAGATGTGCTTATCTTCAGCTATGTTTCTGCAAATGTTCATGCAGGTGACTTTTATATTTGTACATCTTAATAAAAGAATATATTTACAAATTTAGGAATGGAAAAATCCATTCTTACCTGGAAGACATGAAGAATAAGCAGAGAACATACTTTTCTGACATTTGCTCAGGTCTGATATGTGAGATGGCAACTATTCTATTTATTTTATTGCCCAGTTAACAACTCAGGAAAAAGAATCAGTTATGATCACACAAAAAAAAAAAAAAAAAAAAAAATACTAAGTTGCTTGCTATTACAGCAAGTATCACATTGAGTGAAGAGGGATAAATTTATTATGAAATATAAGAAACATATGTGTTTATACCTGTTAGACTGTTTTAAATGACATAATTTGTGCTCATACTTACTGGTTTCCACTAAACTGCATCTTCACATGGGTATGGATAAATATTAAGCTGGAGGCATTTCTGAAGGACAAGTATAAAAACGTCATAAAACTTTATAAAAATCAATAAAAGAGAAAAGGGAATTTTCTCTTTCTGTATTTACATTGTTGATTCTACTCTAGATGACTTTCAGATAAATCCATAGCACTCTCATATTTTACAGAAAGCCACCAGCATAGCTTTTAATATAAGCAAAATATAATGAAAATTAATACCAATGAGATCTTCTAGTGGCTTTCCAGTACTTAAAGAGTGCTTGTAGGGAAGATGGGGAGACACACTTTATCTGGGAGTGTAGCAATAGGACAAGTGGTTTAAAACTTAAAAAGGTTTAGGTTAAAGATTAAAAAGATTTAGGTTAAATCTTAGGAAGAAATTTCTTACTATGAGGGTGGTGAGGCACTGGAAAAACTTGCCTAGAGAAGTTGTGGATGCCCCACCCCTGAAAGTGTTCAAGGCCAAGATGGATGGAGGTTTGGCCAACCTGATCTAACAGGTGTCCCTGCCCATGGTGGTAGGTCGGGAGGGTGTGGAGGTGGAAGGAACGTTATAGATGATCTGTAAGGTCCCTTCCAACTTAAACCATTCTATAATTCTATAACAGAAAAATTATAACTGTAGTATTATACAGCAACTAACAGTTTCTACTGAACTGAATAATCTTCAGTCTGTTCCCTGCCTCCTTAAGTTGAGACATGCTAAACTATACAAGTCTTTACACTGTTGTCAACAACCTGCATACTCTCTGCGAAGAGGGCTAACTTCATCCGTATTTATATAATACTTAGTGGAATAAGACCTTGATTTCAGAGTTTAAAATAAATTATTGTCATAATGTGTGTTTGCCAGTCTTTTCCACATTTTTCTTGTTACAGTGTCACTATATTTCTTTCAAAACATGTACATGTATAAACCCCCAGAAAAAAAAAAATAGTTATCAGAGAAAAAAAAAATCTTATTACAAGGCCACCAGCAATTACTACCAGTTCTGGCATGAATACAGTCTAGGAGAAGCAGTCTAGTCTTCTTTCAGCAACAGGCAATATCTTATTTCCTGAGTAACTGAGAAGTCAGTTTCTGAGGTACCTTCCCAAGTATACTACACCATGTTGAGAATATGTTAGAAAATACTGGCCTGCATTAGGATTGTTTGTTGACCTTTAACAGTTTTTCTTAACCAGGTTCTTTGTATCAGTCATATGTTTCTTCAAATTTTGTTGACTGACTCACCCTATGCCAGATAAAGCCGTTCACAGAAGAAGATAAAGTATTTTGGCAGGTAATTTTCACTTAGCAGAAAATCACATATTCATTGACAATGATTGTCATTAATTTATTCTATTTCTGCCAAACCATTCATGTAAAAAATTACAAACATTTAATGTTTTTAATGTTCCTTTAGATCAATTTCTTTCCAGAAATTTTCATGTTCTCAAAAATTGTTGATTATCAATGCATAAATGTTTTTAATAAACAATTTCAAGCTCTTCACATCCAAGCTGTTTAACATACATAAATTTAGTGTGTTTGTTTGGAAAAAAATAACTATTCTAGGCTCTAAATAATTTCCTAATATTTCTAAATTATCCAAAACACATACTATACAATTGTAGATATTTTTAAGAGACACAGGTAAACAAATGAAAGAAAACATATGTTAAATCTACCTACATTGCAATGTAGCCTCATAAAGACCTTCATTTCCCCTGGTTTCTTGTCTTGTTCCACTTATCAAAGCGTTAAATCAAGACTTCAGGTTTAATCCATATCTTTTTTCTTACCGGGGGAATATGATAAATATGATAGTTCATAACACTTTTCATAATACTTGATCTCCATAAAAGTTATTTTTCCATAAAAGCACATTATATCCCTATGGAAAAAAAAAAAAAAAAAAAAAAAAAAAAAAAGATTTAATAAATCCTGCATGTAAATTTGTTGACAAAAATAGTTTGCATTTTCAAAACTCAATCATATAACCATAGGTAGTTAATATAACTATATGTTAATAATGTACTTGTATAACCTGTCCTTGTCTTTAAAAGGCATACTATTTTGAAGTAGACCTTGTGGTCTTAAATGTCTTTTCGCTGCATAGTATTAGAATGTCAAGGATACCTATACCCTGATAAATCTGCCATTAGACAAAAAAATGGCAGTAAGAGAGCATTTTATAGCTTGTTGGAGAGGGGTTTACTACCTCTACAGAGACCTCAGGTTGGTGAATGAGCTCTGAATTTAAAGGTGGCAATGAAGAAAACAAGGTGATTCCTACTTATGTAGAGGTTTCACTACAGGTTGGTGTATTCTCTCTTTCAAAGAGATATCATCTATTGTTCTTAATTCATAAGATCTGTGATCTAATTGTGCTTAAATTTGCAATGAGGTTCAGGAAAATTCTCTACTTCGTAGGTAGAAAAATATATACCAGAAATGAAAATCAGCCTAGGGTTTAGATGAACCTACATACAGGCTGTATGGATGATGAGAACATAGGTCTCTCTCTTTTGCTCCCTACTGAAGCATTTACACTATGCCATCAGAATATTTTAAGAGTTTTCTTACATTAGTGATTTCCACTCAATTACTTGTCTTCTGACTGGTTATTCTTGTCTATGGATCCTGAAGAGAACCTAGAAACACTTTCTCTTCCCTGTAAGAAGATTTACTGTAAAAATCAGGCTGTCATCAAGGTACTAGGGGATCTCATACTCCACTCACAGCTGCGTAAATACACCTTAGTGCAGCAAGAAGTCCAGATTCACTTTTAATAGAAGGTTAAAATCCACGTTTAAGGTGAACAAACAAGAAAATCAGAGGGGTAATTAAAGAAGCCAGAAATAAAGCTCTGCTGATGGCTTTTTTGAGTTGGAGCAACAGTAATTTTTCAGTGAGTCAGGCTTTCTCTCTTAATCATAATACTAACAAGCAAGGCAAACTCAGCTGATAGAAACTTACTTGTCAGAGTATAAATCTCTCTTGGTTTGTTTACTGCTGTAGTGATTACAACAAAACTGGTCATGGCCAAATTGATTGTTACAGAATCAGTGACTTCCATTATCAATGTTAACAACAATTTAATATGAACCTGCAATAAACAAGCAAATTTGTTCCAGTGCAAAGAAATCTAGAAAAAAGCTTTTTTCCTACCTTTTTGCACCAGTAAGGTGCTCTCTTACCAAGTGTACTGTTGATTTACACTGATAGTTCATAAAAACTATTTCCAAGATAAAGCACCAATTCCTTTATTTTTGGTACATCAGGCAAGACTCTCTAAGATTCCACAGAATCACAGAATCACAGAATTTCTAGGTTGGAAGAGACCTCAAGATCATCGAGTCCAACCTCTGACCTAACACTAACAGTCCCCACTAAACCATATCCCTAAGCTCTACATTCAAACATTTTTTAAAGACCTGCAGGGATGGTGACTCCACCACTTTCCTGGGCAGCCCGTTCCAATGCCTCACAACCATTTCAGTAAAGAAGTTCTTCCTAACATCCAACCTAAAACTCCCCTGGTGCAACTTTAGCCCATTCCCCCTCATCCTGTCACCAGGCATGTGGAAGAACAGACCAACCCCCACCTCACTACAGCCTCCTTTAAGGTAACTGTAAAGAGCAATAAGGTCACCCCTGAGCCTCCTTTTCTCCAGGCTGAACAAACCCAGCTCCCTCAGCCGCTCTTCACAGGACTTGTTCTCCAGGGCCCTCACCAGCTTCGTTGCCCTTCTTTGGACTCTCTTGAGCACCTCGATGTCCTTCTTGTAGCGAGGGGCCCAAAACTGAACACAGTACTCGAGGTGCGGCCTCACCAGAGCCGAGTACAGGGGGACGATCACCTCCCTAGCCCTGCTGGTCACACTGTTTCTGATACAAGCCAGGATGCTGTTGGCCTTCTTGGCCACCTGAGCACACTGCTGGCTCATATTCAGCCGACTACCAACCATCACTCCCAGGTCCTTCTCTGCCTGGCAGCTCTCCAACCAAAGAGTTCATGACTAATCAACGGTATAATAATGCAGAGAGATGGCAGAGTTTACAGTGAAAAGATTTCACTGTGGAATTCTTATGAAATATAAAATGGAGTTATCTGTAGAATGCAGTAGAATATTGTAATCATCTGTGCTGGAAGAAGGAGGTTGCAGAAAGTGGAAGAAGCAGAGTATTTGGGAGAAACCGGACATGTAACAATGCTATTCCATGAAATTATGACTGTTAACTTTTCAGACCTAATTCAGATTTCTCCCTTACTTGCTTCAAATAATACTGCAAGAGCAAGGACAAAATTTGTGTTACATAAAATGGACTAAGAGTGGGAACAGCAATAACATTTTCTAACAGCAATAATTATCCTACAAACATCCTGGTATATCATCAGATTCTGCCAGAGTATACTGATCACATTTGTTTTCTTAGCATCCTGACTGGTAAAGTTAACAAGTTTTGCCAATTTCTTCCAAAATATTCTCTTTTGTTCCTTCAGCAGCCTTTATGGTAATTGGAACTTCATGATGGTACACCTCCTGGTACAATGGAGGAACATAGATTCTGTACCCAAAAAATTCAACAAAAACTGTGTTTTTAACCAGACTAGAAGTAGAGGAAGGGAACAGAAAGGGCAGGACTGATATCCTTGAATCTTCTCAAGGAATTCTTTCAGCCCTGTTATTATAGAAGAATGGTATCTAAGCAAATATTTTTCCCATCCTATCATGTTTGACAGAAGAACAGAATTAAAGCTGAAGTCTCAAAGCCTTGAAGCTCTACATTTATCACATGATAAGTATGTTTTCTCATCTCTTGCCTGTCATTCAGAGAACATGATTCGGTCTATTTACACTTCTGTCCCTGTGACAGATTATGGTTCTAAAATGTAAGCACAAAATCCTCTTTTATGAAAGCTTTTAGAAGCTATTGAAATACAGAACAGAAAAAGTATGAATCAATTCGTCCAGTTTCCCAGTTGTTTGAAAAAGTCAGGATGGTTTCATGTTTGTGGCTTGCATTGATACTCTGAAAGTTACCATATGTCTGAGGCAACTCTGCTGATGGCTTTTCTGAGTTGGAGCAACAGCAATTTTTCAGTGAATCAGGCTTTCTCTCTTAATCATAACACTAACAAGCAAGGCAAACTCAGCTGATAGAATCTTGCTTGTCAGAGTATAAATCTCTCTTGGTTTGTTTACTGCTGTTCTATTAGAGAGAATCCCCTTTTCCTCACAAATGTGCAAAGATGTACAGATGGTAGAAGTTTGGAAAAATTCCCAGAACAATATTGAGACTGTAGATAAGAACAGAAGCATAGCTTCTGTGTGTAATGATCAATAGTTTAAAGCATACTTCTCTACAGTATGGCAACACCGTTCAATGTGGAAAATACTGGTAGATACACTTTGGTTCACCCTTGCATATTTGGCATGAGACCGCAAAAAGAAAAGAAAGAGTCCTGCTTTTAGATAAGCCAAAATAACTTTAAATGGGATTCTGTTTGTGAAAATATTAAAGGAAACACACACTTCTCTTTAAATTATTCTTTTGCATAACTTGGTACAAATCTACTTATGATCTTATGAGGTGTATCGGAAGCTATCCATCTCAAACTACTCTTCCACTTCTGGAAATCCATTACATAAAGACTAAAAGACTACAGAAGGTAGAAGCACCAGAATTGAATCTGTCATAAAAATGATCTATGGATTTCTCCACTTTCCTGGATTGATATTCAAAATGGCATTAGTTTCACATAATGGCTGGCTACCAAAGCTTATATGTATTTGATAATTTGATTAAAAGTGGAAGGTAAGTAGTGAGAAGAGTCATTGGAAATGATTCTAATGTAAAACTAGTCTGGCAATGAAAAATTTTATCTTGTTTTTGTTTTTGTTTTGCTTTGTTTTTTGTTATGATTTGTTTTTTGTTTGGTTGGTTGGTTTTTGTACATTACCTTAAATATTTATTTATATATATATATTTGTATATACATATATATATGCATATATATATGTATACATATAAGGAACATTGTATTTTCTGAATGAGAAGGGAGTTCTTCAGTCTGAGCAGGTAGAAAAACATCTATACTTACCCATAATTGCTGGTAGGTTACAAGTCACGGCTTCTTTTCAAGGGATACACAAAGAATTGAACATTTCTTCGTTCTCCTCTGTTATCCATGTTTCCACATAGAGGGAATTAGGAGCTATGCTACTCTACAGCAAACAACCTCAATTCAGATTGAAGGTTTTATTCTGACTGTCCCACATTCCCTTCTTTCAAACTTTCATCAAACATATTTGAAAATTTAACAGAAAATTAAAGATTAATCTCTGCAAAATGTCTTTCATTAAAAAATAAAAGTTTGTCTAAAACGTTTTTGCTTTGTCTAGTTGAAAGATACATTCAAATACATACATGTCAGGCACGAATTGTGAAAAGTAGAAAAGATTCTATAATATAAAGCCTTGCTTTGCTTAATTGTCTGTCTCTGAGATATGATGGGTACCACAATTTATAGTTAAGAAAGAACAAATGATGAAGATGCTCAGATAACCTTAAAATCAATTTTACATCAATACTTATCTCTCAGGCAAAATTTGGTAATTTTGTAGATTATGCATTATATTCTCTATTCACTTGACAACATTTTCTCTCAATACTTATCTCACTTGGCCATTACAGAGTATTGTTCCTGCTGATTTTTAGAATTATTCAAATGAAGATTGAAAAGATCTGAAATATTTCAGGAATGCAAAACATGCTGACTTGAATTATTATTATGGAATTATTATGGAATGCTTGCTTTTTCTCCCATATATCTTATGCTAAGCAATATATGATCCATAAAGACAGAAGAAAAAAAAAAGTTTCTGCCCAAACTAGATTTACTATTATTTGGTCTTTTTCTTTCTCAAGAGTATCAGCACTTTTTAATTTTCAATTTTTAGATTTGTAAACATTAATGATACTCACCATTTAAAATAAAAAGGTAAAGGAATCAAATAAAGAATAGAAGAACTAATTGACAGTTGTTTCTCCCTATTTTATATTTACCCAATCAGTCTAAATCAAAACACATCTGGCTTCATTGGTAGAGTCAGGCTTAATGAAATTTCATTTAATTTTTACTCATAATCATAAATTATTCATTTATAGTTCTAGCATAGTTTCTTTGTTTAAAGCAAAATTCTATTTTTAAAGTGTAAAATAAACTGAATTTCTGTGACAAAAATTTCTGTCACTGTATCAACTGTCCAAATCATATTGGAAAATCTATTGTAGCATCATATTTGTACATGAATGGTCTGTCTAGACTTAGTTGATTTCCCAGCTACAGTGGTTCTTAAATTTTCTTCGATTTTTCTGCTGTTCCAGAATAAACAATAAAAAAGATAAGGAGAAAAGATAAGATATGAAAAACCAAAAGAGAAATGGGTTGGGTTCATCACAAATGGAATAAAAGCATTCTCCATCATGTGTCCAAGCATCCACAGAATAAATAAACAAATAAAATTAAAAGGAATGCCAATGGTAAGAATCCTTTGGAATACACTTAAGAGATTTCACCCTAGTCCTGAGAAAATGCAGATTAAACTCTGCAGACTGGAATATTTTCCCTGATGACCTTACATTCACGTTTACTCAATGTGCCTTGAAGAATTTGAGACATTTGAGACTAAGTAAATAACCCTTTTTATACTTCCCAAGAGTAAGTATCTAACCCATCTGTTTAGTCTGAATTGTGTTTGAATATAAAAATAATATTTTAATTTAGTTCCTTGAGCCAGTGAACACGACGTTCTTGTAAAATATTTTTAAAAGAAGTATACAAAACCCATATATTTTTAGCAGTTAATGGACAACATTTCTGTTTCCATACATGTAGTTTGTTTTGTACTCACAATGGCAGTTTTTATAAAGCCACAATTGTTATAAGTAACAATTGCTGAATTTATCACACTGTTCATTATAAGAGCTAAGTAAGAATTATCAGTGAGCTTCCAGCAAGTATAAAATGTTTAAGGTGACCATCGTTTTGTACTGTTTTTGTTCTTTTCCTTCATTAAAGTATAGCAAACAAGTAACCAAGCAAACAAACAACAACAACAAAATCATTTTCCATTTTCATATTTAAATTTCCTCCTGTGCTTATCATTAAAAGTTCAGACTTCCTCCCTTGGAAGTTTCTGTGAACAAATAGAATCACAGAATCATTCAGGTTGGAAAAGACCTGTAAGATCATCTAGCCAAACCTTTAACCAAATACTGACAAGTTCACCACTAAACCATGCTACCAAGTTCTACATCTACACATTTCTTGAAGACCTCTAGGGATGGTGACTCAACCAATTCTCTTGGAAGCCTACCACAATGATGCATAACTCTTGTAATATCCAACCTAAACCTCCCCTGGTGTAACTTGAGGCCATTTCTGATATCATCGTTTGGTGCTTGGGAAAAGAGCACCAAGTGGTGACCATTTCCCCACCTCACCGTAGCCTCCTCTAAGGTAATTGTACAGTGCAATAATGTCTCCCCTGAGCCTCCTTTCTCAAGGCTAAACAACCACAGTTCCCTCAGACATTCCAAGCACCACAGTTCCCTCAGCCATTCCTTGTAAGACTATTTTTCTAGACCCCTCACCATCTTCATTGCCCTTCTTTGGACATGTTTCAGCAACACAATGTCCTTCTTGTAGTGAGGGTCCCAAAACTGAACACAGCTGAGTACAGAGGGAAATCACTTCCCTAGACCTGTTGGCCATACTATTTCTGATACAAGACAGCACGCTGTTGTCCCTCTTGGCCACCTAAGCACACTGTTGTCTCATATTTAGCCTACTATTGACCAATACTCCCAGATCCCTTTCTGCCGGGCAGCTTTCTAGACACTTTTCCCCCAGCCTGTAGCCTTACATGAGGTTGTTGGGCCCCAAGTGCAGGACCCAGTGCTTTGCTTTACTGAACTTCATACAGTTGACTTAGGCCATCAGTCTAGCCAATCCAGATCCCTCTGTATCGCCCTTCTACCCTCAATCAGATCAACACTCACACCTAAAGGTGTACTCAATCCCATCATCCAATTCATGAACAAAGATACTAAAGAGAAGTGGCCCCAGTGCTAAGCCCTAGGGGACACTACTAGTGACCAGCCTCCAGATGAATTTAACTCCATTCACCACAACTCTTTGGGCTCAACCACCCAGTTTTTAATCCAATGAAGTGTATACCCACCTAAACCTTGAACAGCCAGATTCTTCAGGAGAATGCTGTGGGAAATAGTGTCAAAAGCCTTACTTAAGTCTAGGTAGATGTCCTGGTTTCAGCTAGGATAGAGTTAATTTTCCTCCTAGTAGCTGGTGGGGTGCTATGTTTTGGATTAGGATGAGAAGAGTGTTGATAACACAGTGATATCTTAATCATTGCAGAGCAGTGCTTACACTAAGCCAAGGACTTTTAAGCTTCTCACTGTCCTGCCAGCAGACAGGCTAGGGGTACAGCAGGAGCTGGGAGGGGACAGACCCAGGACAGCTGACCCAAACTGGCCAAAGGGGTATTCCATACCATCTGACGTCATGCTAAACAATAGATAGGGGTGTCTAGCCAGGGTGGGGGGACTGGCTGTTCAGGGATAGGCTGGGCATCGGTCAGTGGGTGGTGAGCAATTGCATTGTGCATCACTTGTTTCATACACATTATTAGTAGTAGTACTATTACCATCATCATTATTATTATTACCTTGTCTTAATAAACTGTCTTTATCTCAACCCACAGGCTTCATTTTCCCCTTTCTCTCCCCCAACCCAGAGAGGGAGGGAGGAGGGCAAGCAAATGGCTGTGTGGTGCTTACCTGCTAGCCAGGTTAAACCACAATAGTAGACCACATCCACAGCCTTTCCCTCATCCACTGAGTGTGTCACTATGTCATAGAAGGAGATTAGGTTCATCAAGCAAGACCTGCCTTTGATAAACCCATGATGACTGGGCCTGATCACCTGGTTGTCCTGTAAGTGCTGCATGATGCTACTCCAGATAACCTGCTCCATGAGTCTACCCAGCATCAAGACTGACAGGCTTGTACTTTCCCAAGTCCTCCTTGTGGCTCTTCTTGTAGATAGATGTCACATTTGCTATTCACCAGTTGACTGGATCCTCCCCTGATAGCCAAGACTACTGATAAATGATGGAAAGTGACTTGGTAAACATTTCTGCCAGCTCCCTCAGTACCCTCAGGTGGATCCCATCTAGCTCCATAGACTTGAGTACATCTAAGTGGAGTAGCAGGTCACTAATCATTTCCTCGTGGATTATGAGGGTGCCAATTTCTGCTCCCTGCCCCTCTCTACCAGCTAGGGAGACCAGGTACCTGGAGAATAGCTGGTCTTGTACAAAAGATGGAGGTAAAGAAGGCATTAAGTACCTTAGCCTTTTCCTCATCTCACTGTTTCCCTCCACATCCAATAAAGGATGGAGGTTCTCCTTAGTCCTCCTTTTCTTGTTTATATACTTACAAAAACATTTTTGCTGTCTTTAACAGCAACAGCCAGATTGAACTCAAACTGAGCTTTGGACCTTCTAAATTTGTCTCTGCACAGACTCACAACATCTTTTAATCCTGAGTGACCCTCCCCTTCTTCCAAAGGTCATGAATCCTTTTTTTCTTCTGGAGCTCTAGCCAGAGCTTTCTTTTAAACCAGACCAGTTTTATTCTGCGCTGGCTCATTTTTTGGCATGTGGGGATGGCCTGCTCCTCTTCTTTTAGGATTTCTTTCTTGTAGAGTGTCCAGCCTTCCTGGACTCCTTTGCCCTTCAGAACTGACTCCCAAGTGACTCTGTCAACCAGTCTCCTTAACAGGCCTAAGTCTTCCCTATGGATATCCAGGGAGGCAGTTCTGTTAATCACCCTCACTACTTTTCCAAGAATTGAATACTCTATTAATTCATGATTGCTGTGCCCAAGATAGTCTCCAGCCTTCACATCACCCACAAGGCCTTCTCTATTTACAAGCAAAATGTTCAGTGGGGCACCTTTCCTAGTTGGCTCACTCACCAGCTGTCTCAGAAAGTTATATTCCACACATTTTAGAAACCTCCTATACCTTTTCAACTTTGCTGTGTTGCATTTCTACCAGACATCTGGTAAGTTGAAGTCCCCCATGAGAACAAGGGCTAGTGATTGCGAGACTTCTCCCAGCTGTTTGTAGAATATTTCATCTTCCTTTTCAGCTGGGGTAGGCAGTCTATAACAGATGCCTGCCAGGATTGGCCTTCCCCCTGATTCTTACCCATAAACATTCAACATTGTCATTGCCATTATTAATCTCAAGAGGATTCAAAAACTTCCTAACATACAGGGCTGCCCCACTGCCTATCCTTCTTAGCTTATCCCTTCTAAAGAGTTTGTAGCCATCAACTGAAGTGCTCCAGTCATGCAAGCTGTCCCACCATGTTTCAGTGATAACAACTATGTGATAGTTTTCCTGATGAACAACGGCTTTCAGCTCTTCCTGTTTTCTGCCCATACTGCATGCCTTGGCATAGAGGCATTTCATCTGGGCTAGCAATCCTGACAAGTGTGTGGGGTAGGGGGTGGGGAGGGGGAAGAGAGAAGTACTAATTCATGCAGGAACATTCCCCAAGTGCTTTGGTGATTTGTCAATGCAAACTGTGCATTTGGTACCACGTGGCTCTCCATCCCCTACCTCAACAGGGGTGGCAGACAGATGAACTCCTGAGCAAAGATCCTTTCCCCCCTCAGAGATAGGTGAATCCTACTTTCCCCCCTCAGAGGTAGGTGACACCAGGCTCAGAGACAGATACTGATTTGGTAGGTCTTCAATCTTGCCTTGTCAATCCCTGCAACTGAGGGGTTAGAGGAAAAAAAAGAAATGTTATGGATATAGTAGCTCAAATATCTTGAAAATAAGGCCTGAGTTTTGTGTGGTGACAGTATTAATGTTGTTTTTATTAACATATGGAAAGACAAACTTAAGTAAAATATGTTTTTGTTAAAGATTCCATGTGCCACCATAGTTTGAAAAGAAGGCCTAGAATGAATCCTGCAGCAGGAACATGTAAAGCTACTCTAGGCATTTTTGAGTTTGTCTAGGTTAAAACAAAGTCTTTTGCTTTAAAGTGTCCTGAGTTTCTCATTCCTTGAAGACGTTAGCTGTAACAATCAAAATCAGTTTTTCTTTGTGCATCATCTTTTTTATGGAAATAAAGTTAAACATCAAAAAAATATTTTGTTTAATAGAAGATGTATCTATGCAAGCACAGCAAAACTATTTATTTTTCTATGTCAGCAACCATTACTTGCCACCACTGTAATATCCATACAAGCATATCCTTATTAAGTTTCAACTGTAAAATGAATTTCAATTATATTAAGAACATGAGTGTACAGGATTACTACACTGTTTCCTGAGTTAGCCATATAGTTTGTTTAGCTTTCATTCATGATTCCTAAAAGCACAAGTATTGTCAAAATAGTTCTCTGAACTAGTTTAAAGTATGCATGCTGTGTTGCATTCAGAGTCACAGAATCACAGAATTTCTAGGTTGGAAGAGACCTCAAGATCATCAAGTCCAACCTCTGACCTAACGCTAACAGTCCCCACTAAACCACTAAACCATATCCCTAAGCTAGAGTCCTGGTGGATTAACCCATTATAAAGCAATCTGGTGAAAACCTGTGATTTGCAGCAAGCTAGTTTTAATCAAAGGGTTAGAAAATTCATGCTTGTTACAAGTGTAATAGTTCATAACATTTCACAAAGATGTTATTGCATGTTAAAAACGACCAGCAATTCAGACTCTTTCCTTCTATTTTGTAGTATCTTGATAGTATCTTGATGTTCAAAACTACTTAGAGCTCTGCATGTGGCTGATCAGGCCTCAAAAAAGACTGGGAGAGATTAAAAAAAAAAAAAAAAAAAAAAAAAAAAAAAAAAAGTAAGATATTTATAAAACTGTTCTTATCTTTACTAATCATTTTTTTTTTAGTAGGCCAGTGGTTCTTGTAACTGTAAAATACTCGTAAAAAGTCTTCAGCCTGTTTAAAACTCACAGAGAACATATCACAGAATCACAGAATTGTCTAGGTTGGAAGAGACCTCAAGATCATCAAGTCCAACCTAACAAAAACCTAACATGATACACTTTATCATATAAATAGTCAATCTAGTTAGAGAAGACAGGGAGTTAAGAAGAAGAGACTGAAAGTTCAGACAAGTGAACTGTACAAAAACTTTAAGACTCGCCTTATTTCCACCAGTTTTTGTAGCTGTTTTGGTGTTTTCCCTTATTAAGTTTAATTTAGTCTTATTTAACTCCAGTGGGTTAAAGCATTTTGAAGACGTTATTTCAGGATACTGGTGGAAAAACAAAGGACAGAAATGTCAGTTGGAGTCAGTGTAGTATAGCAAATATCAGAAATATTGGTAAAATAATGGTGAATGAAAACTTCATATAGCCACCTGAAAGTGTCTTAATTGCACTATGATCTGAAGATCCACTCTATAGGTACTGCATTTAATTTAATATTTACCTTTTTAGAGGATAATTCTCAGGCTCACAGAAATAAAGAACTGGCATGTAAATCTGAATTTTCTGTAATAAAGCTCTTTTGAATTTGCATTATTCTTGACATCTAAAGAATATCACGTACTGGTGATACAGTGAGGAGACTGATTATTCCATTCATCTCATATACTATAACATTGTTCAAGGATCTGAGTAAAGCACTGTTGAGGGCATCAGAATGCATTGCTGAAGGTTGCAAAATATTCCTGACATCTGTTTGTGAAACTAGAAAAGGCTTATCAGTGCTGACTAAATTTCATTCTCAAGAACTATAACATACTTTATTTTAAGATCTGTGTCTCCTAATTGGTCTCTTTATGGCAATCTCAGCAGACTATACTTTACTTTCTAGTCAAATAAATCTGATAAATGTACAACGAGGTCCTTAGAGTGATGTGTTAAATATCACTGACTGTTTATATGTTAATGAAAGTTTTTGTGACTACAAGATTACAGAGCACATAGCCATATTCCTTGACAAAATATCATCCTAATAATATCCATATTAAAAATGAAACAAAGTATTGCCAGCAGAAGTGCATGTAAGCTTCATTTGCAAATACTTTGACTGTTTTTGTACTACCATAGTAATATGTAAAAAGTAATATATGTAGGGCAAACACAACCTTCTAGGATTTCTGCTACTGAGGTTTTGTACCAGATTTCAGATCATATTTCTACACAGTTCTTAAGATATGACAGCAGGCTCTTGCTCTCTCTAAAAGTTTGAGAATATTCTAACACCAGTGATAGAACTTCCTGAACGTCTGAGAACTGCTGAACATACCTAGGCATATGCATTATAAGCTGATTATAACATGTTTTTGAAAGAATGCTAAAACTTGTGGACTGTCTTCATTATGCAGACACTGATAGTCAGACATTTTATCTCTGTATTTTCTGAGTGAAATTATCCATTTCTGTAGCATTAAGACAAAACTGCTATAATCGGGTCATTGCAGCTAGCACAATGAAGAAAAATGTTCCATTCGGTTTTGTGCTGCACAAAGACAACTTTTCAACTTATCTGTTTAAAGGCCAGCTCAGATCTATTATGATTCCAGGAAAAACACATGTTAAAAATAGAATTAGAAAATCCAAAAATGCACCTGCCTACAATGCATGCAGACCTTTCTTTTCTATTATAGACAAACTCTCAATAGCTTTGCCTTGATTGAGAGGCTGAATTGACCCACCAGCTCCTACAGGCTTGTTTGATATTCTGAATCAGGGTGTTTATTATGATTAATTTTTTGAACCACTTATTAAATGTATTACAAAATGTGTTTCAGAGCACAGAGATCTATTAATCAAAATATTAAGGAACAGTTTAAATGAAATTTTTGTGCTGGGTCTAGCTGGGATGGACTTAGCTTTCCCCACAGCAGCCCATATAGTTATGTGCTCTGCAGCTGTAGCTAGAACAGCAGTAGTATTACACCAATGTTTTGTCTATTGTTGAGCAGTGCTGGCACAACATGAAGACTCTCTCCAACACCTGAAAGCCAGTAGGCTTGGGATGGGAAAGAGGTGGGGAGGGGACATCACCAGGGCAGCTGACCTAAACCAACCAGAGGGATATTCCATGCCATATGAGGTCACACTCAGCAATGAAAGACTGGGAAGGGGAGGGAGAGGTGGCAGCTCTTGCTATTAGAACGTCTATCCTCACAAACAACTGATTTGAGGCCCTTCTTCCTGGGATGTAGCCAAACATCTCTTGCTGATGGGAAGTATAGTATAATTGTTTTTTCTCTCTTTGTTTCTGTGTGGCCTTTTCATATTTGTTATTTTCATATTTGCTGTTTTCCTTTTCTCTTTCCTTTCCTTTCCTTTCCTTTCCTTTCCTTTCCTTTCCTTTCCTTTCCTTTCCTTTCCTTTCCTTTCCTTTCCTTTCCTTTCCTTTCCTTGCCTTGCCTTGCCTTGCCTTGCCTTGCCTTGCCTTGCCTTGCCTTGCCTTGCCTTGCCTTGCCTTGCCTTGCCTTGCCTTGCCTTTTCTTATTTTCTTTCTTTCTTTATCCTGTAATGTCCTTATATAAACCTATGAGTTTTGGTTGGTTGCTTGGTTGGTTTGGGTTGGTGTTTTTTGTTTGTTTGTGTATTTGTTTGTTTGTGTTTTTTGTTTTTTCTTCCATTATATTTTCTCCCCCCTCTCTCCCTTTGAGGAGCAGGTGTGAGACAGCAGTGTGGTGGAGTTTAGTTGGCTGTTGGTGTCACCACTAAAATTAAATTGGAAGATGGAGAACATAGTTCTTGCACTTTTTCTCTAGTGACTGAGAAACAGTTTACCAGTCAATTGACACAGCTTATCAAGTGCTATATATAAATCTATTGGAATTATCTATTGAAAAAATCAGTAGTTATTTATTTCATATATGCTTCAAAGTTGAAAAAAGTGTCCCTAATTGCAACTTATTTCAGAGACCTGAGTTCAGTTGTGTTTTTTTTTTTTTGTCTAGGCAGCATCAGTTTGTGTTTTGTTTTTTTTTTTTTTTTTTTTTGTCTAGGCAGCATAACACAGATTGTCTGCCTTTTTGTTATTTTTTTTTTTTTGGCAAACTTATTAAATTGTATCTTTCATTTGTCTTAGCTCTAGCTGACTGATGTGCCATTCTAAGTTCCAGACTACCATCATTAAAACCCTGACCATTAGTCTTTTGAAGCAATTCAGGTTCTCATATTGCAGAAAACAAGACTAGTTTTCTTCAACTGCTCAAAATAGAACCAAGTGATAATTTGGTTCTCATCAACAGCAATATATAGATTTACTTCAAATTATCAACCTGCATGAATTCCTAAAGAAATTAATGGATTTTTTTGATTTTGACTTGAACAGGAGCACGATGTTCTGTTTTGACCACAACATAAACTTTTTCTTAATGTTTATTCATTATAAAGTGATAAGAGTTCAAGATTTTTTTCCCACTGTTCCAAGGTCATTGACCTTCTACCCTGCATAAAATTTCTGTGACTGACAAGTAGCTTATGTCTACTGTGAAAGATTTAAGCTTTTGGAAATAATGACAACATCTGAAAAACAGCAGTACTAGCTCCTTCCAGAAAGTCTGCTTAATTACACCTTGTGACCCTGAATTTATGTATGAGCAAATTTCCCTCCAAGCAACATTAATGGCAAAGAAAAACAGCATCTATTGATTCACAGAAGGCATATGGTTTGAACATCATCCTCAGACTCCTGTTCATTTCTTGATTTTACTGCCCATTTATGTTTTTAAAAGAACAGTGATTGCACATTACTGAGTTTCCTACAGCACTCAAGTTGCCATAACAGAAATGTTTAGCGTGGGCTTTTCCACAAATCAGGTCTCCTAGGATATAGTCACAGTGTGGATTTAATTTGAGCCACTACTAGAAAAAGCTCTGGGGTGTCCTAATTTCTTCTCTCTTCAATGGAGCAAAAGTCACAAGTCTTTTCAATTTGTTCAAGTCGAAGTGCAAGATGTTACATCTAGGCTGGGGCAATCCCAGACGTGACTGCAGAGTAGGAGAACACATTGAGTGCAGCCCTGCTGAGAAGGATATTAGAGGTTCTGGTGGATTAAATGTTTGACATGAATCTGCAGCGTGTGCTTGCAGCCCAGAAAGCCGAACTCATCCCAGACTGATCCAACAGAGGTGTGGCCAACAGGTCAAGAGAGCTGATTGTCCCCATCTACTCTGCCTTAGTGTGGCCCCACTTGTAGTGTTGCATCCAGACCTGGGGCCCCAGTCACAAGATTTGGACCTGTTAAAGCAGGTCTAAAGGAGAGCCACAAAGGTGATCAGAGAGCTGCAGCACCTCTCCTATGAAAAAAGGTTGAGAGAACAGGTGTTTCTCAGCCTGAAGAAGACAATGGATGAGGGAAACCTCATTGCAGCATTTAAGTGTTTAAAGGAAGCATACAAAAAAGATGGAGAGTGATTTTTTATTCGGTCAGATAATGACCGAGGGAAATCAAGGGAAAATGATTTTAAACTGAAAGAGAGGAGATTTAGATTAGATGTTAGGAAAAAATTCTTCACTCAGAGGATAGTGAGGCACTGGAACAGGTTGCCCAGAGATGTTGTGGATGCCTTATCTCTGGAAGTGTTCAAGGTCAGGTAGACGGGGCACTGGGCAGCAAGATCTAGTGGGTGACTTCTCTACCCATGGCAGAGAGGTTGAAACTATGTGATCTTAAAGGTCCCTTTTATGCCATTCTATGATATAATTCTATGAAAATCTGCTTTGGTTCTCTTTTTTTTTTATTATTATTTTTATTTTTTTTTATACTGTGACATTAAAAAGACAAAAAATAACAACCTTCAGGGTTAAACACATTCAGAAAATATCTGTCATGGCACCAACTCATAATGTATCTGAGCATTCATATTCATTTTTCAAGCCAAAGAAGTAGGAGTTATGTGTTCACATTAACAGAGTGAATGACATTTCTGCCACCAAAGAAGAATTTTAAGTGAATGGTAAACATTTTTCAAGGTGAAAAGAACAGACACACACACACACACACACACACAAAGGATATTTTTATGATGCATTGACAATTCACTGAGATTTAGTGAAATTTTGAGCATTTAAAGGTTCAGTATTAAACAGCATTGAAGTCCTTATCTTCTACATTAGCCTGGTTGTCCACAGCATAGTACCTGGCTGAAGGAGTTTTCATCCATACATAGAAAACTGGTGGTTGTTTTCTCAGTGGATAAAATTAATTTTGATAGGTGTGTTGTAGTGTATCCTTATTGTTTCTCATACTTAACTCATGTTAATATAGTCCAGGGATCTTCACAAAATAATAGACTGAAGTGCAGTGTGTAGTATGGACATACCTGTTGAGCAAAATTCTATCTCATGTTAATTGGAACTGTAAAGACTTTGTGCCACTAATAAAAAAAGGGAGAAAGGGGAGTTTTGCCATTTGTTCTATTTAGCAGGATGGTTTCCTTCAGGTATGCTGTCAGAAAGTAAAAATGTCACTGACCTATCTTGTGTTCTACAGCTCCACTCAAGAAAATGGGGCAGAATGGGCTAACATTTAAAACCATGTTTTTCCTCTAATAAGTTAAGGATTTTGAAAGGCAATCCTTTTGCTCATCTTTTATGTATTCCCTTACAAATACTGAGTTTAGGACAGCCAAAGTGATCCCAAAGGGTGATTCTTCTAGGTTTCAGTTACTCTCCTGAATATCCATTGATGGGGTCAAAGTAAAAAACAAGACCAATACCTAGACAGGCATTTGATGAAGCCACATTCTGAGACGTCAAGACAAGGAACGCTGAAAGAGGGAAAGAAAAATGAGTAAGAAAGTGAATGGCAGGTATATATGAAAGCATATACTTCTAAACTAAAATAATCTTATTCCTTCAAAATGCATAAGGTAAAGGTTATGAAATTTGGGCTGGGGCCAGTCCCAGTTTTGGTGTTCATGACAGAATGTTAACTCCATTTTCTGGTTAGCTATCCAATCAGGTAAAGAGGAAAACCTCACTCAACAGGTTATCTGGAGGTTGAGGGGCCACCACAGATCTTTATATGCACGTTTTTTTGTTGGTTTGTTAGTTTGTTTGCTTTTCTGGAATGTTCCCAAAGACTGCATAAATTGAGCTGATTTAATGGGCTTAGGGCAGGGGCATATAGGTGTCTGACATCTGTGAAGATGAGGCATATTTACTATGGCTTACTAGCCTAACACTGTCATAGATATTGTCAGCAGACTAACATGCAACATAGTAACTCCAACCAACTGAACTCAGTGACAGTTCAAAAGAAATTTTGTCAATTTTATTCTTGTTTTTCCCAGCATTTGGAGCTGTTACTCAGGATGTATTTTATAATTAATATGCCATATGTGCAGTCAAGAGGTTAAGTAATCCTGTCAGGTATATTTTTACTTAGTTTTCTCCAGTACACTTGGAAAAGACAGCTAACCTAAAAGCCACAGTAAAATACTGAATAAAATAAATAAACAAATAAAACATAACATATGCCTTAGTATTGTTGTAGATTCAAATTTTAATTTATTTTCCTAAAACTATTATACTTCATAAGAGTGGTCTGACAAGATATTGTTTTTATAAAAGGATAGAATTCACTTTATATTTTTGTTGTTGTTGTTGTTTTGGGTTGTTTGTTTGTTTTAGTTTTCTCTGTTTTAAGATTGCATAAATTCAAATAGGAAGTATTCTCAGTTAATAATGACAAAATCAGCTCCTCAGAAATACTTTCACTTTTGATATAAGTTTCTGTCAAACAACAGACCACAAAAGCAATCCAAGGTTTTCTAAAAACTGTCATTCAGCAGTAAGAGATACAGTAGTTTTTCATGGCAATATGCTAATAAATGTGAATAAACAATTAGCAATACCCAAGGATGCAGATGTCTAAGTAAGTGGAAGCCTTTAATTGTCAGCTTAGTCACGTGACTATGTAAACTCCTGAAATTTACCCAAGAACCATAAAGTTGTTATTGAAAATGGTCAGACTGTTAAAAATGACCAAAAGGAAATGAAAATTCTTGTAAATCCACAAGAACTTTCCAAGCTGCTTTGAAATCGATCAATAACACTGCCCCAGTGTCTTTCCCAAGTTGAACTTTAAGAGGTGCTAGTCACAGAAGCAGTGTCACACAGTCCTTTGCAAGGCTGAACTCTTAATTTTCCATAAAGTCTCTCCCTGGAAGCTCACTGAGAATACTGATTTCAAAAGGGTTAACAGTAACAGAGCTTGTTAGAGAAGGTAAATCTCTTAGGTCTTACAGATAAAGAAGCATTCTTGTGATAATGTAAAGTTGATTAGTTTGCTACATCCAGAATCAGAGCAGACTGTAACTTCCTGTGTTTGGAACCTCTGTGCTCTCTGCAATGTGGATTTTTAATTTATCTTTCAGTCAAAGATTGATAACATTAGATAGATGCCAGCAATTCCATTCCATGTCTTCATCTTAAATGTTATAGCCTGAACCTGTTTACACTAGTATAAAAGTATTTTCAGCAGTCTGAGTTTTGGTCTTCCATGTGAAAGCAAAACTTATATTGTTAAGCTCCTCTAAGTTCATCACTTAATGGCTAATATTGTACCCCTCTGAGATATCATTTATCATTTCATTTAACCAGTACTTTCCATACTAACGGCTGTGGTGGCATCATTTAGGAACTCATTTTCTTCATGTAGTTGCATCCAAATATAAGCTGAGGTTAAATTCACTTTTCTGCCTTTTCATTTAAAGCAATTTTTTTTTCCTTTTTTTTTTTTTTTCTTTTTTTTTTTAGTTTATATATAAATAATTTCCTTCCCATTTTTACTTTATGCACAGAAACAATCCAAATCACTTGATAATTGTTACTTTAAGTAATGCATTATTGGGGAAATGTAAAGTCGTAAAGACTGTAGAATACATTATAAGGCTATTGAGTTTAATTGCATCCCTGGGACTGCTGTGCCTGCAGCTGTTTGTTGTTGTCGTTGTTGTTTTGTAAGTCTGTTTTGTTTTAGATTTGGTGTTGTTTTTTTTATGGAAAAAAAAAAAAAAAGTTCTATGAGATATTCTTTAACAGCTACTGAAATCATACAATGATTCTAATTCTAGTTTTCAACCCCTAGATAATTTTACTCTAGAAAATGTTATGATCTGTACTGCCAAATCAAGATTCCACACTGAAATATCAATATTAAGTTGAATTTTTTTCACTGTTTTGTTTCCCCAAGGGAGGATATTTCACTGCATAATAAATAATGTAGGAGCTTTACAAAATATCATACAGGAATCTAAAGGTATCAGATTGATATTATAACATCTGGGTAATATACACCAAAAAGCTCCATGCCACAAATATTGCTTTAAAAGGGATCGATGGAGTTGCAGAACAGCAAGTCCACTTTCCATCCCCGGTAGTGTGGCCAAATCTACAGTAAAAAAATAATATCTCTGAATACAGAGAAAAAAACTGTGTGTGCATATGTTTCTGTAATGGGAAGTCCGGCTTCACACAAGTTTGACAAAAGATCACCAACATTGTACAAGTGGTCCAGTGAACAACTGTGGGAGTGTGGCCACAGGGGTCAACAAGCCCCATGGTTGGTGATAACATCGGACTCTTAGCGATGAGGCCAGGAAAAATGCAAAGAGTTTAGAAGGAACAAAGAAGGGTGATTCAGGAGACACCTTGCTGTCTTGGACTGTTTGTTCTCCAGTCGTTAAGACATGAAACTTGCTGGGTGTTTGCAGTTGCAGGGCAAAGTTGTTTGGCCAATGAATAGTTGGAAGAGTACTGCTGTAGAGCAAATGGTACAAGAAGGGAGCCTGACGTCAATATAGGGAGGAGTTGGAATTGAAGCTATGTCATCGATGAAGTAGTAGCAGTTACTGATCCTAAAAGAACCCGGGTGTCTGTGTGGTCATTATGCTGCAAAGAGTACCTGAAAATTTTCAGAAGTCACATACAAGGTTCTGCCTAAAACTCACAATAGAAACTAAATTCCTCCTTAGTATATGAAAGGAAACATCCCTCAATCATCTGAAAGTGCATCAAAGATAAGGAGAAAAAGGGCAGAGCCTCTCTCTTTTCAGGACAAAGAAGAGCTAGCAATACTTGAAAAAGCCCCATTAATCAGTGTAAAGATTGTTTTTATTCAATGTCTTCACTAACAGTCTTGAGACAAAAGTGAACAATGAAACCTGTAAGTTTGCAGCAGATTTTTTTGGGTAGTTGATGCCAGTAGTGAGGAATTCCAGAAGGCTCTCACGAAACTCAGAAGCAGATGAGCCTCAAAACTGTCAATTAATCTAGGGAAAAATTATCTAAACTATGCCTATATGAACTGATCAGACTTAGCAACTCTTTAAGGACACTTTGATTAGAGCACAAGAGTTTTCCATCCCCATGTATAAGAAGGCAAGCAGGGAAGGCAGGAAACTGGTCTACCTGAACAAGGACCTTGTGGTCAAATTGAAATACAAGACAGAAATGCACAGGCAGTGGAAGCAGGGACATGTGGCCTGGGAAGAGTACAAGAATTCTGTCTGGATGTGCAGGGAAAGCCAAGGCACATATGGAACATAATTTGGCAAAGGATGTAAAGAATAACAAGAATGGATTCTATAGGTACATTAAAAAGCAAGGCCAAGGGAAGTCATTGATATAGATATTAAACCATATTCATCCAAAGATAGACCCTTGAGGGAGACCACTCATCATCTGTCTCCACCTGGACATAGAACCATTGACCACAACTCTATTGGTGCAGCCTTCAAGCCAATTCATTACCCCCTGAATAGTTTATCTTACAAAACCATCTCTTCCCAATTTGGAGATCAGGATGTCGTGTGGGACCATGTCTAAAGCCTTGCAGAAGGACAGGTAGATGACATTGGTTGGTCTTTCCTTGTCAACTGATGCAGCCACTCACTCCATCATAGAAGGTCACCAGACTGGTCAGGCACAATTTACCCTTGGTGAAACTGTGCTGGCTGTCTCAGATCACCTCATTGTCCTGCATGTGCATTGACATTTTTCCATGAGGATCTGTTCCATGATTTTCCCAGGCACAGAAGTGAGGCTCACTCTAGCTTCCAGGGCAGATAACGATAAGACAAGGGGAAATGGTTTTAAACCAAAAGAGAGGAGATTTAGATTAGAAGTTCGTAAGAAATTTTTTACTATGAGAGTGGTGAGACACTGGAACAAACTACCTGGAGAAGTTGTGGATATCCCATCCCTGGAGCTGTTCAAGACCAGGTGGGATGGGGCTCTGGGCAACCCAAACTACTAGGTAGCAACATATGGCAGGGGGGTTGGAACTAGATAATCTTTAAGGTCCCTTCCAACCCAAGCCATTCTATGATTCTATGATAATCTAGATGAGAATTTGTCTAGGATAAAAATTGACAAGAAACAGATTTGTTGTGGTTTAGTCCCTGAAGGCAGCTAAGACACCTCTCCCCAAGTGGGATGGTGGAGAGAATTGGAAAGGTAAAATTTGTAAAAACTCATGGATTGGGATGAAGACAATTTACTACATAAAGCAAAAGCCACACCAACAAGCAAAGCAAAACCAGGAATTAATTTGCTACCTCCCATTTGCAGATAGGTGTTCAGACACTTCCAGTAAAGCAGGGCTCATCACATGTAATGGTTTATTGATTTCTTGCTCATTGGCAAGGCAGCATGAGAAGCAGAAAAGTCCTTGGCTCTGTAAGAGCACTGCTTTTCAACAAGTAAAAGCATTATTGTGTTATCACCACCAAAGCACAGCATCATGTGAGCCTTCACTAAGAAAATTAACTATATCCCAGACAAAACCATGACAAGAATATTTTGATTGCAGTCTATTTTTGTACAGTTGTTGAAGGGGAAATTAAAATTAATGTAGTACAATGTAATTGTAATATAATACAGTCACAGAATAATTTGGACTGTGAGGAACATTTGTACCCTCATAGAAGGCTAGCTTCAAAATTAGGACCGATATGAAGGTTCCCTCTATCCATCCTCTCTCTCTCTCTTACTCTCTCACAGTATCAGAGCTTATAACTATGAAAAGAGTTTTCTATAACAACAAATTGGGTTACAATTTCAGGGGAAATGGCTTGTGAATGTGAAGGACTTGTGCATAAAAATATCCCTTTGATAACCAGGCTGTTGTCATTCAACTGAAGAAACAGTTCAAATTAGAGCATTACTTTGTTCTTAAAAGGCCTTTTGTCTTAGCAGATATGATTTTCATTTATCAGTTTTGCTTCTATGTGTTATGACTGGTCTTTAAACAGGCATGATCATTTTCCTGTAGACAGGAAGAAGGAAAGGGAGAGGGAGAGGGAGAGGGAGAGGGAGAGGGAGAACACATATGGTCTTTAGAACACATATGGTCTCCATATGTGTTCTAAAGGAGGGTAATGGCACTTAGAGACACTGTACAAAACAGGTTAAAAAAAAAAAAAAAAAAGACAGCTTTAAATGTATATTTGCATATACAAAGTGAATGCACTTCATTATAATGGAGATGAGAGAGCACCACTGCATTAAGGACTCTTTTTACATGAAATATGTCTCTTGCTTTTCAGCTCAGCAGTGGTAAAAGGTTCAACTGGAGGGCAGGGGAGGAAGGGGGGAGAAACGAAACAATAGAATAAACTTGCTGTCAGTTTGGACTACTAGGCATTTTATTACCACCAAAAGTCCATATTTCTGTTTATCCAGGCTGTTTGTATGAGTTCTCACTAGTCGTATCATTTTGACAGATTTCTTATTGGCTATGAAAGGGGACAAATTTTGTGTCATACAGGTACTTCATGGTGACCCTCCCTTACAGAGCTGAACTAGGCAGAAAGTCAACATTCTTACTTCCTGCTTCTTAGTTGAACTCACCAGGTTGATGTAGGTACTGAAATAGCTTTTCCTCCATTTTTCCTGGTCAGATTAACTCCTGATTAAATCATCTTTTTTCTCTCTTTTTAAAAAAGAAAAGAAAATGCATTTTAAGAAAATCAATTGCAGCTACTGAGATGGACTTTCTACTTCAGCACTACTTAATGCATGTCACTTTACATAGTGTTAAGCAATAAAGAGATTTGTACAGCTGACAAATTCACAAATTCTAGCAACATTTCACTTCTCTGCTGAACTTTTCTCATTTAAGTAGCTGTGTCATATAAAAACAATCCCTTTATACAATAAAAAGTTAGATTTTATTATTCTTTTCAGCAACATACAAAGTCAAAGAGATGAGTAGCTAACAGACCCAATATAATATCACTCCATTGGACACAATTTGTTTAGAGTAGTGATCTTTATTCACAGAAAATTATATTCACAGAAAATAATTAAATAAAAAAAAAAAAATAAAGACTTTTTCAGATGCACTAAAAGGCTTTATAATTATTTAGCAGTGGCACTGCTTTCTTTGGGGTATTTCAATATAAGCTTCATTGATTCAAACAGGTTGATGCAGAGATGAGACTCAAAGGCTAGTTTTGTCCATTCAAATAGTAACGACTTTATCCACTGCTTACTATTATATACATCAACCGAAATATATTTAAATCTCTTGAGTATTTATCATAAAAATGTACACCCTAATATGACAGTTACAATTTTTGTATATACATATCATCATGTATCATATGTATCATATGCATATATGTAAAGAAAAACAGGAAAGACAAAACAAAAGACTTTTTATAGAAAAATGATTTAATTGAATTTACACTTACACAAAACTTCACTGAATAATTCCAAATAGGAACTACTACTATAATCCTATTCTAGGCAAATCTAGGAAATCCCCAATAGCTAAATCAGTAATGAAAAATACTCATCAGTGGCTGTAAAAACGAAATTAACTAGCAATGTTGCAGCTTATATTAAACAGGAAGGAAAACCAGATGTGTAGGCTATAATGGTGTGTCAAGGCATGTGGCTGGAATATTTAATCAACATAAATCATTTACAAAAGTATGCAAAGCATTTTCAGACTTTAGATTCCTCAAAACTACTTCAGATTCTTTTCATTTTGTTAAAAGCTCTGAATACAATATAGTTGCTTTGAAAACAAATTGCAGCACTAAAATATAACTGCAGGTTAGTGAAGATGCTGAGCAATTATGGATGTTAAAGTATTCTATAATGCAGAAATTAAATACATTCCTAGTCCAACAGATCTTAAGATAATAAGTCTAGTGTTTTTAAGCCAGTCCCCTTCCGTCACAGAGGCAATACTAAGAAGCTATGGCAGCTCCACTGTTGCAGTAATACTTGTAGCACACTTCCACAGTCACTCTATAGTGTTCTGGATGACCAAAAATGACTCTTACTTTTTGACCATCTCATTACTTAGGCTAAATAAATAAATAAATAAAGACAACAGTGCTTACTTATTTAAAAATCAGTAGGCACAGAAAAATAGAAACTGGCTTTGCACTTTTAATTGATAATTTATCTGCAAGGACTGTAATAAGGACTCTATTTAGAGTGAAACAATTCCTGGAAATCAGAATTTCGATTGAGTTCATACAGCCTAACTAAAAAAAAAAAAAAAAAAAAAAAAAAAAAGACATGGAAAAGAAGATTTAACCTGTATCAAACATTGAAATTATTAGTTCTTCTTCCCTCACCTTATAGGGAATATGCTTATAACATCACTTCATTATTTCTGATTTTGCATAATAAAATATAATTTGTTGATAAGGCTCTTCACAGAACTGAAATGACAGTAGAAACAATCAAGTTAAATCATCCATGAAGAATATGTAATTTGGTCTTATTTGCTGGAGTTACTGACATTCTCTTAAACTTTATTTACTTTTCAACTAGAGATAGTCTTTTCACATTATTTTGAAAAATACATAGAAATCCTGGAAGATTTTGAAAGACAAAAGAATGTATTGAATAAACCTTGTAGAAAAAGAGAAAATGGAACAAAATGAAATAAAAATGATCATTCATCATGGGCAGTCAACATACTAGATGTTGGAGCACAAGTCACTATGTTATAATTTAATTTTGTTTAGCTTCATCTCTATTTCCCAAAGGCAGGGAAGGGTTGATCTCTTTTTCCTTGCATCAAATTACTGACTAGTCATGGTTGCTCATCAAAAAAATCAGATTCTTTCCCAAAGAAGAGTGTTGTGTTTTTTCCTCCTCTAATTGGACATTAACTAATATTTATGAGTTGAAACCAGCAAGTTTCTTGGACCTGCTTATACTCTAAGTTATCTCTATTTTCATTTTTTATGTCTGAGATTCAAAGTTTGTCTAGGGCTATAGTAGTAAGTCATAACAAGTTTTAAAGGATATAAGCCTTTTTAGCTCGTAAAATTTCATCCTTGCCAATAGCAGTGAAACTTAAAAGAATTATTCAATTAGTAAAGACATTCATGGAAAAACAATGTTGGACTATAAATATGGGGTGGCAGGCTGGAGTGGGGGTATACTACTGCTTAAAGTCTGGCTGGACATCAGTCAGCAGGTGGTAAGTAATTGCATTATGTATCACTTGTTTTGTATATTCTTTTATCATTATCATTTCCTCTTCCTTTCCTATCCTATTAAACTGTTTCTATCTCAACTCACTAGCTGGTGTTTTTGTTGTTGTTGTTGTTGCTGTTTTTTTGTTTGTTTGTTTGTTTTTTCTGTTTCTGTCCTGCATCCCGCTGTGAGATGGCTATGTGGTGTCTAGCTGTCTGATGAGTTAAATCACAACACTTGTGTAGCACATAGTTTTAGATCTTTCCAATGACTACATTTCTGAACCTACGGAGAACACCAACCCCATTCATTGTTAAGCTACCTTCTGAGTTGTTTTTGATTGCAGGGGAGTTGGATTAAATTTTTGATTTACAATTCATTTCTCAGTGAAAAGTACTGGTCAGAAAAGAGCTTATGAATAGAAAATCATGTTTTTCCAAGTTGTTTTTTGTTTGTTTGTTTTCTTGTTTTATTTTTTGTTTGTTTAGTTCAAATGAATGCAACAAGTCAAAATGAAAGCATTTGTATTTTGGTGGTTAGAAGACAATACAATCCACATGAGCATTCTTCATCTAGAAGGTTCCTTTTGTTGCTAAAGACTAATTTAGGAATAAAATTCTAATTCTTCAAAATACTTATCATTTTTAATTTAGAAGTAATCGCCTTTCCTAAAAGAATTAAGCCACTTATTTATGTAACTTTTTTATCCACTAAGACCAATTGCAACTGTGAATTCTACTAGGACCAATTAGCTTAGAAATGTTCTTGGCATTATAGCTAGCTGTCAATAGCCATCTGAAGCTCAGAAAGTGCCAAAGAATGCTCCACTCAGGACTTATTCTGCCTTGCCTTGCCACATCCAGCTTATTTCTATGTAAAATCTGAATGGCCAAGGTTGGCAGGCTGAGATATAAATAAATAAAGATATTTAAAAAGATTGCTGTGCACTTGATTTAGATTCTTATGCAGTATTTGTTCCTTACATCGTATATGTTTCCAGCTGCAGAATCAAGCTTAACAGATAGATTTAGATTATTTGCAGTGTTTCAGAAGTAAGCACACTCCCAGCCTGAGTCAAGTAGACACTGTAGTTCATTCTCATTGTACACAAATAATATTTATTTCATTCTTCACAAAGTAATAACATGAGAGAGAGTTTCCTGTAAGATGTGGGAAAATTTCTGACTAAGCAAGAATGGAAAAGTACCTAGGGTTACTCCTCTTGCTACATAAAAAATATCTTGACAGTTTTTCTCTGTATTTCCTCTGTAAGCTGCATTGTCTTTCTATAGCTTCCCTATAACTGATAAATGTTCTGTTCTTGTGGACTTCTACTAAAGCTCTTCAGATCTCTGCAGAACCTACCTTTTGTTTGTTCACAGTAAAAACAATCCTTTGACTTATCATCCAAGGCATCATCTACTTCACCTTAATCCTGTTTCAACAAATTCATCTGAAATTTTCCTTTGAATTTAAATTTTGTTCATGTGGAAATTTTAGCAGTTGAGAGGAAAATAACTACTACAGAGATGAGTAGATGAGTCTTCCAAAAAGGGGAGGGGGAATGGGGTGGGGGAACGGAACATGTTAAAATTTTCAGCAGGAAGAATTTGAAGCATTTTTAACTTATGGCTCTAAAAAACAACACGAAAAATTACATAAATAAGAAGTATTGATTTATGTTATCTTAATAATGTATCATCTACTATCTGACAAAATATCACTAGCACATTTTTGTTGAAATATCAGCATTTGAGATTTTGGATTAGGGGCTGTGGTGGTTTTACCCTGCTGGGCAGCTGAACTCTACCACAACCATTCCCTCACTCTCGCTCCTCAAAAAAAAAGAAGAGGAAAAATAGAAAGGAAAGGTCTTAAGGGTTGAGGTAAGTACAGGGAAATCACTCAACAGTTATCATGAACAAAACAAACTCAGCACAGGGAGATTAATGTCACTCATTGCTGTGGTGTGATTGCCTGAAGTAACTTGGAAAATCAAGCTATTGTTTATATTCTAAAGAAAACTACAGCACTGAAGAGGTTTTCAGGGCAAGGTACAGCTGCATGACCTGAGTGTTCCCTAGGCTTCTAACCTTGGATGTTGTTAACACACCAGGGGAACCTGGTGTGCTAACTCTAAGGAACAATACGGAGCTTAGAGGGGCGTGGAGACACCACAGCTAGGCTCTGTGACAAGAGGGAGACTCGATTGTTCTTGTGCACACCAAGACCGATAAGCTGCACTTTGCTACCCTGAGCCAATGCCCTGTCATGTTTTTGACAAATGTTGTACTCTAGTGTACTTTTGCTCATTATAATATCATTATAATACCAAAGCACACCTCCATCCCAAAAGCTACCCGCCTCCGAGGTGCGACCACCCCTCACTGAGCATGCACTCTGAATTTCTTGGAACCTATACCCTTAAACGAAGATGAGAAAACTTCTCACCAATCACGACTAAGACATGTTTCACTAGAGTCACTCAAGCTGTACCTAAAGGGTAGAAAATAATATAAATTGGCTTAAGAGAGAGGCGGTGTTAGGGAAGATACCACACTGACTTCTGGATCAGTTGATGGGCTGAGCCTCTCTTCTCCCTCCCATTGGGATGCCTTTGGGAGAGATTTAAGTGCTTGAACAATCTCTAGAGTCTCTGTGCCTTTTTAACGCATTAATAGCCAGACTGTACACCTGAGTAAAACAGTGGAAAAACTGGAAAAACGGTGAGAAAATAAAAGAAAACTAAAAACACCTTTCCCTCCTACCATCCACCTTCCTCTGACTCTTTTTCAGAGCAGCACAAGGGAATGGGGGCTCCAATCAGACCCTGACACTTCACCTCTGCCACGCCCTCATGGTCTCTCTCTGCCCCTGCTGCACGTGGGGTCCCTGCCACGGGATGCTGTCCTTCCCAAACTGAGCCTGCGGGGGCTGCCCACAGGCAGCAGCTCTTCAAGCACTGCTCCCACACGGCTCCATTCCACAGGGTCCATCCATCCATCCCCCAGGAGCAAACTGCTCCAGCACAGGTCCCCCACGGGTGGGCAGCAGCTCCCCCCAGACCCCCTGCTCCTGCGTGGGCTCCTCTCCACGGGCTGCAGCTCCGGCCCGGGGCCTGCTCCTGCGGGGGCTCTCCATGGGCCGCAGCCTCCTCCAGGCCACATCCACCTGCTCCACCGGGGGCTCCTCCACCCATGGGGGGGCTGCAGCGTGGAGATCTGCTCCATGTGGGACCCATGGGCTGCAGGGGGACAGCCTGCTCCACCAGGGGCCTCTCCCTGCACAGCCTGCAGGGGAACTGCTGCTGTGTGCCTGGAATCATAGAATCATAGAATATCCTGAGTTGGAAAGGACCCATAAGGATCATCAAGTCCAGCTTCTGGCACCACACAGCTATGCCCAAAAGTTTAGACCACATGACTAAGTGCACAGTCCAATTGCTTTTTAAATTCAGACAGGCTTGGTGCAGTGACTACTTCTCCGGGGAGCCTGTTCCAGTGTGCAACCACCCTCTCGGTGAAGAACCTCTTCCTGATGTCTAGCCTAAACTTCCCCTGCCTCAGCTTAACACCATTCCCGTGGGTCCTATCACTGGTATTTACAGAGAATAGGTCACCTGCCTCTCCACTCCCCCTCTCAAGGAAGTTGTAGACCGTGATGATGTCCTCCCTCAGCCGCCTCTTCTCCAGGCTGAACAGGCCAAGCGACCTCAGCCACTCCTCATATGTGTTCCCCTCTAGGCCCTTCACCATCTCCATCGCCATCCTCTGGACACTCCAACAGTTTAATGTCCTTTTTGTACTGTGGTGCCCAGAACTGCACACAGTAGTCAAGGTGAGGCCACACCAGCACGGAGTAGACCACCTCCTGCCCTCCTGCTGCACTGACCTTGGGGTCTGCAGGACTGGTTCTCACTCCTCGCTTTCCCAGATGCTGTGTGTTTTTTTTTTTCACTTTCTTCCATCTGTTGTCCCAGAGGCCCAACTGGTGTTATTCCCTGGCTCGGCTCTGGCCAGCAGCAGTTCCTTATTGGAGCCAGCTGGAATTGACTGTGATCTGACATGGGGCAGCTGCTGGGCTCTGCTCAGAGAGGCCATCCTGCAGCCCACCTTACTACCAAAAACTTGCACATAAACCCATGAGAGGTGCTCACAGAAAACAGAATGAGTAATTTTCTCTCTCTCTCTCTTTTTTTTTTTTTTCCTAAATTATCATAGAATTTTCTAAAATTTTGAACTTTAGCCTGTTTGATTATTATTCCCATGGAAAAAAAAAATGGTTTCCTATACATACTTTCTCCATCTTATTACTGGCATTTAGATAAAAATGAAAATCTGTGAAATTCTTACTTAGTAACGAAAGCTCTTAATTATATCTACAGAACATAAATATCATCGTGAAATTATTAGCACCCTGAAACGATTAATTGCTTTTAGCATCACTTCCTACTTTTGCTTTTAAGTAATGCTGTCACTGGAAGAGACCTGTTTCATCTTTCTGAACGTCCATTCTTACATTTGAAATATGGAAATCTTACAAATTCTCTTCCAAATACAAGAGTATAATTAATTATTAGCATGTTTCTATTAAGATCCAGAACTTCTTTTTTATAGGTTCTAGACATGGGCAAAGGGAACAGTCAATTCTTAAAAATTATATAAAAAGAAATAAATAAATAAAAATAAAAACAGTTTCCCTAGTATATATGAACAGGATAGATGTATGTTGAGCACTGCCAGCTGTATTTCCAGTAGGCTGCTGATTACAATACTGATGAAACCATCTACAGTAAATCTAGCATATAAATAAAACACATAATTTGATCTGAGGTCCCAGTTTTGGGCTAATATTTGGAAAAATATCTTCAGTACAAATGGTAAGTCTTAAACAGAATAGATTGTCAGAAGAGCACCCAGTTACAGGCAGTCTGGGTAGTATGCACACATTTAGTAGCAAAACAATGCTTAGCAAAGAAAATATATATATACATGAGAAAATATATATATACATGTATATCCCTTAATCCCTTCTATTTAAAAGCTTTTGTTTAGATATTATCATATGCAGACTGCTGTGCTCATAAAATAAATTTAAACTGCATTGCAAGGAGAAGTTCTTTATTTTCTTGGTAAAAAGCATACAAAGTGAGCAGATTTTCCACCAAATTTGGAATACACAAGATCAGAAGCATGGCTGGCCTAACAAGAAATAAGGGAAGTTTACATGGCTCAAACAAGTAAAAATCACAGATACTATGCTACAGAACTCTTCCATGTGACTTTCTAAAGACCAAAGAAGTTATAACTCCTAACCAGAATTTATATGAGCCATGGCAGTGGGAACAGATTATAGGTACTTAGTCTTCCTCCTTGCAATGGAAATATTTGATTTGACTTACTTCCCTATAAGGGAGTTAATATTCTCCAAATACTAACTTTCCAACTTTTGATTATGATGCAAGAAAGTCCAATAGGTAGATGGTTTATTCCATCACTGCTGCATAATATTTCCTACAGTGTTGTAGAATATCAGAAGGCAAGTCCTGTTTAACATCATTAACTATCTGGGTGATGGGATAGAGAACACCCTCAGTAAATTTTCAGATGACACAAAAGTAGGAGAAGTGGCAGATTCACCAGGGGGCTATGATGCCAGCCAGAGGGACCTCAACAGGTCGGAGAGGTGGGCTAACAAGAACTTCATGAAGTTCAACAAGGACAAATGCAAAGTACTACACTTTGGGTGGAATAACCCCAGGCACCACTACATGCTGCGTTCCACCCAGATGGAAAGCAGATTTGCAGAAAAGGACCTTGGAATCCTAGCTGAATATGAGTCAGCTATGTGTCCTTGCTATGAAGAAGACTAAAAGTATTATTGGCTACATTAGGCAAAGTACAGCCAGACGATCGAGAAAAGTAATCCTTCCCCTCTATTCAGCATTGTTTAGGCATGGAGTACTATGTTCTGGGTCTCCTGTTAAAAGAGAGACATGGACATTCTGGAAGAGTCCACCTATGACCACCAAGATGATCAAGGGATTGGAGCACCTCCCCTATAATGAGAAGCTGAGAGAGCTGAAACTGTTCAGCCTGGAGAAGAGGAGATTCAGGAAGGCTTTTATCAATGTTAAAGGAGGATGCAGAAGTGGAGCCAGAATTTTCTTGGCAGTGTGCAGTGCCAGGACAGGAGGCAATGGCCACAAACTGGAACACAACAGGTTCTGTCTAAACAGAAACGGTCTGAAGTTGTGCCCTGAAGGAATTTTAGACTGGGTATTAGAAGAAATTTTGTCATAGAGGAGATGATCAAGCATTGGAATGAGCTGTCCAGGGAAATGCCAGAATCCCTGTCCCTAGAGGTATTTATGAGACATGTGGACACAGAAACAAGGGACATGGTTTAGTGATGGGAGTCAATAAAGTTGGTGGTTAAACTTGTGGATCCAGCTCTTTTCCAGCCTGGATGACTCCAAACGTCAGGAAGAAATTTTTACTGTGTGGGTAACCAAGTACTGGAACATGTAGCCCAGAGAGGCTGTAGAGTCTCACTCCTTAGAGATTTTTAAAAGACATGCAGACACAGTCCAAGCTAACATGCTCTAAGCAGCCCTGCTTAAGCAGGGAGTTGGACCTAATGATCTCCAGAGGTCCCTTCCAACCTTAATCACTCTGTGAGTCTAATTCTGTGGAGTGCTGTACTTTAAATGAACATACACAGCACAGCCTTCTTGCTTCCTGTAAGAAGAGTTTTAATTTTCAGATGTTAATGTAAACATGATAGGAAAAAAAGTTCACCGAATAAGAGAACCCCAAAATGGCTGAGGTTGGAAGGGACCTCTGGAGATCATCTAGTCCAGCACCCCTGCCAAGCAGGGTCACCTAGAGCATGTTGCACAGGATTGCATCCAGGCTGATTTTGAATATCTCCAGAGGAGACTCCACAACCTCTGTGGGGCAGCCTGTTTCAGTGCTCTGTCACCTTCACAGTAAAGTGTTTTCTCATAGTCAGAGGGAACTTTCTGTGTTTCAGTTTGTGCTCATTGCCTCTTGTCCTGTCTCCGAGCACCCCTGAAAGGAGTCTGGTCCCATCCTTTTGACAGACTCCCTTCAGGTATTTATATATAGTGATAAGATTCCCTCTCATTCCTTCTCTAAGATAAACTGGCCCAACTCTCTCAGCCTCTCGCCATGAGACAGATGCTTCAGTCCCCTAATGATCTTCACAGCCCTACACTGGACTTGCTCCAGAAGCTCCATGTCCCTCTTGTACTGGGGAGTCTAGAACTGGAGACAGTACTCCAGGTGAAGCCTCACCAGGGCTGAGTAAAGAAGGAGGATCACCTCCCTCAGCCTGCTGGCAACACTCTTCCGAATGCAGCCCAGGAGACCACTGGCCTCCTTGGACACAAGGCCACAGTGCTGACTCGTGGTTAACCTGCTGTCCACCAGGACTCCCAAGGGCTGCCTTCCAGCAGATCACCTCCAATCTGTAATGGTACATCTGTTTATTCCTCCCTAGGTGCAGGACCTTGCACTTTCCTCTGTTGAACTTCATGAGGTTCCTCATTGCCCAGTGCTCCAGCACCTCCAGGTCCCTCTGAACGGCAGCACAGCCCTCTGGTGTATTAGACACTCCTCCCAGTTTTGTGTCATCTGCAGATTTGCTGAGGGTGCACTCTGTTCCACCAAACAGGTCACTGATGAGTGAGTTAAATAAGCCTGGATCGAATACAAACCTCTGGGGGACACCATTAGCTAGAGGCCTCCAGCTAGACTCCTGTACACTGCTAAGCACAACCCTCCAAGCTCTGCCATCCAGCCAATTCTCAGTCCACCTCACTGTCCATCCCACATTTCCTGAGCTTACCTATGAGGATGTTATGGGAGACTGTTTTGAAAGCCTCACTGAAGTCAAGGCAGACAATATCCTCTGCTGCATCTACCCATCCAGTTGTCCATCATAGAAAGCTATCAGATTGGTTAAGCATGATTTACCCTTGGTGAATGCATGCTGACTAGCCTCCATGTGCTTATCTTTCTGATCCTTGCCATTACACTATATATGTACTTGATACTCTCAAGCTTTTATAACTCACTTCTAGCATTGAATACTTTTTGAGAAAGAAATAGCAAATCTCTCTATGTACTTGCCATTATGCAGTGCAAGTCTGTAGGTAATATCAGGGCAATCTCTAAAGAAAAAATGTCATTTAAATCACACAATTTCCATTCTTATTATTCAGCATTTTTCTCATGTTTAAACACAAATCTTGATTAGCTACAGTGTACAATCACATGCTGAGTGATCCACTATGATCCATACGTTTGTTATTGAAATAGGTAAGATAGACAATAGATAATGCAAAAACAGTGCAGAAAGAATTTTTTTCCAACTGTATTACAGACGGTACATATCAGAGTTCTATGAATATAAATCACAGAATCACAGAATTTCTAGGTTGGAAGAGACCTCAAGATCATCGAGTCCAACCTCTGACCTAACGCTAGCAGTCCCCACTAAACCATATCCCTAAGCTCTACATCTAAACGTCTTCTAAAGACTTCCAGGGATGGTGACTCCACCACTTCCCTGGGCAGCCTGTTCCAGTGTCTAACAACCCTTTCAGTAAAGAAGTTCTTCCTAACATCTAACCTAAAACTCCCCTGGCGCAACTTTAGCCCATTCCCCCTCGTCCTGTCACCAGGCACGTGGGAGAACAGGCCAACCCCCACCTCACTACAGCCTCCTTATGGTATCTGTAGAGAGCAATAAGGTTGCCCCTGAGCCTCCTTTTCTCCAGGCTGAACAAGCCCAGCTCTCTCAGCCGCTCCTCGTAGGCCTGTTCTCCAGGCCCCTCACCAGCTTCGTCACCCTTCTCTGCACCCGCTCAAGCACCTCGATGTCTTTCTTAATGATATGGATTTTCTTGAGTGTCTCAACTACGTACATAAATATGTCAAGTTATAATACTTAATAAACTACTTTTGCCAAAATTATATCACTGTATTTATTTCTATAGTGATATTATTCTTAAAATTGTGTTTCAGTTCAAACAATTGTACCAAACAGGCCATTAAAAAATCATGCTACAGTACCTGAGTTTTCTGAGGGAAATCCTTTCTTTGCTGGAGTCAATGACAACTTGTAATGAACCTCACTGATGTCAGATTCACTCTGTTTGTTTAAATTGGTGGTTATTGTTCACATGTCCATAGCTACTGTACATCTAAACATTAATTGTGTGCTAATTTTTGTAGTGTAATTGTTTATAGTAGGGATACCGAGTCACTAATAAATGCTTATTTGAGGGGAGGGGAGGATTTTATGACCCAAAGATCAATGAAAATGAAAAAAAAAATAATAATAATAATCATTGCACTTCTTTTACTACAGATGCTTAATGTCTCATGTTTTCCCCTGATCTGTTTTTCAAAGGGACAGCCATGTCTTTAAACACGTATTTGTAAGCATTAAGAAATGAGCAGTGGAATAGATGGACACCACCACTGACTTGCACATGTCTTTAACAGGCACTTAATAAACAGATAAACATTGATCACATACCCAAAATACAAGAGTGATATTATTTCTAGTTCCCTTTATTCTTCATGGAAGAATTCACAGCCTCAGAACTCAAACTACAGAAATCAATTTTGTGGGGTTTTAAATCCAGTCTCTGTTAGTATTTAAGGTTCTTATTATACATGGACTGATGTCTACAGTTTGGTTTGTTGCTAAGTAACTAGGTTTGTGTGCAACAGAGGATGTTGATATCATTACAGAGAAGAGAAATAAGCCTTATCACCGCCTTATCACTTACCACAAGACAAATTGAGGTCTGAGACAAAACAAAACAGGAAACAAAAACAGGAGACAAAATAGTCACTGTGAAAACAGAGCCTGACAAAGGGTCTACCTTGCCCTGTACTCTCTCTCTAATAGTACCCAGGATGGTATCCTTTTGTCATGCAGGGCAACTTACAGTAATACTTCAGTAAACTTTTCCAGCTTCCATTAGTTTTCAGTTTAGGGACTTCACAAGCCATAAGAGAATAACTTGGTATGCAATAGCTTTTAGTATTTTTTCTCTGATGAATTTGTCCAAATTCTTTCTGAACTTGTATAAGCTTGAACGAGTAAAGATATGTCAAAAAAATCCCAGCCAAGTTTGACAACATGTGAATAAATATTTCTGTTTGTTCCAACCTGGCACCTCTAAAAATGTCCTTACTTGTTATTTTATAAGAGGAATTGAACTATAGTTCTCCAATTTACCATCTCAATTCCATGCATGATTTCATTGAATTAGTTCATGGTACCCATTGCAAAGAAGAAAGAGAAAGAAGCAACTACTTTTTGCATGAATAAACACCATTTTTCATTATTAACAGATTCACACAAAAACAATGTGCCAAACTGTACTCAAAATATTTTACCTTTTGGTTCAGTAGATCCAAGTAAAGGGCTTTTGTTCCAATCTTCCTAGCCTGAAGTCACTCTCTTACTTTCTGCAGAATGAAGGCAATCACCTTCATAGTTTTGCCAATTCTGTTGTTTCTTTGGCTGTGTTAAGTAGCTAGTTTTTTTACAGCCTCCAAAACCATGTTTCATTTTCTGTTTTTTTAATTTTGGTTTCTTTGTTTTTGTTTGTTTTGGTTTTGGTTTTGGTTGTTTTTGATTTTGTTAAATGCAGGTGCTTAAGTCACCAAAATTGCAGAAGGTGAAAGAACAGCATTGAAAATCAGAAAGGGCAGAATCTTTAAGATAGATCTGCAATAAACACAATACTAAGTTAAACATGGAAATGAGTGTTGTCATATTGATGACAGGTATAATGCCATCCATAACAGTGAACAAGTATGTTTTTGCAGCAATAGGAATACACATACAATTAGAAGTCTATTCTCCTTATTAGTTCATCAGGAATTAGCATATAAGAGAACACGCATATCCACAAAAGATGAGCTGAGTATATAGATCACTGAAGAAATTTACAGATTTTTCCTAAAGATGCTGCAGTGAAATAGTTGTTTTCATAATTTAAAAAGACAATTTTTTTATTTTTTTTTTTTTTTCTCAGCAGTGTGATTGCACTACTATAAACTACTAAGTTCAGACTAACTGTAGAAAATAAGAAAGCTTACAATGGTATGTCTAATAATTATTTACACCTCAGTTTATAAAAATGTCTATTCTTTATTTACACCTCAATTTACAAAAATACACTTAACAAGTTTCGTAGGCATATACATCAATTTTGGAACCACACAAGCTAAGACACAGTGAAATTGATTTTTAAAATCTGAGACACAATTAAAGGACATTCTTAGACCATAGATTAAGTTCTTATCTGATGGCACCTAGTAGAGAAAACTGCGAAACAGAAGTGTTGGTCCTAATGCAATAAAGCACTTCAGCATGAGCTGAAGTCTATTATTGTGCAATAAAGTATTAAATTTATATTTATTTATTTATTAAGAAAAAGAATGACACTTTTTAAATACAGGCTTCTGAGTTTTGTTTTGCTTTTGCTTTTTTTTTTTTTTTTTTTTTTTAATTCTAACTACCAATTCAAATTCTCAAACTATTATCGTTATTCATCCAGTTGCTATATTTCTTCTATTTTCATCTGTAGGGCCTATGTCAGATAATATATACTATATTAAAAACAGTACCTTGAAAATTAGTATTTTGATAGTCTTTCCCTATGTAAACTCAAAAACTGAGTTGGGAGAACAAGTAGGAGACAGGGAGAAAGGCCTAGGAAACCAAAGTTAGAAAGATTATAGGGAGTTGAAGATAGCACAGTAAATTTTCCCTTGTATTATCTCAATGTAATATAAAACCTAAGTGCAATATTCTGATTGCAGCCCTCAATCCTGCTTAATTACAGGTTAAAGTTTGTTGACGGACAAGTTGTAACAAGCCCCATTCAGGTGCATTTGTTTAGCATCTACTGTATAAGGTAGAACTTTATTGGCTACATATTGAAATATTTGACTTGCTATAAATGTAAACCAGATGAAAATGAATTCACAGAGCAATTCAGTATACAAAACAAAACAGTATCAACAAAAGTTAATCCCCCAGGAGCTTTATCACCTTCTATATATATCCTCAGAAGTTTTTCCAAAACTACAGGGATTAAATTCCTTTCCTGCTCAGACGTCAACACACAACTGTAGTTATTCTTTCCTGCAAAATGTAAGGAGAAATCAAAGGTCACCCTCCTAGCCCTTGAGTTCCAAGGAAATGTTCTGGAGGTTCAATAATGCTGTCTTTCTATTGCACATAATAGGGCCTCACAATCACAACATGACATAAAATCCTGGCAATTGAGAGACAGCTCTCTTGTCTGAGTGAACATTAGTTACAGAAGGATATTAATATGGAAGTCTTTGAATTACAGTGGGAACTATCTGTATGGGATATCTTTTTGCAACCAAATTTTATATAATGTAATAAAAGGCTTTTATTAATTTATTAATTTATTTACATGTATTTAAATCTTATCTCTAATTGGTCTTAATGTTGAAAACTATATGAGTCCTGAACTTGTTTCTCAATCTTCACTTCATTTCAGATCTCTCTAACATATGACATTAAAAGAACTGTAGTTTGGAATCTGTCCTTCCACACTGATCTTGCACAGCTGCCTTTTCTCTACTTAAAATGAGAAAGAGTATATTTTTCAACATTTTTGTTAAATTAAACCATAGCAGAGCTAAATACAACACATTTATTTATCATATTCTGTTCACAATAAGAGAATGTCTATGATCTGGCATATTGATATACTCAGCAGTAAAATAAAATTGAAACATTCTTCAAAGTGACAGGCAGACGTTGGCTGAAGACAGTTTTGGTCTGAATATTTCATTCTGAATTTCATACTGCATACAATTATGAGTAAAGTGTTCCATTAGTGTGAGACTTATCTTTTAATCAAATAGCAGTAGCTTTATTAGGAGCTGAGACAATAAAAGTAGGTGACATATGGCCATAAATAAAAAAGTTGGGCTCTCCTTATAACAATATTGTATAGGAGCACTGTAATTGATTGCATTTTTAGAGACTGAGTTCAACTATTTCTAAGTGACTGGAGACTATTGAAGTCACTTCATATGCAAGGAATCCTACCTTTGAGTCCTAGCAGACCTAGCATAGTCCTATCAGATAAAGGATTGACTTCAGGACCTGATCTTTCATGAACAGCCAAAGATGAATAATTAAACTGTCCATTTAATTTACACTAGAAATTACTGTTATCTCTAAAAAGGGTAAATTTGCACACAGAGATGACCTGCTGAATACATAATTTTCTCAGTTCATCTGCATATAGCTAGCTATTTTTATATACTAATAATAACTAGCTTCATGCGGAAATGATGAATGTGATTGTAACATATGCAAATATCACATAAAATCCTTATTCCAAGTAATCTGTTACAAGAAGCTTTTTGACTATGCTATCCACTATACCCATTGTGCAAATTATACCACATAACACTAAAATATTCAGGTAATTTTCTGTTAATTGAGAAAATGAATACCAATTTCATTTAGCTTATGGGTAGTCCAATCTTGCTGGGAACTTCCTTGACATGCTGTTTGATTGCTGTAACATAGAACAATCAAACTATGACTATTTTCTCATTTCACAAGACTTATTAAAAAAAATGGTAGAAATTCTGTGTGTGATTCTGTGATTTGTGTGATAGAAAGAAACTATGAAACAAATTGATGCTAACAATGTGAAACAAACCTTAGAAGTTCTGTCAGAACTGGATTTTCACCTCTACATTTTGTGTGGATGAAACATTTAAGTTCACTGCTGATTTTTTTTTTCAAAGTATTTTCAAAGTATTTCAGAGGTGGTGAAATGAAGGGCGACCACCTAAGAATCTGTGATTTGTACCTTGTGGTTTCCCATCTCTCTTCCCCCCATTGCTGCTCCCATTCAGTGCATTGGAATGAAGCACAGAGACTACTGAAAAGAAAATCAAGTAACAGAACATTGTATCTCTATGACACATATCTCAAATTTCAAGTAGATGAAGTTTCCTAAGTACCGAATCTTTACGTCTTCCTGTTATAGCCACAGAATATACTAGCCGTTTTCCCCAAACCATTCTGCAATGCAGGATGAATATTTCTGTATGCTATAATTTTGCTTTTTCCATCTTTTGACTCTCCTTCAGCTTGGTTGAGGCTTTCTCAGTTGTGGAGGAAGATTAACCGAACTTTTCACTTGACCTGATATAGTACTCCTTGTAAATTTTCTATATGGAAATTTGCACAGTGCAGTAACTAGCTTCAGTGACATACTGCCAGCTCTATAATGTATTGCTGTGGATTTATATGGGAGGAAATGTGGGAAGATATCCATTATCTCATTCCATACTTTATTATAATCAGCTGGCACAGAACATCTTCATGCCTCTTAAGTCAAAGATCAACTGACCTTTTCACTCAGTGCACACGTATTAGGATCGCATTTGCTTTGGTGAGAAGACAAGATGAATTCAGAATGCAAGAAAAATAGATGTTACATCAATATATGCTTTATGTTTTTAATCATATATACACACACACTTTACTATGTTTCATAATTAATTGATCCATATTTAAGGTGGGATTCTTTCCTATTTCTTTAACTGGGATTTTAAAACAATATATATACATAGATTCTACAATATGTTACCTGTGCAAAATATGGTATCTTTTCATGTATTTGCTAACAAAGCTAATGTATAGAATCCTCTTGCAAGTAAAGAGACTAAAAAACAAACAAACAAACAAACATAAAGTACAACCGATTCTGATTTTCTGAAAAAACTCATGATTCAGATTTCTTGTTCAAATTTCATTCCTTTATTCTGAATCAATAACTCAGTACAAACAAAAGGTAGAGAATTCAGACATTTTGATTGAAGTTTTCCTTTTATAAAATAGCAACTTACTATTTCAAAAAAGATTTTCCTTAAATGATTCAATTTAGACTAATCCGAGTGAAAAGTTCTGTTTTGCAATCACAAACTATCGTAAATACAACCCTACCTTCCAACAATCTAGGTATAATGATATATTGGAAATCCAGAATCAATAGACTCTTATCTTAACCCACCAGTAGGCTATTGTGTTTTGTTTTGTTTTGTTTTGTTTTGTTTTCTCATTTGGTTCCTACTGGAATCAGTCAGTTCTGTAGAATACTAGACATTTCAGGACTGATAAAAAAAAACGTAGGGACAAATCTTTCATGAGATGAGATGTTCCAGTCAAGTTCCAGTCTTAATTCAGTGCATGAAGTAGTAGATTACAGCTTTCTCATTTTCTCTTGAATCCTAACTGAATATGCTAATCATGGAATTAAGAGCTACAGTGTAAGACCAGGCACGTTGTTCTCAAAGAAAAAATCCATAAGGTCGGAAGTGTCAGGTGTCAAGCTCCTCCATACACAAATCAGACATTTTCAGAAACCATGAAAATTTACACAAAACTGGGAAAATATTTTTACCCAATTCAAATGCAAGAGACAATTTTGCAAGAAAAAAAAAAAATTGTCAATAAAATAGCTGTATGTAACTTAGGGAGAAACTCTACTCTTTATGTTAGAGTAAAAAAATTGAGAAATTGGGTACATAAATTCTGAGCCATTATAAACTTGATGCATGATGCAAAATGAACTGATTTCTCAGGCCTATGATTTACACCCAGTAAGTTATATGAATTGGAGACTAATAGCACTTCAAATTATATTTTTTTCATTATTTAAACTATGTGAAATGCCCTTTAAAGCATTCTCTGGAATTCAAAGATTTATTTTCTCTGGCAGGAATAAAAGTAATGATGAATATTTCATAAGGAACCTGTGTAATTTATAAAATAATAATAATAATAATAATAATAATAATAATAATAATAATAATAATAATAATAATAAATAAACAAAACATAAGAAAAAGAAACTCATTAACATATTTTGTCTGTGATACACAGATTTATCAGAACAAGATTCCTATACCCATGCAAGACTGAAATTCAAATGACAAGAATTTCATTTGAAAAAAATATATATTTTGCATGTATCAGAAATGCATATTTCATGTCCATAAATAATAGAGAACAAAACAAAGGAAAATATTGAAAGTTATTTTCTTGACCATATCTTCATTATATGTGTATAGGTATTCTGAATATGATACACAACACTAAACTGGGAGGAGCTGCTGACTTTGTCAAGGGTAGAGAGGCCTTGCAGAGAGATCTTGACAAATTAGAGGGCTTGGCAAACACCAACAATATGCTGAGTGTCCAGTAGAAAAAAATAAATAAATAAAAATGGGTTTATGTCTGGTGGAAGAAGGGACAAGCAACAAGAAGGGAGTACAAGGAAGTTGCCAGCATATGCAGAGAAAAAATCAAGAAGGCTAAAGCCCAGCACAAGCTAAAACTGGCTAATATGGCCAGGAAAACAATTTTTTTACAAATACATTAACGGTAAGAGGAAGGCCAAGGAGGGATCTCCATCCTTAACTGTATGCAGAGGGGAATGTGACCACTGAGGATAAGGAAAAGGCTGAGGTACTTAATGCCTTCTTTTCATCTGTGTTTACTAGCCAGACCACTTATCCTAAGGCCTCAGCCTCCCAGTCTGGAAGTTTGGGATGGGGAGCAGAAGAAACCCGCCAGAGCTTAGGTGTAAACAGAGACCTGCTGCTCCACCCGGACTGTCGCAAGTCCATGGGTCCAGATGGGATCCACCCAGTTTAGGCACCACAGTATAAAAAGGGCATAAAACAATTAGAGAGTGTCCAAAGAAGGGCTACAAACCTGGTGAAGGGTCTAGAGAAGTATGAGAAGCAGCTGAAGTCATTTGGTTTGTTCAGCCTAGAAAACAGGAGGCTGAGGGGAGGCCTCATGTCAGCCTACAGTTTCCTCACGAGTGGAGCACAAGGACAGTCACCGAGTTCTGCTCTCTGCAGACAGCGACAGGACCCGAAGGAACAGCATGGAGCTGGGACAGGGAAGGGTCAGGCTGGGTGTTAGGAAGAGGTTCTTCTCTGAGAGGGTTGTCAGTAAGTTTAACAGGCTCTCCAGGGCATGGTCACAGCACAGAGCCTGCCAAAGTTCAAGAAGCATACAGTAATCTCAGACATATGGTCTGATTTTTGGGTGGTCCTGTGTGGAGCTGGGAGTTGAATTTTATGATTCTTGCATGTCCCTTCTAATTTGGGATATTCTACGATTCTAGGATTCTATCAGTTCACTATAAAAATCATGCTTACTCTACACATAGAATACCTTGGTTTTAGATGACTGAACTTAATAAACATTTTTTGCATCAGACATATCAATTTGTGATGAAAGTAGTATCATTCAACAAATACCCTATGTTCCAATAGTACTCACTCTAGGCAAGCATATTATTTTCCATCCTACACTAATCCATCTATGTACTGTATTGGTTAACTACCCAACAAAGAAAAGAACAAGAAAAATAAAAAATAAAAAATCCTTCATATCAACATATTTTCCTCAGTAAAGCCCTTTTTCAACAACCTTAATGAGAGAGGAAAATCAGTCTTGCAATATGTAGCATCTACTGAACTAAAAGAGAGTGAGAGTCTCAAAAATGCCAAAGGGAAAATGCAGCTGTCTGTCATTTTACATCTTTCTCTTTAGGTGATAGAAAAATATTATTCACACTAATATATTCATCTATTCATTCAACCCTTCAGTGTTCATCTGATGTCAGGATAGTACGAACTCCACAGGTTATTTACTCTGTAAATATAAAATGTTAAACTTACATCTTCTACTCACATGAAATGAGATTAAATTGGACAACAAATGGTTTTGTGAAAATTAGGCAAATATTTTGATGAATGAATTCTAATAATTGCTTACAAATTATTTTCCACCAATACGCCTCTGCAAATATCTGACTTTCAGAATTTAAGCCATGGCCTTGTTCATCTGTAACATAAGGTTTTTTCATTCTATGATCAGCTGAATTTCACTTGGTTCATTTTGTGTTCCCAAATAAATGGGTAGGGGGAGGGAGAGAAGGTGTGTGTTTAGAAGCTCCCATTTATCAGCTACAGGTATAAACTAGGGATTAAAATTTATAGGCAGTAAAAATTTGATTAAATTTCGTTGTAGCATTTCTGAGTATTTTAACTCACAATTTTACTGCTTTGGGTAGGAAAGTACAGTATGGCATTTATGGTGGGTTTTTTGTTTGTTTGTTTGTTTGTTTGTTTGTTTATAGTAAATCTCAGTGAAATTATTAATTCAGAGGACTGAATCCACGGAATCTTGGTCAGCCCCAGAACAGTCCCATGATACAATTTTCACACCCCTGACACATCTCTTTCATTATGAAATCTAATGTTGTGGGTTTGGCTCATTTCAAGTGTTGCCTGTTCATTTTAAACAGTGTATAAGATATTCTCTAATGTGATCATTTTGTAGATTAGAACACTTAAAAGCAGTTCTGAAGACTTTGTGCTTGACTTACTTCAGTTTTATAAATTCATTCAGTGCAACTTCCATTCTTCACAGATCTCATCTTCTGCACTTTGTTACTTAAGCTAAATCTTTCTTTCTTCCTTGTAACATTAGAGAACAAGTCTTACAAGGAGCAGCTGAGGGAGCTGGGATTGTATAGCTTGTAGTAAAGAAGGATCGGGTGAGACTTTTCTGTATTTGACAATTACGTTAAAGTAGGTTGTAGAGAGGAACACTTCTCCCAAGCACCAAGTGATAAGACACAGAGAAATGGCCTCAAGATGTGCTGGGGGAGGTTTAAATTGGATATTAGGAGGAATTTATTTACTGAAAGGGTTGTGTGGCATTGGAATAGGTTGCCAAGGGAAGTGGTTGAGTCACCAACTCTGGATGCAGGAGCATGGAATCCATGAAGGAGCAGAGGAGATGAAGTTTCAGGAACTGACCACAGCCCCCATTCTCCATTGCCCTGTGCTACTTGGGGTAGAAGAGGGTGGATGGGGGAAGGTGTTTTTAATTTGCTTTTTGCTATTCACTGCTCTAGTTTGTCAGTAATAGGTAATGAATTTTATTAATTTCCCTGAGTATGTTTTGCCAGTGACGATAATTGTTGAGTGATTTCCATGTCCCTTGAGCCCTTTTCATCATATTTTCTCCCCCTTTGAGGGGGGGAGTGAGAGAGCGGTTGAAGTGGAGCTCAGCTGCCCAGCTGGGTAAAACCACCACAAAGGGTGGAAGAATGTCTATGATACTGAAGTCTGTTGATAACATAATTTGCATGATCTCCTAGGCTGGAAACTGGTCATTAATCTGCTTGACCTGGAAACTGGTCGGTAATCTGCTTGACCTCTATGGAAGACCTCCACGGGGAAGGTTTATGGTAAAAATAAAAGCCCTCAATATTGCTCCCTTGTCCTGGGTTTTGCTGGGATAGAGTTATTTTTATTTGTAGAGGCTTGTATGTTGCTGTGTTTTTGATTTTTGTTGTTGTTGTTGTTAAAATAGTAACACAAAAACATTTTAGTTCTTTCAGTGTGGTGCTTGCACAGGGCCATGGAATTTTCAGCTTCTCATACTGTCCTGCCAGTGAGGAGGCTGGGGGTGCACCAGTAGCTGGGAGGGGCACAGCTAGGACAGCTGGCTTAGACTGATCATAGGGATGTCGCATGTCATGTGTCATCATGCTTAGAAATAAACACTGGTGGGGGTGGTTGGAAATGAGGAAGAGAGGGACATTTGTAGTGATGGCATTTGTCTTCCCAAATAGCCATTATGAATGATGGGCCCTGCTTTCCTGGAAATGGCTGAACACCAGCTACCAGTAAGAAGTAGTGACTGGATACCTTGTTCCTCTTTGCCTGCAAACACAGCTTTTGTTTTACCTAATAAACTGTCTTTATCTCAACCCACTAGTTCTCAGAATTTTACCTTTCCAATTCTCTTCCCCATACCACCTAGGGAGAGTGTGTGAGTAGCAGTGGTGCTGAGCTGCCCGCTGGGGTTAAATCATGACATCCATATATCAAACTTATGAGGCTGATAGCCTGATGGATAAAACCAAATAATTTTATGAACAAATTCAAATTTCAATTTTTATTCCCTAAGATAAAAACACTTTCTGCATGCAGATGAAGTTTCATAAAACATACTACACAAGACATAGAATAATAGATACATGTACCACCTGCACTACAAGAGGATGCCACACAAATAAAGCACTGTAAACAGAATCATGATACTTGTATACACTCTAAAACATTTTTTTTTCCTGTATGTCAGGCTTCAGATATACAGAAGCTTTAAGAAAACCAAAGCCCACAGGAACTGTGGGCAAGATGTTGAAAATCGATTCTCTGCACTACTAGTAATCAGATTGTTCAAATGTTTTTGAGGAAAAATGGAAACTGGAAACTAAAATTGCTCATTTTGATAATATGTACATGTTCTCTGCGACACACAATCCTTCTCAGCACCAATACTCCAAACCAGAACAATGATCTACTGTTATTCATGTTTTGGTAGCCTGCTTCCATGGCAGTCTTCAAAGAAGCTCTGTGATAAACCACTTCTCCAAAACACGTGAAGTAGAAGTGATTTTCTCTGCTGTGGACAGGGAACTCAAGGGAAAGTTTCAAATTCTCAATAACTGTAAATCAGTTTAAAATAAAATAAAATAAAATAAAATAAAATAAAATAAAATAAAATAAAATAAAATAAAATAAAATAAAATAAAATAAAATAAAATAAAATAAAATAAAATAAAAATAAAAATAAAAATAAATAGATAAGGAAGTCCCCTGACAAGCATTTGTTAAACTTCAGGGGTTAGTGACATCGGATTTTTCTTGGCCGTTTCTTTAGATATTGGTGGCTTCTATGATGGAAACATGCTTATTAAGCAGTATAACTCTCCACTGGGCCAGGTTTAGTGAGGAAATGACATCTTAATTATGGGATACCTATGAGTTTCAGCAGCATGATTCTGTAGAAATAGAAAATGAGGTGACTGCAGTGGAGATGATTGTTTATGTTATCATACAATAAGGTTGCTTCAAAAATCCTTCAGTGTCCCAACTCTGTGAAGCCATGTGAGCACCTTTACATGTGCATCAGTTTATATGGGAAAGTTTTGGCAGAAGCTTGATGCTTGCCTCCTCTCTGAGGCCAGGCTGGGGCTGCCTGGTGCCGAACACAGCTGTTTCTAGCTGGTTTCAACAGCCCCCACTGCAGGGCATAGCTGGGCCTACCAATGACTTTGGTAGTGCCTTAGGGAAATGGATGTAAGAAACATGAAAAAATGGGTTTCATAAGCAGCTTTGAGAGAGTGGAGTGAGAAGAATGTGTAATAAACAACCCTGCAGACACCAAGGTCAGTGAGGAAGGAGGGGGAGGAGGTACTCAAGCCACCAGAGCAGAGATTCCCCTACAACCTATGGAGAAGACCACGGTGAAGCAGGTTGGCCCCTGCAGCCCATGAGGAGGAAGATGTCAGAGGAGATACCCACTCTATAGCCCACAGAGGACTCTGCACTGCAGCAGGCAGATATACCCTGAAGAAAGCTGCTGCCCACAGAGCATGCATCTGACAGGAACTGTGGCACACTGGAGCCCCACGCTGGTGCATTCTGAAGTTTCTGAAAGACTGTACCCCTGGAGAGGACCTGTGATGGAGCAGTTCTTGAAGAATTGTGGCCTGTGGGAAGGACCCCACTGGAGCAGTTCAGGAAGGATTTTAGTATACATGAGGGACCCCACACTGGAGAAATGGAGAAGTGCGAGGAGTTTGCAAAGCACTGTAACCCTGTTGTTTGTAAAGCAATATGGCCACACTGGAGCAGGGTAGAAGTGTGAGGAGGAAGGAGCAGTGAACTGTTTTGTACAGACCACAGTTCCCATTCCCCATTTAACTGTAGCACTCAGCAGGATGAGGAGGTGGAAGAGTCAGAAATGAAGGAGTGAAGTTGAGCCTGGGAAAAAAAAGGGTGTAGAAGAAAGTGTTTTTATTGTTTTGTTATTATTTCTCACCACCCTACCCTATTTTATATTAGCAAAAATTAAATTTATTTTCTCCACATCAAGTCAGCCTTGCCCATGACAATACATGCTAAGTGGACTCCTAGACTTGTCATGACCCATCAACTTAATTGTACTTTCTCCCTTTTGCCTGTTGAGCAGGGGGAGCAAAAGAATGGCTGGATGGAGTTCTGGCAGTCTACCAAGGTCAAGCCACTACAGATACACCTGCATGAGAGTGTCTGCACAGACATGCACACACACATGCATGTGCCTACTGTGAGAGCATTCCTAATATAACCCAGCACTGACACAATCATGCAGGTGTATGCTGCATAGGAACTGTGTTGCATGGGAATTATGCTGCTAATATGAACTAATGCTACAAGAGTGGTTTTGTATTTTTTAAATCAACACAGCCACCTGTAGTCTTTACATTTGCTGCAATTAAAGAACTAGAGGTCTTTCCATTACAACTCCCTTTCTTGGAGGTCTTGTTTTATAAATATAACCACCTTCTATATTTTAATGCTTTTATCTTAAAAGTATTCTTTGAATTACATTCTTGAATGTGTTTCAAGTGGCATTTATTGTGCCTTTGTTGTAAATACTGACAATCAATTTCTAAACTGAAAATCATTTTGTATATCAAGAGAATGCTGCCATCAATGCTGTATCAACAGAATGCTGGTTTTGGCTGAGAATTACAGGTTAAGCTTGATTTCCAGCCCAATTACAGTGCACAGCAATCTTTGCAACACTATTCCAACTTAACAAAAGAACAGTCTTGCTAGATCTTGACATTCCAATCAAATAATTTATGATTAATGGAATGAATCAACAAGAGAATTGAACTGCAAAGAATCCTCTGTCTGCCAATTCTGTAATAAATGTGTTTCTGAGTAATGTTTTATAACACTGCTAGTGGGGACTGCTAATCTGTATAACTGAAATAAATTAACAGGAGAGCTTTGGCTAAAAGAGTGAGGAGTTATATAAATGCCATTGTGTAACACAACAATGCAGGAGTTTGTTTACACTGAGTTTGTCAGGATCTCCATGTGAGATAGGGTTAATAGACTTCTTCAGACAAATCCATCTTCAACTAAAGGCTAACAAAGCAGTTATTAAAAAAAAAAAAAAAAAAAAAATACGGCTTGTTAAAAACCTCTGTTAAATTTGTATGTACAATTCGTGAATGCAACTAGAATCTTTAAACATATTAATCATTTGGCTTAAATGTTAAAAGCAACATTCTATATGCAATACTTCTTATATATATATAAAATGCATCTGTGAGTTTTTGTGTTTTGTTTTCTGTTTGGTTTTGTTTTTTAAAGAAAAAGTAAAATAGAAACAATATTAGGCTTGATTTCCCTGAACCTATGAATAAACACCTATTCAAAGTCTCCCTGCTTTCAGCTTCCAAAAATATACTGGTTTTGATATGAGCCTGAAACTCTCCTTCAGAGAATCACAGAATAAGAGAACCCCAAAATGGCTGAGGTTGGAAGGGACCTCTGGAGATCATCTAGTCCAGCACCCCTGCCAAGCAGGGTCACCTAGAGCATGTTGCACAGGATTGCATCCAGGCTGATTTTGAATATCTCCAGAGGAGACTCCACAACCTCTGTGGGGCAGCCTGTTTCAGTGCTCTGTCACCTTCACAGTAAAGTGTTTTCTCATAGTCAGAGGGAACTTTCTGTGTTTCAGTTTGTGCTCATTGCCTCTTGTCCTGTCTCCGAGCACCCCTGAAAGGAGTCTGGTCCCATCCTTTTGACAGACTCCCTTCAGGTATTTATATATAGTGATAAGATTCCCTCTCATTCCTTCTCTAAGATAAACTGGCCCAACTCTCTCAGCCTCTCGCCATGAGACAGATGCTTCAGTCCCCTAATGATCTTCACAGCCCTACACTGGACTTGCTCCAGAAGCTCCATGTCCCTCTTGTACTGGGGAGTCTAGAACTGGAGACAGTACTCCAGGTGAAGCCTCACCAGGGCTGAGTAAAGAAGGAGGATCACCTCCCTCAGCCTGCTGGCAACACTCTTCCGAATGCAGCCCAGGAGACCACTGGCCTCCTTGGACACAAGGCCACAGTGCTGACTCGTGGTTAACCTGCTGTCCACCAGGACTCCCAAGGGCTGCCTTCCAGCAGATCACCTCCAATCTGTAATGGTACATCTGTTTATTCCTCCCTAGGTGCAGGACCTTGCACTTTCCTCTGTTGAACTTCATGAGGTTCCTCATTGCCCAGTGCTCCAGCACCTCCAGGTCCCTCTGAACGGCAGCACAGCCCTCTGGTGTATTAGACACTCCTCCCAGTTTTGTGTCATCTGCAGATTTGCTGAGGGTGCACTCTGTTCCACCAAACAGGTCACTGATGAGTGAGTTAAATAAGCCTGGATCGAATACAAACCTCTGGGGGACACCATTAGCTAGAGGCCTCCAGCTAGACTCCTGTACACTGCTAAGCACAACCCTCCAAGCTCTGCCATCCAGCCAATTCTCAGTCCACCTCACTGTCCATCCCACATTTCCTGAGCTTACCTATGAGGATGTTATGGGAGACTGTTTTGAAAGCCTCACTGAAGTCAAGGCAGACAATATCCTCTGCTGCATCTACCCATCCAGTTGTCCATCATAGAAAGCTATCAGATTGGTTAAGCATGATTTACCCTTGGTGAATGCATGCTGACTAGCCTCCATGTGCTTATCTTTCTGATCCTTGCCATTACACTATATATGTACTTGATACTCTCAAGCTTTTATAACTCACTTCTAGCATTGAATACTTTTTGAGAAAGAAATAGCAAATCTCTCTATGTACTTGCCATTATGCAGTGCAAGTCTGTAGGTAATATCAGGGCAATCTCTAAAGAAAAAATGTCATTTAAATCACACAATTTCCATTCTTATTATTCAGCATTTTTCTCATGTTTAAACACAAATCTTGATTAGCTACAGTGTACAATCACATGCTGAGTGATCCACTATGATCCATACGTTTGTTATTGAAATAGGTAAGATAGACAATAGATAATGCAAAAACAGTGCAGAAAGAATTTTTTTCCAACTGTATTACAGACGGTACATATCAGAGTTCTATGAATATAAATCACAGAATCACAGAATTTCTAGGTTGGAAGAGACCTCAAGATCATCGAGTCCAACCTCTGACCTAACGCTAGCAGTCCCCACTAAACCATATCCCTAAGCTCTACATCTAAACGTCTTCTAAAGACTTCCAGGGATGGTGACTCCACCACTTCCCTGGGCAGCCTGTTCCAGTGTCTAACAACCCTTTCAGTAAAGAAGTTCTTCCTAACATCTAACCTAAAACTCCCCTGGCGCAACTTTAGCCCATTCCCCCTCGTCCTGTCACCAGGCACGTGGGAGAACAGGCCAACCCCCACCTCACTACAGCCTCCTTATGGTATCTGTAGAGAGCAATAAGGTTGCCCCTGAGCCTCCTTTTCTCCAGGCTGAACAAGCCCAGCTCTCTCAGCCGCTCCTCGTAGGCCTGTTCTCCAGGCCCCTCACCAGCTTCGTCGCCCTTCTCTGCACCCGCTCAAGCACCTCGATGTCCTTCTTGTAGCGAGGGGCTCAAAACTGAACACAGTACTCGAGGTGCGGCCTCACCAGAGCCGAGTACAGGGGGACGATCACCTCCCTAGACCTGCTGATCACGCTGTTTCTTATGCAAGCCAGGATGCTGTTGGCCTTCTTGGCCACCTGAGCACACTGCTGGCTCATATTCAGCCAACTATCAACCATCACTCCCAGGTCCTTCTCTGCCTGGCAGCTCTCCAACCACTCATCTCCCAGCCTGTAGCTCTGCTTGGGGTTATTGCACCCCAGGTGCAGGACCCGGCACTTGGCCTTGTTAAACTTCATGCAGTTGACCTCAGCCCATCGGTGCAGCCTATCCAGATCCTCCTGCAGAGTTTTCCTACCCTCAAGCAGATCAACACATGCACATAGCTTGGTGTCATCTGCAAACTTACTGAGGGTGCACTCAATGACCTCGTCCAGATCATCGATGAAGATATTAAAGAGGACTGGCCCCAGCACCGAGCCCTGGGGAACGCCACTAGTAACTGGCCTCCAGCTGGACTTGACTCCATTTATCACGACTCTTTGGGCCCGGCTATCCAGCCAGTTTCTAACCCTTCTTGTTGTCCTTGACATCCCTTGCCAGATTTAATTCCAAATGAGCCTTGACCTTCCACATTGCCCTTGACCTTCCTCATTGCATCACTACATACACTGACAATGTCCCTATATTCCTTCCAAGTGGCCTGTTCAAAATAAACTGTGAATATCTGCTGCAATGAAACACACACTGCAAATTTAAGGCAAATTCAGCTGCACAGATACATATGATCATCCCTGTAAAGCAGTAATCAAAGAGATGTGTATAGATCTGTAATGGTATACAACTATTAAAATCTTTTCTTAATGGTATACAACTTATAAAATACAACTATTTTATTTTCTTTTTGTCATGATTTATTTATGTGACATCTGTCACATGACATACCAGATACTCAGGGGATTTAGAAAAGGTCAACAGAAAAGGTTGCTATAGATTCTTTCAAAATTATTGGCAAGCTATGTATCAGATTACAATGCTATGTACTAGAACAAGGAAGTGGATACAACCACTCTTTCTCTTGTAAGAAAGTCAGGAATAAATGTCAGAAGAGAACCAGGGAAGGAAAGTAGTGCGGAAAGCATTCTGTACCAATGGGCTTTTGTGCCCTTCATAAAACTTGCTCCCATCCCCAGTTCTTGATAGTAATTCCCCTTTTGGTAAACTAAAGTGATAACATTCTTTTCATAAACAAAAGGAAGCTATATGCTGTTCAGCTGGTTTAAACAGCAGTCCATGATGCTGGTTTTTTGCAGTCCAGGATGCAATTGGCCTTCTGAGCTGCAGGTGTGCACTGCCGGCTCATGTCAATGTTTTCATCCACTAGAATCCCCAATTTCATTGCATCAGGGTTGTTCTCAGTGTATTCTTCTCCCAGTCTATCCTCCTGTCCGGGATTGTCCTGAACCATGTACAGCACCCTGTACTTGGAATTGTTGAACTTCATAAGGTTCTAGCCAATTTTCTAGCTTGTCCATGTCCCTCTGGATGACATCCTTTCATTCTGCTGTGTGGACTGTACCACTCAGCTTGGTGTCATCTGTAATCTTATTGAGGGTGCACTCAATAGCATTTTCTATGTTGCTGACAAAGATATTAAATAGTACTGGCCCCGAGACAGATCCCTGAGGAACACCCCTCATCACCAGCCACCACTTAGACATCTTAGACACTTAGCACCACTCTCTGGGTACAACCTTCAAGTCATTTCTTTATCCACTGAATGGTAAACCTTTCACCCCCATGCCTCTTCCATTCGGAGATCAGAATGTCATGTGTGACAGTGTCAAAGTAGACATCCAGGTAGATGACATTGGTTAGTCATGCCTTGTTAACTGGTGCAGTCTCTCCATCATCATCATAGAAGGCTACCAGATTGGTCAGGCACAATCTGCCTTTAGTGAAGCCATGTTGGCTGTCTTAGATCCCTATCCTGCATGTGCCTTAAGATTGATTCCAGGAGTATCTGTTCCACAATATTCCCAGGCACAGAGGTGAGGCTCACCGATCTGTAGTTCCCCAGATCCTCCTTTCTACCCTTTGAAAAATGGGAGTGGTGTTTACCTTTTTCTGGTCACCAGAGACATCAACTGACTAACAGGACTTTTCAAATATGATGGGGAGAGGCTTGTCAACTCCGTCAGCAAATTCCCACATGACCTTGAGGTGCATGATATCAGGCCCCATAGAGTTGTAGCTGTTCAGTTTGATTAGGTGGTCTTGAACCTGCTCTTCACTTATAGTGAGAGGGACATTGCTTCCCCACCTCTTGCCTAAAGAGTCAGGTATTTGAGAGATGTAAGAAGCCTAACAGTGAAGGCTGAGACAAACAAGTTGCTGAGTACTTCTCCATGTCTGTTGTTACGAGTTCTCCTTTCTCATCCATCACAGGGGGTACACTCTCCCTGGCCTTTCTTTTCTGAGCAATGTACCTATAGAATACATTCATGTTATTCTTTGCATCCTTGCACATCCAAACAGCACCCCCACAGTCTTTCCAGGCCACATCCCTGCTTCCACTGCCTGTGCATTTCCTTCTTGTGCTTCAGTTTGATCATCAGGTCCTTGCACAACCATCCAGGTTTTCTCTCTTCCCTGCTCACTTTCTTACACAGGAGAATGGAGAGTTCATGGACTCTAAGAAAACCACATCTTTGTTTTGTTTTGTTTTGTTTCTCAGTAACTGAATATATTTTAATTGAGAATAAATTAGTTTCCACAAGTCAAGTATATTTTGTCTTGATGGTAATTGGTAAACAATCTCCCTGTCTTTACCTCAATCCAATTCTATAAGCAGAATGTGAAAGCAAAGAACAAGTATTCCTATGTCTTCATTTCTCCTGAAAGTTTGCCTGTCAAATGTCCCTTTTTTAAGGTCCCTCAAGATTTATCTAATCCTTGCTTAAAGCTGGAAGAAAGATTTATTTTTTTTCTTGCCACCTTCTCCAACCACCTTGCATGAGTTTGTTCGAACTGCCAGCTTGCGCTGCTGTTCCTGGACAATCTGACCTCTTAAAATTCTTTCTTGTCTTCTCCTGGCCAGATTGAAGTCTTGCAGTTCTTTAATCCTTGAGAAGTCTTGTGATCTCTTTCTTCTCAAAATTAACACTTCAGATGTGTAGGAAGGGCTCTCTGGTGTGTTTGCAGTGTTTGCCTGTTGTGCATGTGGCTGGGTTTTGTTTTTGTTTTGTTTTGTTTTGTTTTTCCTTTCCTTTGTGCTTCCTGTTTAGCCACCTTTCACTGGATACTTTTATAACCCATCATAAACATATGTGCGAAACCTGTAAAGATTCTTTAAAACAGCAGAGAACTCAGTATGATTTCAGCATGGCTTATCATGAGTTTCAAGCATGCTCTTTGTAAATCAACATACAGTCTTTTCTGGGAAGAATCCATGATTTTAAATTGCATTAAAAGAGTGTCCAGCTTGAAAATTCTGCATTTGAACACCACGTGTTTTAGAAAAGTCACTTCCTAGCTAGATAACACACTAGATCTAATTCTAATCTCCCAGTTTCCAAACTGGGAGAAGAGTCAGAAGAGTTATACAAACCAAATCCTAATTTTGGGATATTTTTGTAATGCACATACATAATATGACTAAAAGTATTGTATTGCACAAAATAGTTTATGCATTATAGGATAAGAAAATATTCATACAAAATACTTTCTCAGGGAACAGTGTACTAAATCTCCTATGAATATATTTTTAAGTTTAAATCTGTGCAAATATTCTAGTGCTGCAAATGTTTAGCTTTAATGTGAACTGCTTCATTTTTTTCCTACTTGCAAAACTCTTGTTGAAATATACATAAAGCATAAGTAACTACATACTGCTGAAGAAATAACAAAGCAGTAATTGTTTTATTTTACTTGCTTTTTTTAAGTGTAAGAAAACAGACCATTTTACATAGTCATTACATCAATTTGTTTCAAGTTCTTTCTTACCCTATGGCCATTGAATATGTTTTTCCACATTTTTACTATTATATTTCAGATCTCAAAGATTGCAGTAAATTGCCATAGCAAAAATGAACAACACAACCTAAAGTGTTTGACCAATGGCAAAACAGCTTTATTTATTTATTTGTTTATTTGTTTTAATATCTCCTTCAGGCTTCCATTCTGTTATCCCCTTTCTTTTTTTTCTCACATTTATTTTTCCAATAGTTAAGCAACTCATGTCACCTGTTCAGCCAAGTGCACAGCATTAATACCTTTGGAATTCAAAATGCAGAAATCATATATCATTCAAAGGCAAGCATACAGAAATGACAAGCAAAATGGACTGATGCATCCATAAATATAAGTGGAGTAGCAGTCTTGAATATTTTAGAACTTCTTGTAGCATGCATGAGTGATAACAGGATTTTTCCACCTTCCTATAATAATTAAAATCCTTGATGAGTTTTGCCTCTGTTGTGATGTATTTCAAATAATAAATTGATAACAAATTTTGTTGACACAGAGACACTCAAAAACATCACGTGTAAGGGTCTTTCAATTACCTTTGTATGTACTCATTCTAACTGATTAGATAGCTTCAGGAACTAATGGTAGGACTCAAAGCCTTTGGATTCTGAATTACTGTTCTAAATCCAACAGAAAATTTAAAATGAGTAAAGATCATCTGCTTGCTTCTTTGCCAATGCAGAAAAAAAAAAAAAAAAATCTGATATTCATGTAGTTCCTAGTAGACATGTCACCACATATCAAAAATTGACAATAATTGTTGGTATTTAGAAACCTCACTGTAAAATCTGGATCAATTTCTGATTTTTCCTGGATTTTTTATGAATCTGAATCCATATTTGACTGAATTGCCTAGAGTCACTAGAGTCCCTGAGATGGTAACACACATCTCGGTGGAGAGCAGCAGTACAGGAGAGTCTTTATATGACATTGTTCAACTTTCCCTGTCTTCTTTGGTGTTTTGAAGATGACTGTAAGCATTTATCCTACTACTGTATAACATTACTGTCTATTACAGATTCAGACCTGTTCTTCTGCAATTGCAAGTAGAACAAGACAGGATATTTTATCATGACTCTTGCAGCATGTTGGATTTCCTCCTACATATAAAGAGAGTATAGAGATTAGTATTGCACAGTGAATATTGAATTGAAAACCAAGCTTCATCAAAATTAGTGGAAATCTGGGTATGTATTATGGAGTTGGTTTTAATGTAATACTTTTTATTTCTCTCTCATAGTATGCTTACTGGAGAAAAGAGAAGAAAAAGAAAATAGAAAGGGCAGGGGAGTGGAGGGGAGTGGAGGGGAGTGGAGGGGAGTGGAGGGGAGTGGAGGGGAGTGGAGGGGAGGGAAGGGAAGGGAAGGGAAGGGAAGGGAAGGGAAGGGAAGGGAAGGGAAGGGAAGGGAAGGGAAGGGAAGGGAAGGGAAGGGAAGGGAAGGGAAGGGAAGGGAAGGGAAGGGAAGGGAAGGGAAGGGAAGGGAAGGGAAGGGAAGGGAAGGGAAGGGAAGGGAAGGGAAGGGAAGGGAAGGGAAGGGAAGGGAAGGGAAGGGAAGGGAAGGGAAGGGAAGGGAAGGGAAGGGAAGGGAAGGGAAGGGAAGGGAAGGGAAGGGAAGGGAAAGATTTCTCTTCTCTCAGCTGAAGAGTCCCAGCTTTCTTAGCCTTTCCTCAGAGGAGAGATGCTCCAGGTCCTTCAACATCTTGGTGGCCCTTCACTGGACCCTCACCATGTTCCCATGTCTCTCTTGTACTGGGGATCCCAGAACTGGACACAGTTCTCCAGGTGTGACCTCACCTGTGCTGAGGAAAGTGGAAGAATCACCCTTCTTGACTTGCTGGCAATACCTTGCCTAGTGCAGTGCAGGATACCATTAACCTTCTTAAAGGCAAGGCCACATTGCTGACTCATATACAACTTGGTTTCCACCAGGACTCCCACATCTTTCTCTGCTAAGTTACTTTCTAGCTGGGTGGAGCCCAGCAAGTACTGGTGTCTGGGATTGTTCCTCACCAGGTGCAGGACTTAGCACTTCTCATTGTAGAACTGACAAGGCTTCTGTCAGACCATTTCTTCAGCCTATCTAGGTCACTCTGGATGGCAGAAAACCCCTCTGACATAGCAGCCACTTCTCTCAGTTTTGTGTCATCTGCAGCCTTGCTGAGGGTGCACTCTATTCCTTTGTCCAGTACATTCACTAAGATATTAAACAGGATTGGACCCAGTATTGACCCCTGGGGTACACCACTAGTTACTGACCTCCAGCTAGACATCATGCCACAGGTCACCATGCTGCAGACTCAGCCATTCAGCCAGTTTTCAGTCCACCGCACTATCTGCCCATCCAGTTCATACATCACTAGCTTGTCTGTGAGGATCCTACGGGAGACAAATTCAAAGGCCTTACTGAAGTCCAGGTATACAATATCCACCATTGTTCCCTCATCCACCAGGCTGCTCATTTCATTGTAGAAGCTTATCAGGTTGCTCAAGCATGATGTACCTTTGGAGAATCCATGCTGGCTACTCTGATGATTTTCTTGTCCTTCATGTAAATGATAATGTTTTCCAGGATTAAATGTCCCATCACTTTCCTAGGGATCAAGGAAAGGCTGGCCAACATGTAGTTGCATAATTCTTCCTTCCTGCCCTTCTTGAAGATAGGAGTGATATTTAATCTCCCCCATGCACTTCTAAAGAGAGTGGACTCACAATGACATCAGCCAACTCCCTCCACTGACTGCAATTTTTATGGTTTAACGCCGGCTGAGCACCACACAACCACTCACTTACTCTCACTCAACCCACTTAGGGATGGGTGAGAAAATCAGAAAGGCAAAAGTGTGAGAACTCATGGGAGATAAAGAGATTATACTAGGTAAAGTAAAAGCCATAAGTGCAAGCAGAGCAAAGCAAGGAATTAATTCACTACTTCACATTGGCAGGCAGGTGTTCAGCTAATTGCCAGCAAAGCAGGGCTCTTTATGCATAAAGATTTCTTGCTAAGACGATTGCCATCACTTCGAACATCCCTCCCTTCCTCCTTCTTTATCCCAGCTGTTATTGCTGACCATGGTTCCATATGGTATTGGACATCTCTATGGCGAGTTTGGTTCATCTGTCCTGGCTGTGTCCCCTTCCAGCTTCTGGTGGACCCTGAGCCTCATTACAGGCAGGGTAGCAGCAGAAGATGAAAAGTCCTTGGCTCTGTGTGAGCAGTGCTCTGCAACAAGTAAAAACATTGGTGTGTTATCACAGCCAATTTTATCAAAAATCCGAAACACATCATATAAACCTCTACGAAGTAAGTTAACTCTATCACAAACAAAACCATTATAGCAGCCCATCAGGTCCTATGCACTTTAAGTATGTGGGGTCTATGTAAGTATTCCCTGATCTGATCCTCTTCCACAATTACATCTTCCCTGTTCCAGCCTTTCCCCAGGTCTCTGGGACTTGGGATTCCTGAAGGCTGATCTTGCTGGTAAAGGCTGAGACAAAGAAAGCTGTCCTAACTCAGCCACTTCCATGTGTTGTGTAACCAAGTCTCCTATTTCATTCAGCATTGGGCCCACATTTTCTGTAACTTTTCTTTTGTCGCCAATGTACTTACTGAAACTTTTCTTATTGATTTTGACATTTCTCTCTGAATTCAATTCAACTTGGGCATTAGCCTTCCTAACATCATCCCTGTGTGTTTGGACAGTGTCTCTGTATTCTTCTAAGGTTACCTGTCATTAATTCCACCCTCTGTATGATGCCTTTTTGTGTTCGAGTTTAGTCAGGAACTCCTTGTTCAACCACACAGGCTTCCTGGTCTTTTTACCTAACATCCTATTTGTTGGGATGCACGTCTCTCAGGCTTGGATTAGGTGATCCTTGAACATTAACCAGCTTTTTTTGACCTCTCTTCTTTCCAGAGACTTATCTCTGAATCATTACTGGGTGGAAAGTCTGTTAGTATTTGAGAGACCAGTGAATATCAGTTTGCATATGAGGTGAAAGAGGAAGGGTTTGTGTTTATATTTCACTAGGGAACTTCAGTCCTGACCAACAAGGAACAAAAAGCATGTTCAAACTGTTATGTTTATATATGTTTGGGTTTTGTTAATGTTCATATGCGTGCATCTAAAGATGTTACTCTCTGTGTTATTTGTATGTCCTGCTATTTGCAGTTTTTTTGTCTGTATATGTGCATCCTTGTAATTCACAATTACATTTCTTACTGTCTGATCCTGCAATTAGGAGCAGCAAGAGATTCAATCTAACAAACTAGGAAGGAGAAATCCTGTGGCTTTCTTGGTCCACCACATTTGGCTACACCCTAAACAAAATGAAGTTGTGTTTTGAGTTACCAGGAGTTGCTAATGACTTTGTGTTCCTTCTTCTCCCCCTCCTTCCTCCTCCCATATATATTCTAAATAAATAAATAAATAATCTGCATTAGCTGAAATTTCATTAGCTGAAATAAAATGAATGTTAGTGCCCCATCTTGGAATTTTATTTCAATATAAAAAACATCACACTTTTTTTTTTTTTTTTTTTAACAGATAAATGATTCCTTTAAGTTAGTCCATTAATTTAGTCCATTCAGTAAATTATAAATCCTAGACTTCATCCCTTCAGAGATCTGTACATGAGTCAACTGTCTGTATAAGTCATTTGATTTTAGCTACAGAATCAGTAAGCAGCAGGAGGATCCTTTAGGAACAGTCTTTGAAATGTATATGCAGAAATGACTTTGAGTTGTCTTGTTTATACAAAGAGGTATGTAGACACAGTAAGGCAGGTAATAAACCAAAGCAGTATTTCAAGGAAATGTTTGTAAAATTCTCTTTTCAGTCAAGCTATCTGGCATATCACACTTGCATCAGCTTTGCTGAACTTGTGGTGCAATAAAAGATAACTAATATCTCACTGAAGAATTTTTCAGTGCCTAGAGTACAGTATTATCAGTTGCTTTTCCAGGAGAAAATGGAGCTATTAGAATGATCATGGCATGGGTAGAGGAATTTGCAGAGCAAATTCTCTTATGTGTTAGCAGTTTGATAGATCTATGGCAGTTCTGCATGACTGCACATTAAAAGAGCCATGTTAAATTTTTGTTGGGAATGATGAAGATTGAAATCAAAATGGCATATAACAAAGGTGCAGCATAAACAGTGATCTAAGTGATCTAAGTCTGGACTCCAGGTTGTAACCTGCTGAACTGAATGAATTGAGATGGCCTTGTCTATTCCAAATAGAATTATAAGTGTAGTTGTCCACTTCCCAATGGTGAAATTAGATTCCCGTAATAAAAACATCATGGATACAGCTACCAATCTGCATATATATACTACAAAGTAACTGTTCCTGCAAAGAACTGCAGTTTATTACGTTGTGTTTGTGGTACTAGGAATAATTGCTCCTGTAACAAACTGCTGACTGAGTTTAGAAGAGAATGAGTTTTCCATCCAAAAATGCAAGAGTGCATGCTTTAAATGGTGACAATACAGAAAATCCTGAAAACCTGTTTTCACCAGAAGGAAAGAAAGTATGTCTATAAACTGCATTGCCCTAGGAAAGCCAGAATTTCTAATCAGTTCACCAATACCCTTTTAACTGCTGCTTACTTTCTAGTCAGAGCCACCAGCTTTCCTTAGAAATTGCTAATTATTTTTTACTGTCCTTTGCATAGCTAGGCAGGCTTGTACTATTTTTTATCTGCCTAATAAATATGTAATGCATTATTTAAAGTTTATCAAGACTGATTTATTTTTTCCTCTCAAATATGTCCAGCATGTTTTCCATGTTCCATTTTCATTTAAGTTCATTTAATCATCTTAGTGTGATGTGATCTGTCTTTTAACTAATGATCTTTCTTTATTACTGTTACCATATTTTTCTTCAATAATCTCTCTCAACACGATCCAGTCTTACAGTAAGTCTTACGGGGTAATCAACAGCTTTTAGGAAATCTGTTTAAATCACTGGAACTCATGGATGTGAATATCACATGTTTATTGTCTCCAGAACTGAAGCCAATTGCCTTAGTCTCTGGAAAGAAAAGAAAAAAGAAAAAAAAAAAAAAAGTCTCATATACCCCAGAAGCTATGTTGCCTCTCATATCTCTTCAACTATAAATATTCTAAATCCTAATTTGACACTGACTGAAAGGTAAAACATGACATACTTGACAAAGGTACACAAATACAGCAGTGGTCACTTTTATCAACAAATAAAGAAAAAACTCCACCTCAGAATAAAATCAATTGAGATGAACATTTCTGTAAAATGGAAAAAGAAAGATTCCTGAAATATATCTGCACAAATTCACTGAGGCACTTTCTTTGTGCTTGAGACCTTGATAGATCATACCAAGCTATAGGAAGCACTGATTCAACAAAATTATTACCATGATGGGTAACTGTAGATTTTGTCAAAGTAGTTGGCATAAAATTATGAAAGCTGTTTAATATATGTATACATGTATATATATATAAATGGACACAAACAAATATTTTGCCTATTTCTAAATAACACATCAGAAACTTCATTTTGTGATTTCAAAAATGGGAATGATCACAGGATTTCCTAAAGGCTGGAATTATACACTAATTCTAGTTCTATATCTTGTGGTAATTCACAGTTTACTAAATACATATTTTTATATATTTTTAATATTATTATCTATTTTATGATATATATAATTTATATTTTTTACATAAAAATACATATTTAAAAAAAATATTGAAAAAAGCTTGGTGAATACTTTGGGAAGAACCAAAGAGACACACTTGCCCACGGTATCATGAGCTTCAGTTCAGAAATGACTACAGCTCACTAGTTGTGAAGAAATGCCTCTCAGCATTGTGCTTTTCAGTTGGCATGACTGGAAGAGATGACATTGCAGATCTCTGAGAAGCAGCCTAGGAGCTCAGGGAGACTGCTTTGGCCTCAAGCTGACTGTCTGTATCTAAGCAGAGTTCTGAACAAAGATGACTGGAAGAGTGATGAGCTATCATCTTCTACTCTATCAGAAAGCTACAAAGGAATTCTGTTTACAGTCTTTGGCCTTTCTCCCATTGCAGTAGTACTTCCAGGAGGACTAATTAAATGCTTATATAATGGCCGGAATTTTATCTGTCTTTTCAGCTGAAATAAACTCAGTTTCCTACCTCTGTGTTGATTTTCATAATTAATCAAACATTGCTATTTTTATCATTATTCTTGTTTGCATTTTTTATTCTTCAAGCAAGGCAATTATTCTTTTGAAACTCTTGTTGCTACTCAGTAAGCTCAACTCAAACCAGCAAAAATACATTTGAAGAACATAAAAATACATGACACTAAGTCTTAAAAGCTGAGAAACTGACAAACAAGGGAGACTCTAGGGAAAGAATTATATAATTCTTGGTGTAAAATGCATTAAATTTCACCTTCTGTTGGGTTGAACTTTGCTGTCTGCCAATTCCACAATTAGCCACTCCCTCTCTTCAACACTTACTGATTACCATTATGGGTAAAACTGTCTCAACTTGGTGAAGATTAATTTAATTTACAGGTAATTTAAAATAGACTGGGATGGCAATAAATAACAATAATATTTTAATATTATTATATTTTAATAAAATGTGAAAGATTCCCTCCTGCCTCCTTTTTCCCATGCTGAACTTCATTTCTTCATTTAGGACTCTTCCACTTCCTCATCCTGTTGATTGGCACAGGGAGATAGGGAATGGGAGTTGCAGTCAGTACATAAGAGTTTATCTCTGCCACCCCTTCCTCCTCACGCTTCTCCCCTGTTCTGGTGTGGATTTCTTCATATGGGCTACAAACCACCCTAGAGTAGGTTATTTCCCCAGGCCACAGTTCTTCAAGAACTGCTCCTGCATGGGTCCTCTCTGGCAGTATTGTTCTTCAGGAACAGAATACCCCAGCATGCTATGGCTATAGTTCCTGCCAAAAGCCTACTCCAGAATCAGCCTACACAAGCTGCAGTGTAGGTATCTTCTCTGACATCCTCTTCTTCATAGGCTATAGGTGCCAACCTGCTTCTCCATGGTCTTCTGCACAGGCTGCAGGGGAATCTCTGCTCTGGTGGCTGGAGCACCTCCTCGCCCTCCTTCTTCACTGACCTTGGTGTCTGCAGGGTAGTTTATCATGAATTTTTTCTCTCACAACTGCTGTGCAGGGTTATTCTGTTTATGATTTTTTGTGTTGTTGTTGTTAGTGGTTTTTTTTTTGTTGTTGTTGTTTTTTTGTTTTTGTTTTTGGTTTTTACATGCTCCCAAAAGCACCATGAGTTTCAGTAATGGGATTGGCTTTGACCAGTAGTGGGTCTGTTGCAGAACCAGATGGATCCAGCTGTGTCCAGCACAGGGCAACCCCTGGATTCTTCCACCCTGGCATCTCTTACAGATGGCAAAACCTTGCCTTGTAAACAAAACACAAACCAATACAACTACATATTTACATCCATTCACAGCCAGCCATTCCTCATAAGAGTAGTTTTCTAGATTCTTCGCCAGCTTTGTTGCCCTTCTTTGGACATGTTGCAGCACCTTGATATCCTTCTTGTAGCAAGAGGAATTGAAATATATCATTTACTAATAACTTATTACCTATATGGTTGAGAATTTCCAACTACTTGATGTTTCTTACCTTTGCTATGTTAAAGAGACTTGACAAGTGTGTCTTATATGATATTTAAGGGCTTATGATTACACCTTCCTTATTATTCTCCTTATCAGAAGAGTCTTTTAATGTGCTACCCTGATAGAACTCATTGAACCTCTAAGCCATCTTTCAGTCATTTAATCGCTTTTTTTGTCCTTTCTTTATTCCTGCTGCAATTTAACAGATTCATTCTTAAATTTAAATTACTTTCCTGCCTTAAAGTTTTGGAACAACCACAATCTTTTTATATGAACAACACTCACATTAGTGTCTTTGACCTACACTGCTACACTGAGAGATCACACTTGCCTGATAACACCTCCAATCACAGTGTTTAATATAGCCTTTGCTTCTCATTTTAGACTATCTTTTCCTTGTAAAAAGACTCTCTATACAGAAGTGTGTATTCTTCATTTGAACACTGCTCACCAATCTAGATTATTCTGGAACAGTAAATTGTGTTCTTTGCTACGTATTACCAGTGAATATTTATATTGGCTCCAGATCACTGATAGAAATATAAAATAATAGAATATTTCTATAGGCTCTATAGAAATAAGTAATAGAACTCAGGTGCAAGAATAAAATCATCTGAGGCTCTGCTAGAACCATTTTTTGGTTCCTCCATTAGTTACAATTTGGGTCTTAACAGCCAATTTATCATCAGTGTAGTAAGAGCCATGCTGAGTTGGCACTGCAGCTTCTGAAACAAAATGGTAAATGAGTACCTTTCATAAGTGTCAGTACACCCAAGTGCTCTCATACAATTAAATTCATCAACCAAAGTCTTACACACATGCAATGTTAATACAAGTAATCTGTTTTCCAGAGGTATTTATTGAAAAATAGCCTCAGGTTCATAAAAATTAGAAGTTTATTTTATCACCTGGCCTTGCTTTTTAATAATCAAAACATGCAGAGCAGTTCTAATTACATCGTTTGGTGTCAGGCAGAAAAGGCTAAAAACACCTATGCTCTTCCATTTATCACTTTTAAATATTAGCATGCTACTTTCCTTTCAGTCTTCTGAAATACCTAATGTGGTGCAATATTTATTAAAAATTAGTATTAATATTCCAGAGTGCCTCTCACATGGGTTTTCTAATACTGTTGAGTGCATGTTACGTTAACTTGGTAGCACAAAAATATCTATCTTTGATGGAGGCCATTAAATATTCTCCAGAGTTGGTACTAAATGAAAGAGTTTCATCATCATGCTGAGAAGGAACTATATCATTTGGCTTTCTAAACCCTCCAGGCCTATTACATATGCATTGCTGACAAAGCGACATTCAATATTTGTCTTTGAGATAACATAAAAGGACTTATTTTATATTCAGAGAAAGATTCTTCTTCTCCTCATCAGTATAAGCATTGCTCACTTAGGGACTGACCCTGCCACTCTCACTCGTACTGAACCATTTGTTGAAATTGAAATCCATAATCTATTCACAAAGTAATGAGTAAAAGGAATAATCTTGGCCTTGCTGTATTTAAAGATTTAACAATTGTACCCTGCCCCGTGGTGATTTTTTAAGGGATTTTTTTTGCAGCTATTATTAAACAGCTGATAGAATTTCACTAAACTTGCCATGTTCATTTTTTAACATTACAATGGTACCTTGGATATTTCCAAGACATTTCTATTTCCTTGGACATTTCCATTTTTTTTCACTAATAGCAGCTTCCAGGCTATTATCTGTGAATTTGACTCCGGAGTGTCCTTTGTATGTAGCTATTATTAGACTCATTATAAGATTTTAGTGTGTGTCTTTTATATCTGGGTTGCAGCAGATATATCTATTTAAAATATCATTTTTGATGAAATAATTGAAAGGTAAGTAGGGCATTCTGTGTAAAGTCTGTGGAAGAATTTATAATAAAATGCTTAAATTTTTTGTTAGACCTTATGCCATAGTATCTCTGTGTACTTCAAAGAAAAGTTATACTGATTCAACATAGTATTCCTTCAAAGTGAACAGTCTATAATAGCTGCAACCATTTTTTGTTAACCTAACATATTTTCTGAGGAAGATTTCTAGCCACATGCTACAAAGGGTTTTATATTTTTTTCCTTTTTGGCCTGAAGAGTTTACTTAACATCTTTCAGCAATGCTTTACTCCCTGTCTAAAGGATTAAATTCAGATATTTAATTAATTTAAGATTGTCACAAATTAATGTGTTGTGTTGTTTGTTTGTTTTTTCTTTTTCTTTCATGAGATAATTGATTACCTAGATAAGCATTGCAATGTTATTTATTTGAGCTTTAGTAGTAGATAAGATAATGCATGGGAAATTATTATTTAAACGGAGATTACTTTTAGGTAGTGGAAAATATATAGGAAAAATGACAGTGGGAGACAATCTGAACGTGGTATTTGATTGCTTACCACTTAATGACCAACTGCTAGTTATGTGCTAAAGAAACCAAGGAGAATAGTAACCTTGAGCTAATAAAAACAAAGGAGATGAAAGCAAGAATGGAGCAGCTGAAGGAAGACTTCAGACTGACCCAGAGTAACCTTTTGTTCATTAAGGTCATTACCATATTGAAAATTACACCTATCAAAATGGAAATGCATGGAAATACAGGAATTGGTGTGTCATGTTGTTTCCCCTCCCCCACTTCCCCACTAGTCTTCTGTAACATGCATGCTCAACTGGAGATAATCTAGGCAAGCTGGGACAACCAATCAGAAGAAGCAAAGGAAGTAGTTTCACAAGTTGGTTGTGTGTAAATAACTGTATTTCAAGTCAGAGGTGTGCAACTTTGCAAAAGATTGCCAAGCACCTGATTCTGCAGAATTAATTAATTGATTAATTAAAAGAGTTTTGCATGGATTCTGATTATATGTGTTTTATGGTTAGGTACACCAGGCACAAACCTCAGAATAATAGTAGTGGAGTTCCTCTGAAACTTCTTTTAGGACTGCTTGTTTTAAATAATGCAATCACATCCGACAACTCCCTCAGCACCCTCGGGTGGATCCCATCTGGCCCCATGGACCCAGGCGAAGCAGCAGTTATCTGTTTACACCTGAACTGTTGGGGTTCTGTTCTTCATCCCATATTTCCAGGTTCAGGAGGATGAGTACCCCAAGGATAAGTGGTCTGGCTAGTAAAGATGGATGCAAAGAAGGCGTTAAGAACTTTAGCCTTTTCCTTATCTTTTGTAGTCATGTTCCCCACCGCATCCAGTAAAGAACGGAGATTCTTTTTGGCCCTTCTCTTGCCATTAATATATTTATAAAAACATTTTTTGTTATCCTTGACCATATTAGCCAGTTTGAGCTTGTGCTGGGCTTTGGCCTTCCTGACTTTTTCTCTGCATATGCTAATATCAATATATCAAAGGGTCCCCTAGGGCTCAAACAAAGGATTTTCCACAAGCTCCAGTATACTTGATAGAACTTGAATCAGGCTTTGAAGATGGGAATCAGTATTGACCTCTCCTATACATACACCCCCTTCCCTGCTTGCAGCTGGCCAAACAACTTCATGTAGTATCCTTACTGTTTCCTTTCTTTGGGTGAGTAGGGCTCAGGGGATGTTTTAAGAGAATAAGAATAACAGAGAAAAGGCTTCCACTATCTACTCATAAAAACTGGGAATGTCTTTCATGCAAAGAAGACAACATATTGTAGTGGTTTATCTCCAGCAGGCAGCTAAGTGACACACAGCCACTTATTCACTCTCCCCAGATGGGATGGGGGAGAGAATCAGAAAGGTAAAAGTGTAAGAATTCACAGGTTGAGATAAAGACAGATTACTGGATAGAAACAAAAACCTCATGCAAGCAAAGTAAAAGAAGGAATTCATTCAGTATTTCCCATCAACAGGCAGGCATGTGTTCACCACATCCAGGAAAGCAGGGCTCGTCGTGTGTAACAGTTTCTTGGGATGACAAAAGCCACCACTCCCTCCTTCTTTACTCCAGGCTTTATTGCTTAGCATGACATCCTATGATATGGGACATCTCTGGCCAGTCTGGGCCAGCTGTCCTGGCCGTGTCCCCTCACAGCTCCTGGTGCACTCCCAGCCTCCTTGCTGTCAGGGCAGCATGGGAAGCTGAGAAGTCCTTGGCTCTATGCAAATACTACTCTGCAACATCTGAAAACAGGTTTGTTATCACCTCCACTTTCATCAAAAATCCAAGCCACAGGATTGCGTGAGCCTCTATGATGAAAATTAACTCTCTCCTAGGCAAAACCAAGACACATGTCAATGATTTATTAATTGTAAAAGTGTCATTAACTTCAACTGTAATAATGTGCAATATGGTTTTAAACATAACTGTGTTGTTTAAACATACATGCATGGTTTGAAATGTATTTTTTCCGTAACAGTGTGAATTTTCCTGTATATGCTTATGCATTTTGAGCATGGATTTCTGTAGATTTCTTCTATTTGAGAAGCTGAGATTCGGTTAAAAAGATAAATAGTTTACTATGTGGCTGACCTTGACCTATCAGCTCTAGAGTCTAATTAATTCAGGTTAGAGGAAAGGCTGACATTGAAATTAACATGCATGCCAAAGCATGGGTCTCTATCCTTTGTATCAGCTGCTCTCCCTATATAGGGAAGCAGTATCATAGAACTTTTAAGCATCCCAGATACATGTTTTATTACACACATTATGAGTCATAAAGTTGTAAACTGCTAGTCAGACAAAATGTTACCAAAACACTCTCTAGTACTTCAGAAGAATGGAACACTGCAACCAACTTGCTATTTTAGGATTAAACAAACTTCAAGGAAAATGGATGAAAAATAAGAAGAACATATGTGCAACATTATTTGCTTAATCAAGCAGTCAAATATAGACTCTATTACAGAAATTTTGCAGAGCATGATATTAATAAGTTAAATACTTCCATTCAGAACAGAACCTGAGAATCCAAATCTGGATGTAGCATGATTAGCTGTTTTCCATTCTAAAGTGACATTTCTGACTGATACAGTATTTTCCACATAAACTCCATAGTCTGTGAAACTGCAGAGAACATGCCAGAAATCCCACTAGTCTGTGAAGCAGATATCTCACCTACAATTTGAACCTGACATATAAGCAGTAACAGTGTTCTCCATTGTCTTGACTTTGTTCTAATACACTATGCTTCCTTCCTACCCACACATCCAGGATTTCATTTCCACAGGTTTCATGATATTGAAAGTTAGAGGAGGGAAAGGATATGTATACCTAGATTATTTTCTGGCAAACACTCAGGTATGTCCAGAACGTACATCTGAACAAGAAGTTCGAAAGTAATCTCAAGTCCCAGACCATAAAGAGTGATAGTAATCACTGTTATAATATTGGCACTCAAGTAACAATATTCTATTTTTTTCAGTAGGATTTAATGTAAACAAAGCAGTCCTTGGTCTGACCTGACCAGGTAACAGGTCACAGACACTATTCAATGTTTCATGTATCTCCCCAACCTTAACACTGAGAAGTAACACTTATTCTTACTTTTTTTTCAGACTTTCCTACCCTACTCACCCAATCATACTCATCACTAGCAAATGAATTTGAGTGAACATATTATGTCAGAGATAAATGGATTATTTTCCACTAACAATATATAATACATGTATATTGGGCAAATAATAAAAATAACTATTTTTATCAACAAGAAAACTGATATTTTTAAATTACACATATAAATTATTTAGTAACAACAGAATTCTTTCCATTTCCTACTGTGTGATAAAATTGAAAATATTCATCCAGTACCTGGGTGACATGAATAAGTCACAAGATCTCCCTTTATTTTTCACATTTAAGGGGAAAGGTCTTAAAAAATTCAATTTTCTGGATGAATTACCAGTCAACATCAGAATTAATTAGAAGCTTTTCTGAGCTACATCATGTGTAGAAGAAGAGGGGGGGGAAAAAAAGAAAAAAAAAAGTTTATTTACTATGATGGGAGAAGTTTACAAAGGTAGCCTGACTATAATGAGAAAACGTGGGCATAAAATGACCACAAAACAATGACAGGACTGCCACCCTGTGAACTGCAGGCCTGGGAACTTGGCCTGGGAACACGGAGCATCCCTGAGGAATGCAGATGGCATTCTGAGAACTGGAGATGTCCTGAAGATGCTATTGATAAGGGCAAAACAGCAAACTGAGGAACGAGTTTTCTCCTGAGAAGGTGATAAACAGTATGAAAACTTATAAAACAGGACTGATTCGTACCCAAAATGATGCCTTTCTGAGAAACTACCATGCCAAATGTGCTTCTCTCTCTATTATTTAAAAATGCTGAAGCTTTGCTGTAACATCAGTTGATTCCTAAAACTCAGACTGGCTCCTAAACCCTGTGATGCTCCACACTCCATGATTTAAAACACCTTCAAAGTGACGCTCTCTTCCCTACTTTGCTCCCCTTTCTGGGCCCAGCCCCTATGGGGGAGTGTAGGTCTCATCTGAAGTCAGTTTTCTTAAATTACACCTGCCTATGACTTTGACCCTCCAATTCTGGGATCTATTTGATGCATTTGGTACCAGATATTTTATGAATATATTTTCATTATGAATATATATGTATATGTACATAATTTGTCATAAGCATGATATCAATAAGTATAACCTATTGTAAGTATGTGCTGTTAAAATACAATTGATAAGTTGGTAGTCCATGCTAACTATTATTGATGAATTGCTGAACCTATAGTACCTATAGATGGTACCTATAGTACCTATCTATATTTGCTACTATATTACTAATTTTACTACTTCTAGTTGCTGTTATTAATAATTAGCACTATAATGTTAACAACTACTACATATACATTTGCTTCCTGCTTATATCCATAATAGCTTATATAGGTATATACACAAAAGTAATTGATCAACGATCTTATTGATCTTAGTACAATTGCTAGTGGTGATTTGTGGTGATAGGTAATACAAAGAAATCTCTAGTGTTGTAATTTAACCTGGCAGACAACTAGGCACCACAAAGCCGCTCACCCATTTCCTCACAGTGGGATGGGGTGAGAACTGAAAAAATTAAAAATGTAAGAGCTCGTAGTTTGAGATTAAAAAAAAAAAAAAAAAAAAGGAAACAAATGATACACAACAAAATTGCTCACCATCAGCCAACTGATGCCCAACCAGTTTTTGAGCAATGGAAGCCCTTCAGGCCAACTCCCCCCAGTTTTATTGCTGACCATGATGCAACATGGCATGGGACATCCCTCGGGCCAGATGTTCTGCCTGTGTTCCCTCCCAGCACTTTGTGCACTCCCAGCGTCCTTGCTGACAGGTCAGCACCAGAAGCAGAAAAGTCCTTAGTTCTGTGTGAGTGCTGCTCTGCAACAGCAGAAAACATTGGTGTGTTATCACCTCCATTTTCATTATAAATCCAAAACATAGCATCATACCAGATATTCAGAAGAAAAAATATCCTAGCCAAACCCAGGACGTTTAGAAAATAAAGCATTTGTGTCTTTGTATATTACTGAATTGTACCATCCCACTGTTGTGATTTCTATGTAACTGCAGGCTGAGCAACCCTTTCTATTGTGACAGACAATAATGATAAGCACTGCTGAAGTGGTACATACAGAGAATAGTGGAAGATTACTGAAGGAAAGATGATCATAGGTTCTGTGAAGAGCTAACTTTTCATATTGTAGTAGTTCAATATGTCAGAAATCTCTGAGAATTGTCTTGAAATTCTGTAGGCTAAATTATTTAAGAAGATTTTAAAGTTGCTTCAGATGTTAAACCTTTATTGTTGTCTTTCTATAACTTTTGTTCAGACCTTCTAAAAGAAGCATGTACAGAAGGAACTATTTCATATTCAGAGTTGTGACAGTCTTTAAAGAATTTCACATGCTCCCTTTAGGCCATTTTTTATCCTCAATCCAGAAAACCTAATGTTTCAGGCAGGCAATTATGTTTATCTTCTTAGTCTCCTGTGGATTCATGTAATTACCACTACAGTACAGAGCACTAGAAATGATCATCCTTTACGTTTTTGCATATTTACTTCCTTCCATTTCAACTTCCAACTCTTGCAACCTTTCTTTTTTCATATGCTCACACTTCCAGTGGCACAAAATAAAAAATAATAATCCTCACAATCTTCTTTTAGGAATTCAACAGGCAGCTTTTATACATTGATCAACAACAACAAAAAAATGAACATTGATTAAAAAAAAAAATGGCTCTTGAAGAGGAAATGAAAGACAAGACCACTGTGGAAATCAAACTAAGTAACTAGTCTATTTTTATCAAGTCAAGGAGCAAAAGGAGACCAGCTGCAGTATAAACAATTATCGCTATAACATTAATTATAAGAAAACAAATAAATAAATAAATAAATGCTTTCATTTGTTCATTTTTCTTCAACAGCTTAGGTAGAACAAGTTCAATCACTCAAAAACTAATCAGTCACAGTGGGAAGGATGCTCTATGGTTGTGGAGTTGTTTGTTATTTCTCCTTTTTAGTGATTTAAACAGATTCTGAGGTGATGTTGTATTTGGAATTCAGATCTTAAGAGATGTAACTGTGGTTTCTTGTGAATTAAAATTATTTGATTTCAGAGATAAAATGACAAGCACACAATAAAATGAAATTAGAATGAAATCCAGAATCATCTAATACTGAAAATTACCCTTCCAGATTCACTTAAAAAGGTGGTCTTCAGGTTGGAAATAAATGTGAGTTCATACTCTAACATTCCTATAGAATTTAGACCACAAATCAGAAAAAACATGTGACTACATCCCTTTACTTGAGGCAGGTGATGGGTACTACTGATTTAATTGTAATACACAATTTGCTTAAAGTTAAGCACATTAAAATGTCTTGCTGAATCAGAATGAAATATGATCCTAAGTTTATATTTTAGTCTATGACAATTACCTTGATGGATTCTGTTTCCTGTTCTTATCACAGATTCATTTGATTTCTTAAGAAGTTCAATGTGTTTGCAATAGAGGTTTCAGAATATTATTAAGGTAATCAAGAAGGAAGTCAAACATACAGGAGAAGGTGTTATAAAAGTCATTAAAGTAAATCATATATTATTCCTTTGCCTAAAAAAAAGTTTCATAAACTCCGGGCAATAACAGGATGTGAAATTATTGAAAAATTCACACTTCATACCTGACCATCACATGATTTTTACTCTGTAAAATCACATATTTGATTAGCTAGTTACTTCTCCTTCTCTTTTTTAAATCTACCTCTCCCCCTTTTCCTTGTTTTCACTCCTTTCATTAACACACACATACATACAAATACACACAAAGACAAATAATAATAATAATAATAATAATAGTCACAGAATCACAAAATCACAGAATTCACAGAATTACTTCTTTCAATTTCTTTGTTCTGAATTGCTCTTTAGTGTCCAGATTTCGTTTCCAGAAATTCATATTGTGCTATCTGAATCAGCCTTCTTCCTTTAGTTTATACAATCAGGTACTGGTCCTTGATATACCACTACTCATGCTCCATTGATACTTCATACTGCTGATCAAGGTGTCCTGTACGGCTCTGTAAGGTTAGCACACATCCTCTTCTTTTGTCATCTGCATCCAATTTTGTTAGGAAATATCATTTTTTAAACCCTATCCTTTTTTTTTTTAAGAACAAAAAAAAGAATCTTTTTTTTTATTTTTAAGAATCTTTTTGTAAGAACAATGTCTTCTTCAGGTTCCCATTTTACCCTACTTTTTACCATATCAGCTGTTTGATCAAAGTACAGTAGTTACAATAAATCAATCTTCTGATTCTTCTTGAAAATGTAATCAGTGTCAGAGAGCTGGCTGATGTCATCATAGGATCTCTCTCAATTATATTTCAATGGTCTTGGGAATCCTTAAAGTTCCCAGTTGATAGGAAGCTAGCAAATGTGGTCCCAATTTTCAAGAAGGGCAAGAAAGAAGATTCTGGCAACTACAGGCCTGTCGGTCTTACTTCAGTGCCTGGTAAAATTATGGAGAAGATTATTCTGGGAGTTGTTGAAAAATACCTGAAGAACAACATAATGGTTGATAACAGCCAACATGGCTTCACAAGGGAAAAGTCTTGTTTAACAAATTTAATTTTGTTTTACAACAAGGTGACCAAAGGAAGCTGCTGATGTAACCTTTCTGGATTTCCATAAGCTTTGAATACTGTCTTTCACAGTATCCTTCTGGATAAAATGACCAGAATACAGTTAGATAAAAGTGTAAAAAGATGGGTGAACAATTGGCTGACATGTTAGGCCCATAGGATTCTTGTAAATGGGGTTGAATCAGGATAGTGATGTGTTTATCCATTAGTAACATCTTCTACTCCAGCCTTTCCCTCTGGTCCCTTGGACTCATGAAAGCTCGTCTTGCTAGGAAAGGCTGAAGCAAAGAAGGTTTTCAGTACCTCTTCTGTGTCCTATGTAACCAGGTCTCCCTTGTCATTCAGCAATGGGCCTACATTTTCCTTACCCTTCCTTTTGTCACCAATCCCTTCTTGTTGTCTTTGACATATCTCACTGGATTCAATTCCAACTGTCCTTTGTCTTTCCTGATGTCATTCATGGATGCTTGGACAACAATCTTCATTCCTTTCAGGTTACACTTCTTGTTTCCACTTTCTCTGTATTTCCTTTGTGAGAGCAGGTTTAAGGTAAGGAAAGGAAAAAAAAAAAAAAAAAAAAAAAAAAAACTGCTGCACAACAGCAGCTGAGAGAGTGGGGAGTGAGAAACAGCTTTGCAGACCCCAAGGTCAGTGCAGAAGGAGGACAGGAGGTTTCTTCCTGTTGGTCTTGTGTGGTTTAGGGTTAGGTAGACAGGATGCTTTACTTCTAGACACATCTGACTCATGTTTGACTTAGAGGTCAGTGGACCTATTTTGTGAATTTAAGCCTTGAGCTGAGGCAGAAGCCTTCCTCTTGTGCCAGAAGTCACCAGTTTCCATCCTTTCCCTTCTCCAGAGATTACAAATCATTTAACAGTAAGATTGACTATTGCCTGCCTCTCTACTGCACTTGGTGTCTGAAGTTCTTCAAGCTAGACTGTGTTACTATTCAAGTCCGACTGCATTAATTACTTGAAAATATATCATAAACCTTGGTTTTGTTTCCAAAATTTTGGACTTTTAAACACAACTAAATCTAATGCTGATGACCTCTTCCTCTCTCTTCCATTAAACAAGACTATCCTGAACATTGTTACTTTCAGAAACAAGTAATATCACTTATGCTAAACTCAAACATAACAACTTGTATGTGCTACAAGGATTGCAACAAGTCGTATTTATATTATTCAAGACTTCAAGTCTAATGTCTAATCTTCAAGAGAAATTTATAGTTTTGTTGTTGTTATTGTTGTTTTAGTGGTTTGTTGTTGTTGTTCTTTTCTTATTCAGATGAGCACTATGTTCTTAAAATTTGGAATTAAAAAACTATTCCTAACTAGACCTAGAAGGCTCACGTTGATGTTTACATATATATTTAAAAAAAAAAAATAAAAAAAAATGGCAGTATTAATTTGCCAACAGAGAAACAGAAATACCTTCTCCGTAAAAACACAAACTTGACTAGGGAAGACACTGTAATGTCTAGTGTGGGGGATTCTCTCTGAGTAAGGACATTATGGTCCCATTTCAGTTAATAGCAGAAAAACTGTTTGTTTAATCTTGAAGCAGTTCAATGTCTATCGAATAGAAAGGACATAGCTTTTTTAAAATTTCTCAAGGTGAAATTATATAATCACTCTCCAAGAATGATAGACTCCAAAATTAAGAAATATTTAGAAGAAAGTTTTCATTTGAAGAAACACTTCAAAATTTAAAGTTTTGGGGCTCTACAGCTGTGCCTACAGGTTATATTTTAAATTCCAACTTTGATTAGCAAAAATGCTTTAACATGATAGTTTTCTTGTACATTCCTGAAGCTAGGTCACATACCTGATTTGTGCACTTCTGAGTGGTAAAAATAAAAATTGATGTTGAGACTAACAAGACCTACATTTGACTGACAAATTCTTTTCAATTAAATTGATCTTTATCTTCCCACATTGAAAGAAAAGTCACACTTCTGTGTCATTTAGAACAAAATAGTGAATTATGTTTATTTTCTATTTTAAAAAATAAGAATTAAAACCCACGCTGGGAGTCACTAGAATTCCATCACAGCTGAAAGTATAAACAGTTCTTAAAAGTAAGACACTGCTCCCAGAAGAGACAGAAAAACAGGTAAGCTAGGAGTCGCACAAAACCTCCAGGAAGTTTTAAGAGTTGCTGCTCTTCAGAGACCCCCAATTACTTGTTCTGCTCCTGCAGGTTACTTGATTTCATGAGTACTTGTGATAATCCTTTTAGTGTATCCTTTTATTTCTCCTTTGTCATCATTTTCAATAAGTATAGTAGAGCCAAAGTAAAGTTTTTACAAAAGGGACACAATAATTCTTTTAACTAACATCTTTATTAACTTCTTAGTCTACTTAGACCAATAATTTGATTTTTAACGTCTGAATGTATCCATGGGATGATAGCTAATAAGAATATAAGAATGATGGAACCCTGTTAAAAGTAATATTCATACTGTCTTCTGAACAATTATCAAGGCTATCAAAGGATCTTAGATTCACAGAAATAAAAATAAGGTTCTGTTATTTATTGGGATGATAAGGCAAAAATCCACTGAAGAATAATAAATAGGCATCTGTTGAAGATCTTTAGCAGGTGATTTGCAACAGTAAGGCAGATGTGCTGACAACTGTCTATAATCACAGAAGGAACAAACAAAGAAGATGCTGCCTTCTGATAATGTCTTTGCTCAGTATGTAGAGAACAGTAAATTTTCTTGTTGACAAAGGCAAAGAATGAAGGATATATTAACTGAAGGATACTTTTTATTGGTTCATATGTAGTTAATGTTATGTCAATTATCACCAGCTGTCCTCTAGATGTTAACAAGGCCCTCTATTTTCCTGTTCCTGTACATACTTCCGATTTATCATTGGAATGAGTAGAAACTGAATTACCTAGTTGCAGAAATACTTATATATACACTTACATCCATATGTCAAACTGATGTAAATTCTGAATTAATGAGCAATACTGGTGAAGTTGCTTGAACTCATAATAAGAACCAGTAACCTGCAATGACATCCCAAATGAATATCCATTACTGTAGAACTGTTTCTGAGGCAAAAGTTCCATGTTCACGTTTTGAAACCTTATTTTCCCCTCTACCTTTCCTTTAGTATAGAATTCTACATCAACATGTAACATTAATATATATATATTATATTTATATGTATATATATATATATTGATTATTCCTTTCAACATATATTCAATGGAACAAAGAAGCTTTCTGAATGATTACAAAATTGGTCTGTGAACTCACTTTTGGTCAATATTTCTAGACATTCTTTTTCTCATTTGAGGTTTCTGTTTACTGTGTATGCAATTTAAGTGCCATCATCCCATTCAAGCTGAGTAGAAAGGTAAAGAGAGTAACTTCTTGCCTGCCCATAATGAGTAACACACTGCTACTATTGTGTCTAAAAAAATAATTTGTGTAAGGATATGTAGTAATCTCAGTTGTCACAACAAAATACAGAACAAGAAACATTTAGACAATTAGATTTAGATTGTCTATAAGGCACATTCTGTCCTCTATTCAAAGCAAGTTTGCAAATATCAAATGTTATATTAAGGGCCACAGAGATGTTAAAGGGACTAAAGCATATCACATTTGAAGAAAGGCTGAAAAAGCTGAGACTGTTCAGCCTGGATGGAGAAGGGGGAAATCTCATCTATATGTATAAATACAAGAAGGGAAGTTGTAAAGAGCACAGAGAAAAGCTCTTTTCACTGGTGCCCAGTGAGACAGTGAGCACAAATTGGAACAGAGAAGGTTCCTTCTGAGCATCAGAAAGGATTTATTTACTGTAAGGGTGACTGAGCACTGGCACAGGTTGCCCAGGGATGCTGTGGGGTCTCCCTCATTGGAGACAGCCAAAACTCTCATAGATTGCCTCCTAGATAACTTCCTCTAGGTGGCCCTGATGAGCAAGAGGTTTGGACCAGATGACCTCCAGAGATCCCTTCCAACCTCAAATATTCTGTGATAGTGTGATTTTGTCAAAGGATTCTCTCAATAAAGAAAGGTATTGTGATTAATCATAAACAAATTGTGAAGAGTTCACCTTAAATATCAAGAGGCTTCTTACCCAGAGAACAGCAACAATCTATAGTACAACTTTGCAGATGCAGATGGGGTAACTGAGCTGGAGCTACTGCAAGGTTGTCTTTGGTTTGTATCAGCTGTCTAAGAACCTGGAGTGAGTGGTATGTCAGAAACTAGCTCTCTCTTTCCATAAATTTATCACTTCTAAAGATATTAAGTACAATGATTTATTTTAAATATTATAGTCTTATGTATCAGTTCTAAGTAATAGAAAGCAATGAAAAAAAGAATCAAAGAAAAGAATTCAAAACCCTTGAATGTTACTTTAAAATATATATATATATTGATAAGTCAAGGAACAAAAATCTTATAGTGTAAATACTCTGAACAACTGTCCCATAGCTGGGCTAAGAAAAGCAATTTCTCCTTCAGTTGGCTGAATTACTAGTTGAACTTACCTAAGTCAAGCCACAGCTAGACTGATAAACATTGGGCCTAGCTACTACTGTGAGGGAACATCATTTCCATCCTTTTACAGACCTGTCATTTTGTAGCCCATTGAACAGGACTACAGGACTCACTTCTCAGACCTTTCAATGATTGTCATCAGTATGGTATCAAAAACATTATTTCTGGATTTTCTCCTAGACCCACAGCAAGAGAACTCCTATTACATTTGCAGATCTGCAGCCAAAACTTAAATACTTAAATACAGACAATACTTAAAATATGTTAATTTCTTGCTTATGGGGATAAAGGAAAATGAACTAAACTTAACCTGCTAGATACTCTCAGGGTTTCTTAGAAGGCAAGTCAAATTAATTCATACTGCTTAAGGGATGAAACTCTAGGGTTTTGTAGCTTCTACAGTGAGAAAAGGAACAATAAAGGAACACAGAAAAAGTGCTGAAATGCTGCTGATTGCTAAACCATAGGTTTTGACAGTAAGGAGATTACAGAAGGACTGGCAGCTCCTACTAGAAGGAGATTAACTGATCAAACATTCTAAATATACAAAACATTGTTTCACATACTAAACCTGAGTATGCCTATACATATGTACAATCAGGAAAGGTAACAAACAATCCTTTAAAATTCCAGGACTTACTAAACTCGAGTACGTCTATACATATTCACGATCAGAAAAGGTTCGTGAGACAGGTTCGTAACAATACTTTAAGTTTCATGACTTAACAGTCTCCATTTTCCACTCCTTTTGAGCAATATGACTCGCTTTAAGTTCTCAAGCAACTCGGTCTTCAGGTCTTATGTATCCCATTCTTCCCACATCGAAGAAAAGCATATCCATCTTGTTTTCAAGGCCAATGGGGCCTGGGTCAAAAGGCATGTCCAGGTCACCAGGGGGCGGAACAGCAAGGGCCTTCAATGGCTGCAGCAGCAGAGGGGCCCATGGCGTAACAGTTTGATCAGTAAAGGAGCCTGCCACTCCCTCACTATCTGGCAAACCACACGTTTCTGACTGTGGTCCCACATGGCTCTTTAAGGCCTCAAAGACTGCTCGCCAGGTGCCAAGCAATCCCACTGCAACCTTGTCAGGAAGCTGATGCAAAATCTAGCTGTTGGGAAATTAGTCCTGTTAGTTGTGTTATATATGGAGTGGTAATTTGTATTGAGGAAATGGTTGATATTAATAAAGAAGGGGGAGATTTGAGAGTTTTGTCATGGGGGTTGGAAAGCCCCATGGTTGAGATAACATTAGACTCTTAACGTTGAGGCCATCAGGAATATAAAAGAGCTTAGAGGGAACAAAGAAGGGTGTTTCAGGAGACTCCATGCAGTCTCCGGTTTCTTGTTCTCCAGCTGGTCTCTTGTTCTCCGTTAAGGCATGGATGTTTCTGTGTGTTTGCTGTTTTTGTTACATTCAAAGTTGTTTGACCAATGAAAAGTTGTTTTGAAAAGAACTTGTGTGGAGAGAAAGTATGAGAGGGGAGCCTGCACAAAAAGGAGTGAAGAGGAATAGGCTAGCAGAACAGAGACCAGGATGGGAACAGGCACTTTGATCGCCTCATGAAGATAGGTTCAGCCAGACTCAGCAAACTGCACAGAGAAGCTCGTACAGAAAGCCACTGGAAACAGGCACACTGGAGGTGGAGAGAAGCTTGAGCTGAGAGAAGCGGACCTGTGCACACAACTGCCCCTCGCTGGTAAGCAGTTGCGCATTATGGGGAACCATATGTCCTTAGGAACAAAGACTGTCCTGGTAACCTTACAGCTTATTCTCCTTATTAACAATCGGACAGTTTATGAGCCTGAAATATGGGAACAAACCGAGGTCAAGGTGTGGGACTCTGCAACTAAAAATGACAAGGTTGCAGTGGAATTGCTCGGCACCTGGCGAGCAATCTCTGAGGCGTTAAAGAGCCCTGTGGGACCACAGTCAGAAACGTGTGGTTTGCAGATAGTGAGGGAGCTGTGGGCTCCTTTACTGATCCAACTGCTATGCCATCGGCCCCTCTGCCACTACAGCCATCGAAGGCTTTTGCTGTTCCGCCCCTGTAGTGGGTTTACGTAGCAAAGTTTTGGTAGCAGGGGGCCATAGGGGTTGTTTCTGTGAGAAAGATCTAGTAGCTGCCCCATTGTTTTCCAGATCTGAGCCAATAAGCGATGTTGTTTTGCACCTCTGTGAGAGCACATTTAAGACAGGGAAAAAAACTCTGCGCCACACAGCAGCTGGGAGGGAGAGAGCAGTGAGGAACGGCCTTGCAGGCACCAAGGTCAGTGTAGAAGGAGCGGGAGAGGTGCTCCAGGCACCGGAGCAGAAGTCCCCTGCGATCTGTGGTGAGGACCATGGTGAAGCAGGATGTTCACCTGCAGACCATGAAGTACCACAGTGGAGCAGGGTTCCACGCTGCAGCCCGTGGAGGAGACCACGGTGGAGCAGGTGGCCCTGCACCGACGGAGGCTGCCGCCTGTGGAAGACCCCTGCCGGAGCAGACTCCGGGCCGGACCTGTAGCCCGTGGAGAGGAGACCACACAGGAGCAGGTGACCTGGCAGGAGCTGCTGCCCGTAGGGGAGCCAGGTTGGAGCAGTTTTCTCCTGAGGGATGGACCCCATGGTACAGACCCATATCTGGAGCAGTTCTGGAAGAGCTGCTGCCTGTGGGAAGCCCACGCCGGATCAGTTCATCAAGGACTGCATCCCGTGGGTGGGACCCCACAGCACAGGGGACGAGAGTGACCGAGAAGGAGCGGCAAAGAAGCGCTGTAGACTGACCATAACACCCATTCCCCCATTCCCCTGCGCCGCTCGGGGGAGGAGGTGGAAGAGGGTGGATGGGGGGTGAAGGTGCTTTTGGTTTCTTTCCTTTGTTTCTCACTTCTCTAGCTTGTTAGTAATGAGCAATAAATCTTACTATCTTCTTATGCTGAGTCTGTTTTGCCTGTTACAATAATTATTGCGTGATTTCCTTGTCCTTATCTCAACCCTTGAGCCCTTTTCACATATTTTCTCCCCATTCCTCTTGGAGGAGGGGGAGTGAGAGAGCGGCTGTGGTGGAGCTCGGCTGCCCACTCGAGCGGAACCATGACAGCCCCCTGCTGACCTGGACGTGCATTTTGATCCAGGCCTATTGGCCTTGAAAAGGAGATGGATATGCTTTTCTTCAATGAGGGAAGAACGGGATACATAAGGCCTGAAGACTGAGTTGCTTGACGACTTAAAGCAAGACATATTGTTCAAAAGGAGTGGAAAATGGAGACTGTTAAGTCATGGAACTTAAAGGATTGTTTGTTACCTTTCCTGATTGTACGTATGTATAGGCATACTCGGGTTTAGTATGTAAAAGCAATGTTCTGTATATTTAGAATGTTTGATGCTTGTGTGTTCGTGTTGGTGGAGCGTAGACTCCCTGCACACCCAGCGCTGTTTACTTGCCTTTTATACCATTTAGAAATGTTTGTTTTATAAATATTACAAAATTCAGATTGAGTTGAGACTTCATTTATAACATAGCCTTTGATCTAAAAAGTCTTCAACCATAAGATTTATGTTTATTTTCTCCAGAGGACAGAAAGCTATTTTTAGAAAGACAAGAATCATTTTTAAAAATCGACACTCAGATGTGTTTTCTTCTGGCACAAGTTCTTCACTCCACCCCATCAATGCACTGTATTTAAAACAGGCTTCTAACTGTTTCCATTCTGAGTGATGAACATCTGGCAGTTCTGGCACATTTTTATTACCAGACAAAACGAGTTTCCTTTCTCCCTTTCTACTTCTTTATTGTTTGGGGAGAAAGGAAAAAAAAAAAAAAGAAAATTAAAAAAAAAAAAAAAGAAATAAAAGTCATACATTCTTGAAATACTTTTTACAAAACCACAATGCTTCTGTCTGTTATATATTTGATTTTACATTTTTAATGTGTCCCTTGGAAATGGAGATCTGCCTATCTGAAGTACTCCCACTGCCTGTCTCTTGGGTGGGAGAAGAGCCAAAAATGCATGCTGAAACAAGTCTGTGTTCACCATTCTGCTCTAACATTATTTCTTCCCTAACATTATTATTACAGATTCTGGAGTAAATAGGTCTTCCTTCCAAGTGCAAATTGTGTGCTACTGTAGTTTTATGGGGGTCAGAATATTGTCCAGGACACTCACTGAAATTTAGCAAAGCTAAGTGGAAAATACCAAAAAAAACATCAAAAGATTCTCTTAAGGCAAATCAAAATATTCTATAAAATCACTTTTAAAATATTAAGCTTATTGGATTTATAAGAACATAAACACAACACTTTCACCAACACAAACACTCGGCACATTTAGTAGAAAATCAAAGTTCTTATTCAATGTTTTTGTTTGTTTGTTTTGTCTTGTTTGTAGATGATGAATCTTTCATGTTCCCTGACAGACACTGCAAGTCTCTTTTTTAAGGAAATATGTGCTACTGAGCTCAGAAGAAGAGATGGTTTAAACTAAAGGACCCACCATAAGGAGAGAACGATATTAGATGGCATAGTGTTCACTTTCAGCCTGAAACTGCCTGTAAGTGAAACAAGTCAATAACTACCTAAAAGCCAATAACTACCTATAAGTGAAAAAAGCCAAATATCCCCTTTTCCAGATATTTCATATGTGTACATATAATATTTTTTCAGTTAATAAATCTAATCACTCTGAAGATATTGTTATATTTAATTAAATCTATTGAGCCTAGAAAAAAAAAAATGGACTGATAGCAATCTTCCAATAAGAGCAAAGAAGGGAAAAACAGTTACTACTTTTATCTGTTAATAAGTAGAACCAAAACTTTTCAGTTAACTCTTCATTTAACTGCATCTTGTGAATCATGTGGAAGATCTATGTTAAATAACAAGTACCGAAAGTCATAAGTCATCACATATGAGAGAGACAACAGGAAAAATAGATGGTAGCAGAAAGAATTCCACTCTAGGTATAGTATATGTTTTTGAGGAAAAAATATGTACCTTAGAGTAGGTACTAAGATTATTTTCTGGCAGTAGCTATTAAGCTGTTAAGAAAGAATTTAAGGAAACGCTCTTTTTCTTAGGATTGAAATAAATTAAAAATGTAAAGCATTTTACACTTCTTAACAAGTTTCAGTGATGCATTCAACCATGTGAAAATACATGCTGGAAAGATTATTGAAAATGTTTTTCATCTTTAGGTTTGTTTGCTTGCAGATGGCAGGTAGAAATCTTTTCAACCTACACCCTATACTGTATTTTAGTCCCTTGACAGCTTCACAACAATAAAATTTGTACTTTTTATATTATTATTATTTTTTTAAATAAAATTTCCTTTGAAACAGAAATACTTTGGTGGAAAATGCACACTTATAATCAAACTCTATGAAAAAATGAGAGAATAAAATAAAATAAAATAAAATAAAATAAAATAAAAAAGCTTACAATATGAATCAAACCAAATAACACTGTTTGTTGTTAAAAAAAAAAAAAAAAAAAAAAAACAATTAAACAAAAAATCCAGGAACTATTTTTTCTGTATTAAGCCTTGTGTCTGTCTACTGCATAAGAAAAACTACAAAAAGGGTGTGAATAGAATGAAGATGGAGATAATGAAATTTAATGCACAAAAAAATATTACAGACATGCTGTTTTTTGTTGGTTTTGTTTGTTTGTTTTTAAATGAAGAATTTGTTTCATGTTTTAGTACAAATTTAAGTTCTTGAAAAATCAGCATTTTTCAATCTGGTGATCAGCACCTCAAAATTCATTCAAGCATTGAAAAGAATGGGCTCTCTCCCTCTCCTTGGATCTATTCTCTTGCTATATTATTGTTAGATAATTATTACAAATAAATAAATAAAATTTAAAAGTTTGTTTTGGTTTGGTTTGGTGTAGTTTGGTTTGGTTATGGATCTGCATTATTCAGAATATATAAAAAGTTAAAACTGAAACTGGAAATGAGAATCTCTTTTTGTGTTTTAATAATAAAACGTGAGTTTCTTTGAGAACAGGAAGGCTATTTTTTCAACTAAACAAAACGGATTTTCATGAACTTAATGAGATAAAAGAAATTCTGCCTTTCATTTCTTATTTCTTAATTACAGGAAAGCAATGTCACCAAAATTCTTAAAAACAAGTGACTTATTAGTACAAACTCGCATGCAGGTATTTATTTTCAAACTGTGTAGTTTCAGATTTGTGAAGTTTTTGAAGCAAAATGTGCAATGTAGGTTAAATCCATTGAAGATTCCTTAGCAGATTTCCTAAATATATTTATAACAGAAATAGATGACTAAAAATAAACCCTTGGATCTGCAAATCCAATCCCCTCTACCATTTCTATTCAGACTTTTCATTAATCTCCTGCAATTTCTTCCTGCAGACAAAATTTAAAAGAGATTATCTCTCCAGAGGTAATGAGAAAAGTTGAACAGTGAATTAAGTTAGGATACACCCATAAAAATATACAAAAATATTAAATTACAGGGGAAAAAAAAAAAAAAAAAACTAGACTGGAATTATCTTCTTAGTAATGGAGATATATTATCCTTAAAGTGATTAATTGAATTTTATGGATCAAACTTTATTAATAACAAAGCAAGCTGACAGCAAAAGAATTATCACAGAATTATAGAAAACTTCTAATTAATGTAAAAGTGCTCTTTTTGTCCAGTAATAAATAAGAAGTTTTGAAGATCAAAGTCATTATAATGTAGTTGTTGCCCTGTAATATTTTATAAGAATATCATATTGATACATATTACCTTTGTTTAGAAAGAAACCTGTGCCCTGGAGTTGGGGAAATCCACTTTTCAAATAAGTTTTGGTTCCATGTGTTACTATCATCATGCGGTCAAGGTTTCTTTAATTGGATTTCAGTTCAAAGCTCCCAGTGTATTTCACTAATGCATGGTCCCATGGGCTTTGTGATGCATTCAATGGATCATGATAAACATTATTATGGTTCCAAACAGTGTAACAATTTTGTTAACTGTGATCATATTACAGTTTTGGTTTACAGATAAGCCAAAACACAGAAATACTTAACAAAACATAGAACCATGGAATGGTTTGGGTTGGAAGGGACCTGTGCTTGTGCCGCCGCGGGCACTGATGGGCTGAGGGCAGAGCCGAGGGGACAGCAGCCCCTGGCACTAAAAAAACAGTCCCTACAGAGCGCCATGACCCAGGAGAGCTGCCAACAAGACGCGCTAACAGGACCGGCTTGGCAGTTAGTGCAGGCAGTTGGCGCAGGACAGGGAGGAGTGTGAGAAGGATCCTCTCCTCCCTTTCCCACCTCCCTTTCTCTTCCCCTCCTCTCCTCGAGGAACTCTACCTCTTTGCACCTAGAATTCACCGTGGTGGGTGTCCGTTGCAGTGGCCAGCCTGAGGCGGCAACCCAAACAGAGGAGATACTGCCTCTCTGGGCTCATGTGGGCACTCAGGTGGATCCCCTGTCCAGGCTGGAGACTGGGGAGCTCTGGAATCTGGAGCCCTCCCTGGGTCCTGAGGGAAGAGAGGGATGTCATTGGTACAGGTGTGCCCTGCATAAGGAACTCCTTGAGCAGGTGGCTGGGCTGCAGCAAGAAATCGGCAGCCTGAGGGGCTCCTGGGAGTCTCTGAGAGTGACAGATAGGAGGTGTCAACCTGCTCCTGCTGATGCCCAGCAGCCCCCTCCTAAGTCCTGCAAGGGGTAGTAGCTGACCCAACTGATCACATGCAGGACAGAAGGCTTGACCGTCCACAAGAGAAAAGGGGCTGTTTTCTGTGCTTGAAGCAGAAAGAGACATTTGCCTCCAACACCAATGGTGCCACCAACCTCCACGGTGTCCCTGGGTAATAGATTTGAGGCTCTCAGGCAGGAAGAGGATGAGGTTGAGGGTCTGGACCCGGGAAGCAGCACTGAGCAGCATGTCACGATTGGGGGAAGTACTGAGCATAGGGATTGGGGCCAGGCAGAGCAGTGCTTCACAACCAGTGCCACAGAAAAAAAAAAAAAAAAAAAAAAAAAAAAAAAAAAAAAAAAAAAAAAAAAAAAAAAAAGAGCAGAGAGTATTAGTGATTGAGATTCCTTGCTGAGCGGCACTGAGGTTCCCATTTGTCGCCCAGATAACCTATCCAGAGGGGTGTGCTGTCTTCCTGCGGCATGTGTCAGAGAATTTAGGAAGACTCTGCCACAGCTCATTAAACTAGAGGACTACTAGCCTCTTGTCATTCTGGTTGAATCCCAGGAAGCTGCAACTAGAAAAATGAGGAATATTAAAATGGACTTTGCATCCCTGGAAAGGTTGTTAAAGGGATTGGGGGTGCAGACAGTGTTCTCCTCAGTCCTCCTGCTGAGTTACTGGGACCCAGAAAGAAGGAGAACAGGACAGGTGAACGACTGGCTGAGGGGGTGATGTCTGGACAAAGGATTTGGGTATTTTGATCTTAGGCAGTCCTTTGAGAAGCCGGGTTCGTGGGCTGCTGACCGACTCCAACTCAGCATGTGGGACATAAATGTGTTGGGGAGCAAGCTGTCTGGGCTGATTGCCAGGGCTTTAAACTAGGTTTGACGGGGGAAGGGAGGGGAGCTAAAAGTGACAGAGAAGAGCTGGGGGAAGTTTTCACTGCTGTCACTGCTAAAGATAGTAGATTGTCTGAGGGCTCCTCAGAGAAGATAATGATCCTGATACCCCGTCCGGAATCTTCTTCTTGTATCCCTCCAGGGGTACCTCTGCCTGCTGCTTCCCTAAAATGCCTGTATACCAATGCGAGGAGCATGGGAAATAAACAGGATGAGCTCAAGATCTGTGTTCAGTCACAGGGCCATGATCTCATTGCAATCACATAGACGTGGTGGGACAGCTCTTATGACTGGAACACTGTCGTGGAGGGCTATGTCCTTTTTAGAAAAGACGGGCTGAGGAAGCAAGGGGGTGGGGTTGCCCTTTAGGTGGGGGAGCAATTAAAGTGTACCCAAGGACAAGTGGAGAGCTTGTGGGTGATAATTAAGGGGTGGGCTGGTATGGGGGACACTGTTGGGGGGGTGTACTACAGGTCACCAGGTCAGGAGGAGGAGAAGGTCGATGAGGCCTTCTACAAGCAGCTGGTAGTAGCCTCACAATCACGGGCGCTGGTTCTTATGGGGGACTTCAATTATCCAGACATCTGTTGGGTAAGCACCTTTGCCAGGCATGCACAGTCCAAATGCTTCCTACAATGCGTTGAAGACAATTTTCTCACACAGGTGGTAGAGGAGCCGACAAGGCAGGGATTGCTTCTGGACCTCGTCCTTACCAACAGGGATGTGCTTGTTAGGGATGTGAAGGTTGGGAACAGGTTGGGATGCAGCGACCATGAGATGGTGGAGTTCAAGGTGGAACTTGGTGGAAGAAGTAAGGCTAAAAGCAGGATTGCTACCCTGAACTTTTGGAGATCCAACTTCAACCTCTTCTGGGACCAACTTGGGGGTATCTCATGGGCTGGGTTGCTAGAAGGCAAGGGTGCTTGTGAGAGCTGGGCTACATTTCAACTACACTTCTTCCAAGCTCAGGATCAGTGCATCCCTAAGAGTAGGAAATCAGGGAAGGGGAGCAGGAAACCTGTGTGGATGAGCAAGGAGCTCATGGATAAGATCAAAAGGAAGAGGAAGGTCTATGAAATCTGGAAAAAGGGTCTGTCCTCTTGGGAGGAGTATAGAAGTGTTGTCAGGGCCTGCAGGGACGTGACAAAGCCCACCTAGAGATGAGGCTTGCAAAAGAGATAAAAGACAATAAGAAGGTGGGGGGTTTTGTTTTTGTTTTTTTGTTTGTTTTTTTTTTTTTAAGTATGTAAACAGTAAAAGGATGAGTAGGGATAATGTGGGTCCCTTGCAGAACGAGGGGGGATTCCTGGTAACAGGAGATGCCAAGAAGGCGGAGATACTGAATGCTTTCTTTGCTTCAGGGACTCTACCCCGGGACTCCTTGACCCTGGCGGGAGGACAAAGGATCTGGGAAATGGAGGGCTCCCCCCTGATTGATGAGAGAGCATCTGAGTGGGCTCAACGCACACAAATCCATGGGTCCCAATGGGATGCATCCATGGGTGCCAAGGGAATTGGCAGAGGTGATCATCGAACCACTGGAGAACAGGAAAGATGCCTGAAGACTGGAGGATAGCCAATGTCACCCCAGTCTTCAAGAAGGACAAGAAGGAGGAGCCAGGAAACTACAGGCCAGCCAGTCTCACCTCTGTCCTTGGAAAGAGGTTGGAACAGCTTGTTCTGGATGCCATCTCCAAGCAATTGGAAGAGAAGAACATTATGAGTAGTTAGCATGGATTCACCATGCTGATGCCATCACAGTAGATGGGGCGAGAGCAGTGGATGAGCAGCTCCCACCAGGGAGAACAGCTACGTTGACTTTAGCAAGGCTTTTAATACTGTCTCCCATGACATCCTGGTAGCAAAGCTGAGAAAGTGTGGTATAGAGGAGTGGACAGTAAGGTGGGCTGAGAACTGGCTGACTGGCTGAGGTCAGACGGTGGTGATCGGCAGCGCAGAGTCCAGCTGGAGACCTGTGTCTAGCAGTGTTCCCCAGAGGTCGGTGCTGGGTCCGGTCTTGTTCAACCTCTTTATCAATGACCTTGATGAGGGAATAGTGTCTGCCCTCAGCAAGTATACCGATGACACAAAGCTGAAAGGAGTAGCCGACACACCAGAAGGCTGTGCTGCCTTTCAGTGAGATCTGGACCAGCTGAAGAGATGGGCAGGAAGAAACCAAATGAGGTTTAACAAGAGCAAGTGTAGAGTCCTGCACAACCTGAAGTATCAGTACAACCCAAAGTATCAGTACAGGCTGGGGGACAACCTGCTGGAGAGGAGCTCTGTGGGACCTGGGGGTCCTGGGAGATGACAGGTTGACCATGAGCCAGCAGTGTGCCCTCATGGCCAAGAGGACCGATGGGATCCTGGGGTGCATTAAAAGGAGCGTGGCCAGCAGGTCAAGGGAAGTGATGCTCCCCCTCTACCCTGCTCTGGTCAGACCTCACCTGGAGTACTGTGTCTAGTTCTGGTCTCCCCAATACAAAAAAAGACAGGGATCTCCTGGAAAGAGTCCAGTGGAGGGCCACAAAGATGATTCAGGGCCTGGAGCATCTTCCCTATTAAGAAAGGCTGAAAGACCTGGGTCTGCTCAGCCTGGAGAAAAGAAGACTGAGAGGGGATCTCATCAACGCGTATGAATACCTGAAGTGTGGGAGACAAAAGGATTTGGCCAACCTCTTATCAGTGGTTTGTGGGGACAGGACAAGGGGTAATGGCCACAAGATAGAGCACAGGAGATTCTGCACCAACACGCAAAAGAGCTTCACAGTGAGAATGACGGAGCACTGGAACAGGCTGCCCAGGGAGGCTGTGGAGTCTCCTTCTCTGGAGATATTCAAGGCCCATCTGGACACCTACCTGAACACCTCTTTTGAGGTCCCTTCCAGCCCCTTCAATTCTGTGATTCTGTGTGATTCTGTGATTAATTTGTGAATTTGTTTAGCCAAAACATAGGATGGTACCTGGTTATTAAGAGATTTATTTCTTTTATGTAGTTGTTTTTCTCACATTTCACCTGAGGCCAACTGCATTTTAAATTCCCTATATTCAGATTTAAGATTTTGGTTTTCACTCATGAAGATATCTATCTGTGACCCACTTTTTCTTGGTTATTTTTCTCAAAAGTCAATGATGTTTTCAACACTTCATTCTCCGATTTTAACACAACATATTAATGTTGTGTTAAAATCTGCAATTCTTTTGGAGGGAGTGGACTTTTTAAGTTCCTTTGAGTACAAGATAAGCAAGCCCCCAATATATCACATATAATTCTTTTATCTGTACCTTTTCTAATCTTTTGTTCACTTCTACTGTGTTCTATCCATTCTACAAAGTTGCAAAGATAGCTTATTTATTAAGATGACAGATATAACAGATTCAGAATTGCTGGTGATAAATTCATTTACTGCAATAATTGAGATTGAGTTAATAGTTCACCATTTTTGTTATCAATATTTTTCCAGGTAATATCCAACAGAATCGGAGGTGAGAGTCTTACCAGAGAGGTGTCACTGCTTGGGAAGGAGAGAGGTCCAGGTCCATCAACCCATCCAATAATTGGAGTTCTTTTCCTCAAAATAGAGGTTTCTGAATACCAGATTTATACTTTTGGTTAGGTGGGACTAAGTCATTTGTCACGTGCCTATTGGCTCTTAACAAGGCTTGTCACATTGTTGGTCAAGAAAAAGATGAGGAGAGGGTGAGGCCAACATTCAGTACAGAGACAGGTTGCTTTCCCAACTTCACTTGAAACAACATCAGGCTGTGACTCTTTTTCCCCTTCCCCTTTCCCTTTCCTTTCCCCTTTCACTTCCTCTTCCCCTTCCCATTTCCCTTTTCCCTCCTTCCCTTCCCCCCTCTTTCCCTCTTTTCCTCTCTCCTTCCTTCTTTTTCTCTCTCCTTCCCTCCTTCCCTCTTTCCCTCTTTTTCTCTCTCCTTTTCTCTTTCCCCCTTTCCCTTTTTCTCTCACTTTTTTTCTTTCCCTCTTTCCCTCTTTTTCTCTCTCATTTTCTTTTTCTCCTTTTCCCTTTTTCTCCTTTTCCCTTTTTCCTTTCCCCTTTTTCATTTTCTTTTTTCCTTTTTCAGTTTTTCTCTTTTCCTTTATCTTGTCTCTTTTTCTCTTTTCCTTGATTCTTATTAATTTCAAGAACCTGGAAAGGACAAAACAGAATTCATACAAACCTGAATTGAAACAACAGTGAATTTAAGGTGAGTGTGTAGAGAAATAAGTACTGCTGTCACTGCCATAGTTTTGGAAGCTTCATTTCAGTCATTTTGTCCATTTAGGTATGGCGATGAAATTAAAGTGTGAACACATTGAAATCATAACAAGCATATAGCCCAAGTTTTGGCTAGAGACAGGACTATCGTATCAAAGTACATTTTGATCATTTGGTCATGCTCTTTAATCATGATTACTTTCTAAATTTTACTGTGTTCTTCATATTCTGTTGCAACTGCACTACTGCACTGGTTTCTGAGTAAGTAAGTCAACATTGTGCCAAGTGATTATGACCACTTGCTTCTACCTTACTACCTACTCCTGCTATAACCTTACTCATTGTGTCATGTGAGTAAGCCAAGTGAAGAATAGTTGCCAGGATTAAAATAATATTTTTCCTGGTTTTAGGCAAAAAAGATCAATTTTCTTCTTAACACAGGGTCCTTCAATCCATAAAACTCATCTTTTCATTCTCCCCATGCTATTAACTCCAGCTCCTGTGAAGATAAAACCAAACTCTAGTACCAATTTCAAAGACCTTTAAATGACCTGTTAAAAGTCAATACAAGAGACCAAAGGAAGCACAAAACCTCTGATGGTTGGTAAGGCCATAGTAAGAACTAGATGCAAAGATAAAAAGTCTGGATAAAATCTAATTTCATTTGTAATCATCACTTAGGCCACAGTTTAGGACAGATAAGAGACATACATACACACATACACACAGATGTCTCATAACAATATCATTTAATTTCTAGGATAGAAAGTTTGACAGGCTACCCCTATCCCTGCTCTAGGATGAGCAGGGGAGCAAAGGGGAGCAAAGAATGAGCCTGTTTCATTTCAGGAAGTCCACTCTATTGAGCTAGAATTTCTTTTCTTTGTGTCACCAGAAATAGCCAAAGGAACAGTGTTAAGAAGCAAATATAGCTGTGAAACAGAGATGGTAAATTAGAAAGGTAAAGCAGAAAGCATTATAAAAGAAGATATTAGCATATTTCTTCTTGTTAAAGTGCACATGAAAGTATTTATGATGAATAATGGGAAGGCATTTCTGCTTAGCTGTACTTGAAAAAAGGCCATTTTTCTGATGAGTGATGCTTATATATAGCTTTGAACTTGAAATGACTGATTATTTTTGTGGCATGTACATGAAGGATGGAAGATAATATATTGTATTTCTTTTACACTAGAACTACCAGTCAAATGGAGGATTTGACCTACCCTGTAGTAGCATATTAAAAAGACAGGACAAGACGTTACATCTAACTTTCAAAGTAAATGCGTTCAAAATAAATATTAATTATTTGTTTCCCTCTAAATTACTATCTAAATAAAATGATTATATTAAACCACTGAAGTGCGAAGTAGTGAAATGAACAACACAAGCACAATACTACCACTAGGATTTTCATCAGTATTTCTACAGCAGTTGACAAAAACCATCAACTGTAAACTAAAAACCACCCTTCTCTTCTTGACAGTGTTCTTTTAATGGATATATATATGTATATATGTATATTATATATATTATTATATTATTATTCTATGAAATATATATGTGTATATTTATTAATAATTATTTATTTATTTAAGAATTTAAGCTCATCCCAGCCAGCAAAATTTATGGTACTCAATCTTTCTTAAACGAAGTCTGCAACTGCTTGAATTCTGCCCCTTTAAAGAGACAGATTTTAATAGATTTTTCTAACAGATTAAGATAGGAGCCTGGAAAGATCTTGTCACAGAAATCAATCATAAATCAGTCTTCTACAACTGCTAGATATGGCATAATCACAACATAAAAATCAAAATACAATTAATTCACAAAAAACAATGCAATGAACTTGTATGTATAGTGCTGAATTTGTCATTGTAGCTTCTCAAACTACTAGTCAGTCTGTAGGGAAAGTAGTGAAATGTGGAATGCATGCATGCCTCTGATAGTCCACCGTTTTTTGTGTGTTTGTGTTACATCTTTATAAAGTGCATTCATCCTTCTACTTTTTGCCTGCTATAGGTTTGATCTTTTAAATTTTAAACAAAACAAAACCCTGCCAAAGGTGACTACACATCCTTGGTAAATCAGTTTCATAAATTCTCTAAACCATAGCCCTCTACGGTCTCTAACTGTAGATTCTTAAACTTTTAAGAATCTAAATTTGTATAATTTAGATGAAGAATCTAAATATCTTATCCATTTAAAATAACCATGCAATTCAGTAGCTAAACTAAGACTTTCTCTAAGATATTCTCATTATATAACCAAATGCTAGTAACTGTCAAATATAATAAAATCTTAAATTTCAATTGAGGTGTTCTAGAGTTATAGTATACTGTGTAACTATAGTTAACTGCCCATCTGTCTTCTGTAGTTTCAAGTTACTGTTCAGGTTAACACTCCTGTGGTACAATACATGTATTTCTCAGTTAAGTAAGCTGAGACTGCATCTGGGCACATAGCTGATACACAAGATAAGTTTCTTTAGCAAAATATTTGCAAGCTAGTTTCATCAATAAAGTTACGAAGACAGCAACCTGTCTGCAATGCAAGTGGTGTAACCAGTACTGACTAGGCCACAGGAGAAGGTATACCTCCAATTGTTCTTATTAACCAACAGAGCCAAAGCAGAACAACCACCTTTGGAGTTGTAATATATTTTGAACGCATTGCACTAGAAGTGCATCCCCTGTTCCAGAAACTGGATATTTGCTGTTTCTTTCTCTAGTTTCCTGTTTATACACTGAAAGCAAAACTACATGACTTAATTTTTCCAAACAATAAATAAATTTGTGCCTACAGACATCTGAAAAATGAATGATGTACTCAAGAAATAAGTATTATTTGCAAGGTAGACAGTCAGGTGGATTAGAAGCTGAATTAAGATAAGTATTCCCACAGTTTAAATGTTTATTCTTATTTTCTGTTTATTCTTATTTTCTTATCCTTTTCATTAGACAGAAGATCTTGCCATTGGAGCCCATCATTATCATGGGGATAATGTGCAAGTGCAAATGATCTAATCATATACAAACTTCTCGAGTTGCACATACAAATAAATAAATCTTAGCAGAATAATAAAATAAAATAAAAAAGATTTAAAATAAAATAAATAAAATAATATAAAACAAACAAAATACAAATCTATCCATCCTTTACCAGGGAATGATTTCAGGGGAGAGCTATTTTTTGCTGCATTTCTTGACAAGTCAGAATGCTTCCACAGTGCCAGTGATGCCATTTCTCAAGGAACTTGAGTGACTATCATGTCATTTGTTTTAAGTCTCATGTATTTTCCACCAGTGAAATGTAATTAGAATGCTGACAAACTGAGTACAAGCACCTGTACTTCATGACTGTCCTACCATTCTTCATCTGACATTTTCAAGCATCTGCTGAATTCACCAACAGTTTAAAGATAGTGTTTTCTTACAGATTTCTTCCAGATATTATGCAATGCAAATGTAAAGGTTAGAGAGATGCAAAAAATGATAGGATATTTATACGGAAATTTTCAAGCCTATATGAAGGCATGTAGATGAAGTGTGGAGTTTACTCCACCCCATAAAAGTAGAGTTGTAATGTGGAAAGTAGTTGAATGATTACTCACCAACTACACAACATAGGATACACAGGGCACCCAGAGGAATTTTGGGGCAGACCCAAGATGCTGATTTTGTGTTTGTTGCTGAAACCCAATGCACAACAATGGAGCTGGAGAACCCACTGTCAAAGATTGCTATGGAGTCCAAAAGTACTGACATGTTCAATAGATTTCTAGAGCATAACTATGTTAGTGCTTATGAATGAAATGGATGGGAAAACATCCTCAAAAAAAAAAAAAAAATTAGAAATCAGATATCTAGACACTATCAGAATATCACAGGAAAAGCTTTACTCTGTATGTGTTCTTTTCTGAGAAGAATGGACCTACCTTCACAAGTTTTGGTCCATCTTGGTTCACATGTCAATACTAGCTGGCAACATTCATTGCACATTAACTCTTTAGGTAACACATCTGCCTTTCACAGCATTTTTCATTTTTCCATAAGTTTGTGGTGGTTTTACCATGCTGAGCAGCTAAACACCACAACCGCTCTCTCACTCCCCCTCCTTAGATGAGGAGGGGAAGAAGTAAAGCAAAGAACAACTCACGGGTTGAGATAAGGATAATTTAATTAAAGGGAAATAATAATAATAATAATAAAAGAAAGATTATTATGAACTAAACAATTTAACTAAAGGAAAAAAAGGGGGGGGGGGGGGAAGGGGAAAAGGGAGGGGGAAAGGAAAAAAAAAAAAAAAGGAGGAAAACAAACAAATAAAACAAACAAAGGCTATGTGGAAATGCAGAGGAAATAAATTACTCTCTACTTCCCACAAATGAGCGATGATTGACCACATCCTTGAAGCAGGGCCTCAACCCACGTAGCCAGTGTTCGGGAGGAGGGCTGACATTTTCACGAGAGCCCACCACTCCCCTCTTCTTCCTGTTTCCACCTTTTTATTGCTGAGTGTGACATCATATGGTATGGAATATCCCTTTGGTTGGTTTAGGTCAGCTGCCCTGGTGATGTTTCTCTTCTCACTTTTTGCCCACCCCCTAAGAGGGTTAGAGAGAGGCCTGATGCTGTGCCAGCACTGCTCAGCAGCAGACACAGCACTGGTGTGATACCACTGCTGTTCCAGCTACAAGTGCAGAGTACAGCACTGTATGGGCTGCTGCAGGGAAAGTTAACATCCCAGCCAGACCCAGTACAAAGTTAAATTGGCCAAATCAGTCTCATTACACTACTGCTAAGATAGCTGGCCAAGTTTGCCCTGTGGCCAAGCAATTTGTGCAACGTGGTACAGGACTGAAAGCCATGGGGCAGGACTCAGCAGCCTCACAGCACAGGGGCAGGCCCAGCCCTACTAATGTTAAACCTGATGTGGATCACCAACTCCTCCATGCGCAGTGGTTTTCCAGCCAGAATCACTACCACATATTAAGGGTATTACTCTTATTGCCCTCTACCTTATAAAAATCACAAACTTTTTAGCAAAACATTCTAGTATCATACTACAATTGTCTGAATTTCACAACTGCTGACAACTGATGATTGTTCTTGACACAAAGGCTGTTGTATCATGGTCAGGACAGCCATAAACTGCACTAATAAAAGAAAAATATTGTATTAAAAAAAATTGTAGAAGCAAAGTGAAGGAAAATGGAGGGAAGCAAAGGTAAGCAAAATGAGAAAAAGAAAAGGAAAGGGAGGGGAGGGGAGGGGAGGGGAGGGGAGGGGAGGGGAGGGGAGGGGAGGGGAGGGGAGGGAATTAAGTGTTTTTTGCTTGTGTTACAAAGTCTCCCGCAGCTGTTTCTGCATTCTTGATGTTATATATGGAGTTGTAATTCGTGTTGAGAAAATGGTTGATATTAATAAAGAAGGGGGAGATGTGGGAGTGTGGCCATGGGGGCCAGCAAGCCCCGTGGTTGATGGTACCATCAGACTCTAACGATGAGGCCATCAGAAATATGAAAGAGTTTAGAGGGAACAAAGAAGGGTGATTCAGGAGACTCCATGCAGTCTCAGGCTTCTTGTTCTCCAGCTGGTTTCTTGTTCTCCAGACATTAAGGCATGGAAGTTTCTGGGTGTTTGCTGTTGTTGTTACATTCAAAGTTGTTTGACCAATGAAAAGTTGTTTTGAAAAGAACTGCTGTGGAGAGAAGGTATAAGAGGGGAGCCTGCCTTCAAGATAAAAAAAAAAAGGCAACACGGTGAAGTTACGTTATCCATAAAGAAGCAGGAAAGAGGAATGAAAAGGAACAAGCTAGCGGAATGGAGACCAGGACGGGAACAGGCACATTGATTGCTTCATGAAGATAGGTTCAGCCAAACTCAGCAAACTGCTCAGAGAAGGTCATACAGAAAGTCGCTGGAAATGGGCGCACTGGAGCTGGAGAGAAGCTCATGCTGAGAGAAGCGGACCTGTGCACACAACTGCCTCTCACTGGTAAGCAGTTGCGCATTATGGGAAATCATACATCCTTAGTGTGAGAAACACTCCGCAGCCAATAACTTAGGCTCAGGCAAGGATCTCAGTGAAGTAGTAATTTATTTGCAATTGCAATGGCGGGCACCCCACAAGCAGGAGAGAGTGCATCTACTAGTTCCAAAACACAGTTTATATACCTTTTGATGGCAGGACCCTTCCCTGTTTCCCCACTGAGTGGGTAATCCAGATTCACAATCTATCTGATGCTTCACAAACAATGCATGGCCTTCATTTGCTGGCCTGTTAAATTTCAGGGTTTTTTTGACATTTTTACTGTTTGAAGTGGTAATGTTTCTTCACTTATCTGACTTGACTTAACACCGTGATTTTCACCTAATTGTCCTAAGGAGTCTAGTTGTCTGCATTTTACAAGGTCGCCTGCTAGGCTTTCTTATCACTGTAAGCCTATCTCAGTACCACATTCCTTCCCTCTAAACAATGTAACTCTGCAAAAACAACATTTATATTCCCACATTAGAAACAAAGACTGTCCTGGTAACCTTACAGCTTATTCTCCTTATTAACAATCGGACAGTTTATGAGCCTGAAATATGGGAACAAATTGAGGTCAAGGTGTGGGACTCTGCAACTAAAAATGACAAGGTTGCAGTGGATTGCTTGGCACCTGGCGAGCAATCTCTGAGGCCTTAAAGAGCCCTGTGGGACCACAGTCAGAAATGTGTGGTTTGCCAGACAGTGAGGGAGCTGCAGGCTCCTTTACTGATCCGACTGCTACACCATCGGCCCCTCTGCTGCTACAGCCATCGAAGGCCTTTGCTGTTCCACCCCCTGGTGACCTGGATGTGCCTTTTGATCCAGGCCTATTGGCCTTGAAAAGGAGATGGATATGCTTTTTCTTTGATCTGGGAAGAATGGGATACATAAGGCCTGAAGACCAAGTTGCTTAACAACTTAAAGCGAGACATATTGTTCAAAAGGAATGGAAAATGGAGACTTGTTAGTAATGAAGAAAAGGAATGGAAAATGGAAACTGTTAAGTCATGGAACTTAAAGGATTATTTGTTACCTTTTCTGATCATGAATATGTATAGGCATACTCGATTTTAGTAAGTCATGGAACTTAGAGGATTGTTTTTTACCTTTCCTGATTGTACGTATGTATAGGCATACTTGCATTTAGTATGTAAAAGCAATGTTCTGTATATTGAGAATGTTTGATGTTTGTGTGTGTGTGTTGGTGGAGCGTAGACTCCCCACACACCCAGCGCTGTTTACTTGCCTTTTATACCTTTTAGAAATATTTGTTTTATAAATATTACAAAATTCAGATTGAGTTGAGACTTCATTTATAACAGTTGTAACTGTCAAAGTCCTACTAGCCTTTTTGTCATGGATAGTATTGGAAGTTCAAGTCCTTCCTATTCACCTAGAAAACAGATGTATCAATTTAATGTAAGTATTTTCATAGTAATAAAAAGTTTAGGGTAAACATCGATAGTGCTATAATACAAAGCAATCTCTTTGCTTCATTCTTCCAGGACAACAATTAGGCTGAGTTGAAAATGTTGTTTGTATACAAGCAGTAGTGAATGGGTGGGCCATGTGGGAAATGAGCAGATTTTATTGAAATTGACAAAGAAAGAAGAGGGGAAAGGAGAATGAATTAAGGGATTACATAGTATTATCATGTTTCTTATTTCCTCTCATTACATTTAAGATAACAATTTAGTAAATTAATCAGTAACACACAAATTCTTGTATTTTTCTATGACTGTTAGCGGCCCATTTAACTACTATTATCAATAACTAATTTATGTAGTAGAGATGTTACAGTTTCCAGTTGTTAAGTGATTGTTCTGTGTCCTAGTAAGGTTGACCAATGGTTTCCAAGAGTCAGTAAAAATACAGCAGCACTGACGTGGTAAAACATGAAAGAAGTTTATTTTGACCTGAGATAGCCTACTTTAAACCTGAAATGGACTGTAAAGTTAATTGAGGGGTGCCAAGGAATTTCTGTTATTGGAGACTTTCAAGAACCAACTAGGCACATGTCTTTTGGCTTAATTAAATGACAATTCAGTCTGCCTTGGTGCTGGTATGCTGGGACTAAGAACTTGTTCAGGTTCCAACCAGACCTCTTTTCTGTTATACAATGCTGCTGGTTTTGATTTATTTACTATAACCATTTAAGCAAGCAAGCAGAGAGAATGCAAAGAATGGGGAAAATGATTATTCACAAGTGCCATTGGTACCACCAGTTTAAAAAGCAATTACTGATCTTTGCTGAAAACACAGGTAGGAAAACATTTCAATTAAATGTTTGTTTTTTTCCTTCCTTTGTCTCTAAGAGAGAATGCAATGAAGAAAGACGTATTAAATTACAGTTGCTGTAAACTTGTCTCAGTTAATACAAGAAGAGGAACAAACATTTGTTCAATATTTCCTTTGCCTCTTTTATAAAGAGGATCAGAATGCAAGAGAGAGTCATTTTGATGCGTGCAATAACTTCTATCTTCAGTTCACTGACAGATTGGTTTTAAATTTTGTGCTTCTCATCCTTTTCACCTTCTGTAAATGCTGTTACTTTCTCCATTGTGATGAGCTCAGTTTAAACAAAGAAGGGTCGTCTTCAATGTATAGTGACAAGGCAAGTGGTTTCCCTGGCAACATCCATCAGAATAGCACAGTCTTCAGTTTACTACTGGATGCATCAGTTTGAAAAGAGAATCATACGTGTCTAGCTTTAAAACTTAGGCTAAATGGAATTAGTGTGTTATGCCAATTGCATTTCTACTGAATTTGCAAACTCCCACATACCTGGAGTTAGGTCAGATGCGTTTATTTTGTATAGTGTAGACAACTGACCTAAGACTAGAAGAACACTCCAATTCTCAAAATGAAAAAAACAACTGTTATAAATGAAGTTTCAACTCGATCTGAATTTTGTTATATTTATACTTATAAAAGGCATGAAAGCTATAAAAAGTATAAAAGGTATAAAAGGCAAGTAATCAGCACTGGGTGTGTGGGGAGTCTACGCTCCACCAACACACACACACAAACATCAAACATTCTCAATATACAGAACATTGCTTTTACATACTAAACGCAAGTATGCCTATACATTTGTACAATCAGAAAAGGTAACAAACAATCCTTTAAGTTCCGTGGCTTACTAAACCCAAGTATGCCTATACATACATACAATCAGGAAAGGTAAAAAACAATCCTCTAAGTTCCATGACTTAACAGTTTCCATTTTCCATTCCTTTTCTTCATTACAAACAACAGTCTCCATTTTCCATTCCTTTTAACAATATGTCTTGCTTTAAGTTGTCAAGCAACTTGGTCTTCAGGTCTTATGTATCCCGTTCTTCCCAGATCAAAGAAAAAGCATATCCATCTCCTTTTCAAGGCCAATAGGCCTGGATCAAAAGGCACATCCAGGTCACCAGGGGGCGGAACAGCAAAGGCCTTCGATGGCTGTAGCAGCAGAGGGGCCGATGGTGTAGCAGTCGGATCAGTAAAGGAGCCCACGGCTCCCTCACTGTCTGGCAAACCACACGTTTCTGACTGTGGTCCCACAGGGCTCTTTAAGGCCTCAGAGATTGCTTGCCAGGTGCCAAGCAATTCCACTGCAACCTTGTCATTTTTAGTTGCAGAGTCCCACACCTTGACCTCAATTTGTTCCCATATTTCAGGCTCATAAACTGTCCGATTGTTAATAAGGAGAATAAGCTGTAAGGTTACCAGGACAGTCTTTGTTCCTAAGGACATAGAATTCCCCATAATGCGCAACTGCTTACCAGCGAGGGGCAGTTGTGTGCACAGGTCCGCTTCTCTCAGCTCAAGCTTCTCTCCAGCTCCAGTGTGCCTGTTTCCAGCGGCTTTCTGTACGAGCTTCTCTGTGCAGTTTGCTGAGTCTGGTTGAACCTATCTTCATGAGGCAATCGATGTGCCTGTTCCCGTCCTGGTCCCGTTCTGTCAGCCTGTTCCTCTTCTTTTTCCTGCTTCTTTATTGATGTAACTTCAACGTGCTGCCTTTTTTTCTTCTCCTTTCTTGAGGGCAGGCTCCCGTCTTATACCCTTCTCTCCACAGCAGTTCTTTTAAAAACAACTTTTCATTTGTCAAACAACTTTGAATGTAACAACAACAGCAAACACCCAGAAACTTCTATGCCTTAGTGGCTGGAGAACAAGAGACTGCATGGAGTCTCCTGAATCACGCTTTGTTCCCTCTAAACTCTTTTATATTCCTGATGGCCTCATCGTTAAGAGTCTAATGTTATCTCAATCATGGGGTTTTCCAACCCCTATGGCCACATTCCCAAATCTCCCCCTTCTTTATTAATGTCAACGATTTTCTCAACACGAATTACCACTCCATATGTAAGACAACCATACGATGTACTTATTCAGCATTGTGAGAAACACTCCGTAGCCAATAACTTAGGCTCAGGCGAGGATCTCAGTGAAGTAGTAATTTATTCGCGATTGCAATGGCGGGCGCCCCACAAGCAGGAGAGAGCGCATCTACTAGTTCCAAAACACAGTTTATATACCTTTTGATGGCAGGACCCTTCCCTGTTTCCCCACTGAGTGGGTAATCCAGATTCACAATCTATCTGATGCTTCACAAACAATGCATGGCCTTCAGTCGCCGGCCTGTTAAATTTCAAATTTCTTTTGACATTTTTACTGCTTGAAGTGGTAATGTTTCTTCACTTATCTGACTTGACTTGACACCGTGATTTTCACCTAATTGTCCTAAGGAGTCTGATTGTCTGCATTTTACAAGGTCGCCTGCTAAACTTTCTTATCACTGTAAGCATATCTCAGTACCACATTCCCTCCTTCTAAACAATGTAACTCTGCAAAAACAACATTTCTATTCCCACAAGCATCTTCTCTGAAAACAAAAGATCTTTCACAGTTTTGGAAATTCTTACCCTTCACTCACATTTTTTTAAAAGCATTTCTCTCATATTTTCCTTTTTTAACACTGAAAGAATAATAATAACGAACATGTAGGAGTACTACAGTTTCACTCAGTTCTTCCATATTTGGGGCACCTACACAAACATTTGAAGAGATGAGCTGCTGCAGTAGCACCAGACAAGAAGACCCTCTGCTCTCTAGAGTGCAGCCCTCTCTAGAGTGCACAAATATATCAGCCTTCTAGAGTGCACAAACACATCCAAAAACACTGGGCACAGTGAAAATACTGAATTTGACCCACAGCCAACTAAGCTAGATCATTCTGCACTACTGTATATAACAAGATACATTCTTATCCTAAAATACAAAACAATTTAATCATTGACAAAAATGCATTAAAACATTCAACATGTTTGGGTCTTGTTGTTGTTGCTGTTGAGTTTTGTTTTTTTTCTTTCTTTCTAGTAATGTCAGTACTTACTGTGTCTATGTAAATAGAAGAGCTAGGTGATCAAACATATTTCCTGTGTCTGATTTAACAGTGCAAAGAAACAAATTTGAAAAATAATGACAAAAAGAACAGTTCATATCTATGTTATATTGCAAAACATAATTTTCAGTTACTCTAGTCCTGATTCACAAGCACAACTTAAGGCAAAGAAAAATGTCATATGCGTATGCTATATATATGAGCATTTGGGTATCTTTACACAAGTTGGCTAAATCACTGTCATAGAAAAGTGAGCATTGGAGGGAGCAAAAAAATCTTAATTCAAACTTTATTAATGCCTATACAGCATAATGTAGAGACCTCAGAACAGTCTGCCTAAGGTCTAAATAGACACAAGCCCTTTTTTCCCAAAGCTGCATGCCAGACAAAATAGCTGCCGTGCTCTTTTAGGAGGCAGCCACCATGCTGCCAAAGCAATCATATTAAAGGTCATTTTAGAATCAGATCTTAATTTATCTAACTCTTTCCTTCTTTCCTTTCTGTCAGAAAAAAAAAAAAAAAAAAGTATTTTCTAGGAGCAATAAGGAGTACTCAAATTTTCAATATCCATGTTACGATTAAACATTGGCTTACTCAGAACAAACAAACCAACAAAAAACTCATATTCCATATCCCTGATTTTCATATTACTTACCAATTTACCCAGCACCAATATTCTTATCCTATCTAGTATATTTGTGAAGAAAACAAAAGCAATGTAAGGGAAAATGTATCTGCAATATGAGATTTTTTATGTTTTTTTTCAGACAGTCAAATGAAGTTGCATGAGTACAGTGTATTAGGCCACTTCCTCTTTATTCCTCAGGGAAAAAATAAATAAATAAATAAATAAATAGTTTAATTCATAGATAACAGTCTAGGTTTTGGAACATTTACTTGAGTTATTTTATTTAAATACTCTTTTAAAGAATATTCATGCTAATGTAAGGCGAATAACTTTAGGCCTTTTTTTATCCTTTTCTAATTTAACTTAGAAAGGAAAGGAATAGACATCAGAGCAAATAAATTTAACTGTTTTACAGCATAACATCTGTTCACAGCTAAACCTATTAGTTATGTACTTGCCTTTCTATTACCAGCAATTTTATGCTGTATTCCTTAACCTAGACTTCACTAAACAATTCAAACCAATTTTAGTTCTAAGAAAAACCTTGTGCACTTCTGTAACTCAAAATCGCTTTGGGCTCCCTTCAAGTGTTGCTAGAACACAACATGGGACACAACTAGAAAATGGGTAAGAGTTGACCTAGGATTACACAGCAATAGCCTAATGCCTGTACTTCCATGGTGCTGTTAATAGAATCATAGACACATAGACTCAAAGACTCAATCATAGAATCATAGAATCATTAAGGTTGGAAGAGACTTTCAAGATCATTTGGTCCAACCATCACCCTACTAGCAATGTCACCCACTAAATCATGTCCCTAAGAACCAGGTCCAACCTTTCCCTAAACACCCCCAGGGACAGCAATTCTACTACTTCCCTGGGCAACCCATTCCAGTGCCTGACTGACTACTCTGCCATTACTAGCTGCCATTACTGGCTTTTTCTTGGTAAAAGCTTTTCAGATTTCTAAGTGTTATCAATACTGACTTTGAGATGTCTATTGCCTTGTCATCCAAAGTCCAAATTTGCAAAACAGGTGGGAAAAAGTAGCTTGTATACCATAAAAAATTCTACCAGCATGCCGATAATTTTGGCATTAAGACATATTGAGCAAGTAGACAGTTAAAAAGAAAGACAGTGCTTGAGAATGTAAATAATTGAGGCAGTTTAGAGGAGTTGGTACAATAGTATATTGTGCTAGATTTCTGAATCCACATAACATACTGAGGTACAGAGATTTACCTAAAAGTAGATTTTGTTCTTTCAGTTGTTACATGCTCGTGCTTTCAGCTGTACTACAAGAAAAGTGAAAGAAAAAGAAAAGAAAAAAAAAAAAAGAGAGAGAGAGAGAAGGAGAGAAGGAGAGAAGGAGAGAGAGAGAGGGAGGGGGAGAGGGAAGGGGAGGGAGATGGAAAAGGGGAGGGGGAAAGGGGGAGGGGGGAGGGGGAGGGGGAGAAGAAAGAGGAAGGAAGGAAGGAAGGAAGGAAGGAAGGAAGGAAGGAAGGAAGGAAGGAAGGAAGGAAGGAAGGAAGGAAGGAAGGAAGGAAGGAAGGAAGGAAGGAAGGAAGGAAGGAAGGAAGGAAGGAAGGAAGGAAGGAAGGAAGGAAGGAAGGAAGGAAGGAAGGAAGGAAGAGAAAGAGAGAAAGAAAGAAAGTTTTTATCTAGTTAGGCAAAGAGGAAGAAGTACATGTAGAAAGATGATCAGAAAAGGAAAAAAGAATATACAGTGAAAAAAAAAGAAAAAAGAAAAAAGAAAATACAGCATAAGCAATAAATAAATCTGTATCTTTTTTACCTTCATCCCTGGTCCCTTCTTCCAGTTATCACTGTTACAAATGCAACAGCACCAGCAGCAGTTTTATCAGACATGCTCCCAAAAGCATTATGGCAAGCTGCAGGACCTGTTTAGTGCCGTCCATATGGAGTGTTTGAATTACTTCAATGTGATTCTGGAAAAGTTCCCAGAGCATGTATATCCCCTTCAGCATCACTCCCTGCAGTGCAAATTAAAGGAGGAGTCTGACAGTGATTTGCAGCCACTGGGTTAGGGCTTACAAGGCAGACTCTGCACCATGTTGGGACAGTGTTGTTTATAAATTTATGAGAATCTTTTGTGTGCCTACCATGGTGTATATCAAAGTCATTTTCAACAAATATGTAAAAGAGTTGAAGGAAGATAAAGTAACATTATAAAGAAAAAAGAACAGGGACAGACAAGGGAGAAGAGCAGGCAAATAGTCCTACCAAGTGGATTTTCAACTGTTTGATTAATAGGAAATGGTAACATTGCAGAAATTGAAACTGACACATAAATTGTATGCTTTATTTTATCATTAAAAATAAAAGTCACCTTTGCATAATATTTCCTGACATATGTGTCTCCAAAAGATACATTTTTAGGTACTGTGTATAATAAAATATGAAGACTCTATCTGCAAGATTTTTGGTGCAAATAATTGTACAAATCTTTGTAACTTTCTCTGCAATATCAGCTTCTACAAAACAGCACAGGTTTATGCGGAAAGATTTTGGTAGCAGAGGGCTACAGAACTCTGTGAGAAGAGTCTATAAGCTGCCCCATGTTAGACAAGGGTTAGTTGCAGCATCAGCCAACTCCAAAAGGCCAGAGCCATGCCATTTAGCGATGCTGTCTACATCTCTGTGAGAGCAAATTTAAGAAAGAGAAAAAAAAAAAAAAATGCTGCTCATCAGCAGCTGGGAGAGAGAGAGAGGAGTGAGAAGCAGCCCTGCAGACCCCCAGCTGAGTGCAGCAGGAGGGCAGGAGGTGCTGCAGGCAGGCAGCAGCAGCAGTTCCCCTGCGGGCTGTGCAGGGAGAGGCCCCTGGTGGAGCAGGCTGTCCCCCTGCAGCCCATGGGTCCCACGTGGAGCAGATCTCCACGCTGCAGCCCCCCCATGGGTGGAGGAGCCCCCGGTGGAGCAGGTGGATGTGGCCTGGAGGAGGCTGCGGCCCATGGAGAGCCCCCGCAGGAGCAGGCCCTGGGCCGGAGCTGCAGCCCGTGGAGAGGAGCCCACGCAGGAGCAGGGGGTCTGGGGGGAGCTGCTGCCCACCCGTGGGGACCCGTGCTGGAGCAGTTTGCTCCTGGGGAATGGATGGATGGGCCCCGTGGGACGGAGCCGTGTGGGAGCAGTGCTTGAAGAGCTGCTGCCTGTGGGCAGCCCCCCGCAGGCTCAGTTTGGGAAGGACAGCATCCCGTGGGAGGGACCCCACGGGGAGCAAGATCAGGGAGTGACCATGAAAGAGCAAAAGAGAGGAAGTGTTAGGGACTGACCTCAGCCCCTATTCCCCTGTTCCCTTTCACTGCTCAGGGAAAGGAGGTGGAAGAGGGTGGATGGGGGGAAGGTGTTTTTAGTTTGCTTTTTGTTTCTCACTGCTCTAGCTTGTTAATAATAGGTAATACATTTTATTAATCGCTGTATGCTGAGTCTGTTTTGCATGTGAGGATAATTCTTGAGTGATCTTCCCATCCTTATCACAACCCTTGAGCTTTTTGTGTTGTGTTTTTTCCCCCTTTTCCCTTTGAGGAGGGAGAGTGAGAGAGCGGCTGATGTGACTCTTGGCTGGCCACCTAAGCAAAATCACCACAAATACATATAGTGAAAAATGTGATCTAGGTAGTTTTTTGTTTGTTTGTTTGCTTTTGTTTAGCTTTGTCTGTGAGGGAGGTAACAAAGCAACAGAATAGGACAGAATAGAAAAAAGGTGCCAGGTGATTCCTGAACTACCTTTTAAAGATGATGAATAAAATAAATAAATAAATGACAAATATTTCTACAAAATGCAATAGTATGGGGAATGTGTGTTATGTGAATTCCTTTCTGCTACATTCTAGGATTTAGAGTAAATATTCTGTAAGCAGCCTTGGAAGAAAGAGTTTCATGATGCCTTATTTTAAATATAAATTCTGCTAATTTGTCAGGAGTAATTGGATTGGTAGAAAAGTTTCCAAGAATTAAAAAGTATACACATATATGGTGCAGAAAAATAATTAAATTAATAGATTAGAACACATGAACAGAAAGCAAGTGACTTTCTTCTAACTAGGTCTCAAGGTTTGAATGGAGTTGAATGGAGTTGAATGGAGTTTGAATGGAGTTTTCCCAGTTTTAGCTCCCTCAAGTAAAAAAGGTAAAACACCTCCTCTCTGAATGAAAATTGATCTTTTTTGAGCATAAATTAATACTGTACTACCCATATCATATTTGCAATTAGAAAAATGTGAGATTTGTTTTTCCTGTCTCTTGAAAATTTTACATGTATATTATCCAGAGGCTTTTCAATCTTCTCACAGAAGAAAAAAATAGATAAAGGAAGGAGGGAAGGAGGACGAGGGAAGAAAGTGTAGAGAAGGAATTGGGGGGAGAGAATCTGGGAATAAACAATTTATAACATCTACTGATGAAGATGCAATCTGAATAGTGGAAGAGCATCAACTAAAGGTTTTGTTCTGAATTATGGACAACTGAGAGCTGAGAAGTATCATCTCCCAAATGTAGGGTACCCGTCCCCTGGTTGCTACTATTTACCCCTCTACTCTCATAAGTCAAAAGAGTAGTTGTCTTTTGTTTTGACACAAAATTATTTTCAACAGAAAGATCCACAAAGACCTAAACTAAACAACAACAACAACAACAAAGTGGTGTGAGAGGGGAATTCTTGCAAAGTGATGTTTTTGTTGGAAAGTAAATTTCCCGGAAAGCTGCAGCTGTTTGTGTTCTCAGAGCTGGCTGCTCCTCTCACTGCACTGAAAGGGAAATTCCAAGCCACTCTGAAATAGCAAAACCTCACTTTAAGACAGTCAGAGTAGAGAGGGGAGAAAATAAATTATCAGAGAATCAGATGGTGGTAAGTCACTGCCAGCATAAATTTATCAAGAATATAGAGAATTTCAGAACGGACTATTGGATGATTTTGACATGATGAACTAAGCTATGGGCAGGAAGGTAGATGTAAAAAAATTATATAAGTAAAGCTATAGACCTAGCTGCACATGGCATTATCATAAGCAGAATAGGGAAACGTGGTCTAGGTAAAACTATTCTAGCAGGTGAAGGTTCAAGCTGCTTGAATGGTTTGTTGGTAGTCAGAGGTAGTTTACTGCCAACTCTGGAGGATATATATACAATCCTGTCCATTATGCTTTCTTTTCCACAAGTCAGTTCATGCTTCTACTGAAGAAGAAAGCTGATTACTTGATCTGATCTTCAGATCTTAATGGATCAAGGCATCCAAGCTCAAACCTTCATACTTGAAAAACTATGCTCAGCTGAATATTTGAGTACGGTGCCCCACACTTTTATCTTCATTCTTATTTTTCTGCACTCTTCCCAACCATGTCAAGGCAGGTGAGTTTTCCATACCCAAAGCAGACTATAGCTTTGATGGAGCTAATGAGCTTGGTACTAACATTAATCTGCAATTTGGTCAGAGTTTAAGAACTGGGTATTTCTTGTGTTGTGGCTTTAGAGGAATCTAATGCTGTAGATTTTCTTGAAGAATCAACATAAACAGAGACAGGGTTTCAATGAAGAGTTGCTGGTTTTTTTCCATTAAAAGCTGTGAAGGGACAAAATCAAGTGAACCTCTATGTACCTTGCTATCTAGTTTAGTTGAGGATGGACAGTTATTTATTTATTTATTTATTTATTTAACATTGAACAATCATTCAAAAAAAATAAACAGTTCACTGGAATCAAAGAGCAGAGATCATATTTCCTGTCCTACTTCAACCTTCTAATGCCTGAAATCTGTTTGCTCTGTCCTGCAAGTCAGTTACCCTGTGGGATTTCTGTAGTCAGGTGCAACATAAATTTGAATGCCTTTCGGTCCATTTTTTTCAAACTGAGTTGAGATATGTCCTGAGGCACCCAGTGTATGAAATATTAGGGTTCTGGATTCTCTTGGGAAGAAGATATTATTAAAAATCCAAATCCTTCACTGTTTCTGATCAGTGATATAGTGTAGTGCTTAATTGTTTTAAGTTATTATTTTTAAGTTATTATGTTCACTCTATGAAATGGATTAGTAGCAGGTTATTTATTATTATAATTCCTTCTTTTTTTTTTTCTTTTCTTTTTTTTTTCTGACAGAGGAAACAGATACATACTCAGATGACTCAGATAATGCTCACAAACAGAATGAAAAGGAAGAAAAAACAGTGTCTTGTTATTCTCACTGTTGTCTGGCTTATGTTAGATTTACAGTCATACACTTTATTGAACTAAAAATCATGTTGAGCACTGTTTTTCATATTCTTTAAACACCTCAGTGATTTCACTATCATAAAACAGAGCTTGAACTGGATCTTCTTGTCAGGTAGACCAAATAAGAGGATCATGTGGAAGAATGATGGAATGTTGGAATGATGTTTGAATATGATATTAGATAATCATTTATTGCCAGCATGGAGAAGAATTGATTGAAATGTTTAAGACTAGCTTTGTTCTTTTTGAACCTCATCATATGTTGAAAAAGGTAGATGATTCAATTTGAAGATGAAGGACTGAGATCTGTCTTATCTCTCTTTATCTTTGTAACTGATATAGAAAAAAAAAATCTTATTCTCACTACCATGTGTGGTAAATCTAATGTTAAGTATATTTTCCTGTAATTTTTGCTGCAGGAAACATTTTCTTCCACTGATATTATTTATTTTAATGAATTGATGTTTTGAGAGAATATATATGTTCTGCAAGTAATCACATGCACATTCAGAGAGCTTAATATACATTGGGTATTCCTAGATATATACGTTTTTGGAAAAATATGCACTGGTTTTACATTGATTTTGCTGTTTATGGTTTCTAACCATACAGAGCATGAGTCATGTAATTGCAGTATACTTTTCTTTCTGTACCTCTACTTTCTACTCTGTAGCTAGTCCAGTTAAAAGCCATATTACTTTTATGAACTTTCATATTAAATGCAGCATAGGTTTTGTGGTCCAAAAGTTTGTTTCAGAAACAAGAAACTCAGTGTGAGAATTACTCTTTCAGGGATGTGTGTTCAAAATCTTCTAAAGTCACGAAGATAAAGGAAACAGTTAAAATATTTATATGTATATATGTGTGTGTGCATATATATGTATAATATAGTAAACAATGCATAATCATTACACTTTATAATTTTGTACTGAAACTAATGTATTATTGGTTCCCATGTTACTAAGTAGAAGATTAACTAAAAGCATTGTCTAAGTTGTAGTTTGAAATCCTACTGTCTGATGTTTAAATCCAAGGGAGGGCTGTACTAAAGCTGTAGTCACCAAAAGATATTAGCATTTTCAACTAAGTGAAGAATATGTGTCTTATATTCATCTTTCTAAGAGAATCAGTCAGTCAATTATTAAAGACAAAAATTCATAATACTAGAGTAGTCTTAACAGTTTTTTATTTTGTATTATAATCTTTTTTCCAAAAGAAAAGTTTAGTGGCAATATAACAACAGTTGAAAGTTAAGCTGTCATTGTTTTATTATTTCTTAAGCTCTACAATGCAGGAGGTTGCAGTACTATAACATGTAATTGTGATAAATAAGACATTTCATATAATTAACTTCATAAATTTTTTTTTTTTTAAAGTTCAGTTGGATTTAATGCTTATGATAAAATGAGTCATTTATTGAAAGAGAAAGAAACTTGCCAGAAGACAAAAACGTGTCTAATAGAGGAAAAGTATCCTTGAGGAACAATAATTACAACATGGCTACAGGCTCAAAGAAGTTATACAGAATAACAAAAATATCTTGTCAGAAGTCAAAAGTGAGAAGTTGTCTAAATTATATACCCTTTATCTAATATGCAAATATGTCACAGCTCCTAAAAGATGACAGTTCTAGTGCATTTTAGAGTGGACTAGCTCAATGTCAATATTTCTGAAATCAGATCAGCTCCACACACTCTAAAAATGGAAAGTAAAGCCTTAAGGTTTTATGCTGCATCTGGAATAAAAATATTTGCAGAATCCTGAAGAGGCTACTTATCTACAATAAAGGACATAAGATGCACAGTAAAGTACGTGGTCTGTGTGTGCTGGTTTTACCTTGCTGCACAGCTGAACTCAACCACTAGCTCTCTCTCACTCTCCCTCCTCAAAGGCAAAAGGGGATAAAACGTGATGAAAAGGACTCAAAGTTTGATATAAGGATGGGAAGATCACTCAAAAATTATCCTCACATGCAAAACAGACTCAGCATACAGCGATTAATAAAATGTATTACCTATTATTAACAAGCTAGAGCAGTGAGAAACAAAAAGCAAACTAAAAACACCTTCCCCCCATCCACCCTCTTCCACCTCCTTTCCCTGAGCAGTGAAAGGGAACAGGGGAATAGGGGCTGAGGTCAGTCCCTAACACTTCCTCTCTTTTGCTCTTTCATGGTCACTCCCTGATCTTGCTCCCCGTGGGGTCCCTCCCACGGGATGCTGTCCTTCCCAAACTGAGCCTGCGGGGGCTGCCCACAGGCAGCAGCTCTTCAAGCACTGCTCCCACACGGCTCCGTCCCACGGGGCCCATCCATCCATTCCCCAGGAGCAAACTGCTCCAGCACGGGTCCCCACGGGTGGGCAGCAGCTCCCCCCAGACCCCCTGCTCCTGCGTGGGCTCCTCTCCACGGGCTGCAGCTCCGGCCCAGGGCCTGCTCCTGCGGGGGCTCTCCATGGGCCGCAGCCTCCTCCAGGCCACATCCACCTGCTCCACCGGGGGCTCCTCCACCCATGGGGGGGCTGCAGCGTGGAGATCTGCTCCACGTGGGACCCATGGGCTGCAGGGGGACAGCCTGCTCCACCAGGGGCCTCTCCCTGCACAGCCCGCAGGGGAACTGCTGCTGCTGCCTGCCTGCAGCACCTCCTGCCCTCCTGCTGCACTCAGCTGGGGGTCTGCAGGGCTGCTTCTCACTCCTCTCTCTCTCTCCCAGCTGCTGATGAGCAGCAGTTTTCTTTTCTCTTTCTTAAATATGCTCTCACAGAGGCTTAAACAACATCATTTATTGGCCTGGCTCTGGCTAGTGGCAAGGCCCTTCTCTAACATGGGGCAGCTTCTGGACTCTTGCAGAAGCCTCCCCTATGGCCCCCTACTACCAAAACCTTGTCATGTAAACCCACTACAGTATTATAGCTTAAAAGCAATAGCATAATGTCTATTCTATGACACTAAAGGGAAAAACAAACAAACAAACAAACAAACAAAACTATTTTCCTTAATGAAAAACACTGCAGCAATTATGAAACACAGCTACTATAAGTAATTTTAATAATTAGTAACTAACCTGGCCAAAATATAATTCTTATTTTGATGGCAAATTATTATTTAACTTGAAAAGTGGTTACCTGCAAGACAGAAAAGATGTATGCATATGAAATAACTGTAATAGAAATACCTATCTCGTAAATAAATTAAAAGTTCAAGTTGACAATGGTCCACAAAAGTGAATGTTATCTTAAGAAACAAAGGAACAGACAAAGCTTTTCCTTTACAATAGGACATGATACCTCCTTCCTTTAACAAGAGCATCCACTACACATCATCTGAACAGTAGTTTCAATAAAACACAGTAATGACTTTCTAATCTAGTTAAATAAAAATATTTTAAATCTATATTAATACAATTGGTGAACTGATGGGTTAGGCTCAAAGGTTTCTGGTAAATGGGGTTACATCTGACTGGCAGACAGTCACTAGTGGGGCTCCCTAGGGCTCCACTGTGGAACAAGTTCTTTTTAATGTTTTTGCATACATCTTGGTTGCAGGGCTTGAAGGTATACGCAGTAAGTTTACAGATGGCACTAAATTAGGAAGAGGTGTTGATTTAGTCAAGGGTAGAGAGACCTTGCAGAGAGATCTTGACAAATTAGAGGGCTGTGCAACAGTATCAAATTTAACATGAATAAGTTCCAGATTCTGCACCTGGGACAGGGCAACCCTGAATGTATGTACAGAGTGGGGAACAAGAGGCTGTAGAGTAGCCCAGCAGAAAGGGATATGGGGGTTCTGGTTGACAGCAACTTAAATATGAGTCAACAGTCTGCCCTTGCAGCTAAAAGGGCCAATTGTGTCCTGGGTTGCATGAAGTACAGCACTGCTAGACAGTCAAGGGAAGTGAATGTCCCACTCTACTCTGCACTGATGTGACCTCACCACGAGTACTGTGTGCAGTTTGGGGCACCACAGTATAAGAAAGACAGAAACCTATTAAAGAGTGTCCTAACGAGGGCAGCAAAGATGGTGAAGGGTCTAGAGGGGAAGAGATACGAAGAAGGGCTGAAGCCAATTTCAGCCTAGAGAAGAGGAGACTGAGGGGAAGCCTACAGCTTCCTCTTAAGAGAGCGGATTGGCAGGCAGCAGAACCTGAAGGAACAGCATGGAGCTGTGACAGGGGAGTTTCAGGCTCGGTGTTAGGAAAAGATTCTTCACTGAAAGGTTGAACAGGCACTTGGAGAGGCTCCCCAGGGCACTGGTCATGGCATCGAGCCTGCCAGAGTTCAAGAATTGTTTGGATGATGTTCTCAGGCTTCTGGTCTGATTTTTGGATGGTCTTGTGTTGGACTCGATGGCCCTGGTGGGTCCCTTCTAACTAGATTCTAGTTTACAAGCCTTGAATTTCCATCACATTCCAAGAATGCGTTGAAGTGTCACTAATATATACCAGCAGATACTTCCATAGCCTTCTGTAAGTTTCATTCTGTTGAAATGTTTCAGATCTCTAAGCTCATCGAAAAGAAAAACAACCACAAAACCACCGATGACAACATAATCTATTTCAAGAACAACAGAAAAATCAAAGTAGGTATCAATACCATATTTCTACCTTGCTCTTTGTCCATTTTCCTCAGTCATTCAAAAATTCAGTAGAAAAGCCAGAAGACAGTGGATAGATTGTGTGGACACATGAATTAATGATTCATTTCATTTACATGAACTGTTGTGCATTTTCAACCAAAATCTCTGTCATGTTGAACCATTTCTCATTTGCAACTGCCTGTCTATTGCATTTACACTTTACATAATTAACTCTGCTCCTTCCCTTCCCTCTTTTCTTTTCTTCTTTTCTTTTCTTTTCTTTTCTTTTCTTTTCTTTTCTTTTCCTTTCTTTTCTTTTCTTTTCTTTTCTTTTCTTTTCTTTTCTTTTCTTTTCTTTTCTTTTCTTTTCTTTTCTTTTCTTTTCTTTTCTTTTTTCTTTTCTTTTCTTTTCTTTTCTTTTCTTTTCTTTTCTTTTCTTTACTACTTGGCATGATATCCAGTTTTTGGATTGTTACTATTTAAAAAGAGACGCAACTGGTAATTTATTTATTTATTTATTTTAAAACTATGCCATATGAGTAAGACATATGATTTCCCTTGTTTTCATAATGCATTGACTTTTTGGTTATTTTGTGATAGTATTATTCTGCAAGTCTCTCATAGGCACATACTTTCTGAATTAAAGAGGAAGATATTTTCATAACAGATCAGGCATCTACCAAGCAGGAACAGTCCAGATGCCTTCCTGATAGATTCTCCCCACACCATCTGGTTGGCATCTGCCCCATGGTTAACATGCCAACAAACACTCCTGGACAATAAAATACCATAGCAAAGTATCACTTGGAAGTGGGCCTCTCAGGCACAGAGCACTGGTTATGGAGCTAAACTGATTACAGAACACCCATCATTCTCAGAACCCCTTAACTAGACAAAATAATTCAGCATGCAATCCATAGAACATTCCTTTTATCTGTTCTGACGAATGATCAAAATGTTGTTGAGAAATACATATGGCTAAAAACAACAAAACACTACAATGAAAACAAATCAAGCATATAGCTAGTCTTATTTCTTGCATGGATGTTATTCAAATACTTAAAACTGGAGTTTAGCTTAGAAGATCAGTAGTGGAAGGATGTTTAAAAATCATGGCCCAATTGTACACACATGCAAACGTATTGATAAGGGATTGTACAGAGTGTCATGGAAAATTTTTAGGGGTGCCAGTTTGTAGGAAACAACCTGGTACTCAGGCTTGTAGAATAAACAATAAAATAAACAATACCTAGAACTAGTGTATCTATTGGATCATTATATTTACCTACCTCACAATGATTTTTTATGAGAACAAACAATTATTAGATTGGAAATTGTAGCAGTGATGAATAAGAAGCTTATTTCTTCCACTTCTTTCAAATATCTCTGGTATCTAGATCCCATCAAGTCCTCTCAACAAGCTATTAAGACTCATAGAGAAAACTATCCCCAGAAGATAACATGGTGCAGAAACTGAAAGTCAGTTTTGACCAGAACAACATAGCCAAAACCACTCAAATCTGAAGGGCATACAGCCTACTTATATTTCCCTAGAAACTGTTCGGAGTGCAACAACAGTTGTTCGAGACAACTCAATCTGAATTTACTAATGTTATAAATGAGGTCTCAACTCAATCTGAATTTAGTAATATTTATAAAACAAATATTTCAAAAGGTATAAAAGGTATAAAAGGCAAGTAAACAGCGTTGGTTGTGCGGGGAGTCTACGCTCCACTAACACGCACACACAAACATCAAACGTTCCAAACACACAGAACATTGCTTTACCCACCAAACCCGAGTATGCCTATACATACGTACAATCAGGAAAGGTAACAAACAATCCTTTAAGTTCCATGACTTAACAGTCTCCGTTTTCCATTCCTTTTCTTGATTACTAACAAGTCTCCATTTTCCATTCCTTTTAAACAATAACTCTCACTTTAAGTTGTTAAGCAACTTGGTCTTCGGGCATTATGTATCCCCTTCCTCCCGCATCGAAGAAAAGCATATCCATCTCCTTTTCAAGGCCAATGAGGCCTGGGTCAAAAGGCATGTTCGGGTCAACAGGGGGCATAACAGCAAAAGCCTTTGATGGCAGTAGCAGCAGAGGGGCCGATGGCGTAGCAGTCGGATCAGTAAAGGAGCCCACAGCTCCCTCACTGTCTGGCAAACCACACGTGTCTGACTGTCGTCCCACATGGCTCTTGAAGGCCTCAGAGACTGCTCGCCAGGTGCCAAGCAATCCCACTGCAACCTTGTCGTTTTTAGTTGCAGAGTCCCACGCCTTGACCTCAATTTGGTCCCATATTTCAGGATCGTAAACTGTCTGATTGTTAAGAAGGAGAATAAGCTGTAAGGTTACCAGGACAGTCTTTGTTTCTAAGGACGTATGATTCCCCATAATGCACAACTGCTTACCAGCGAGGGACAGTTGTGTGCACGGCTCCGCTTCTCTCAGCGTGAGCTTCTTTGCAGCTCCGGTGCGCCCATTTCCAGCGACTTTCGGTACGAGCTTCTTTGAGCGGTTTGCTGAGTCTGGTCGAACCTATCTTCATGAGGCAATGTGCCTGTTCCCATCCTGGTCACCGTTCTGCTAGCCTGTTCCTTTGGAGGGCAGGCTCCCCTCTTATACCCTTCTCCCCACAGCAATCCTTTTCAAAAACAACTTTTCATTGGTCAAACAACTTTGCCCAGCAGCAGCAAACACCCAGCAACTTCCATGCCTTAATGGCTGGAGAACAAGCAACCCCAGACGGCATGGAGTCTCCTGAATCACCCTTTTTTGTTCCCTCTAAACTCTTTTACATTTCTGATGGCCTCATCATTAACAGTCTGATGTTATCACCAACCATGGGGCTTGCTGACCCCCCACGGCCACACTCCCACATTTCCCCCTTCTTTATTAATATCAACCATCTTCTGGACGCTAATTATTACTCCATATATAACACTAGCCTAGTTTTGTCTACCAATGTGTTCCATTAAATGGAATTTGTGTCACCAATTAGTGCCATTAACACCAGCATATGTCACTACAGAATGTAGTGCTATTATATGTCTTCTGCTATTTAGTCCTCTGCTCTTGTAGAAAGAAAATAAATAAATAAATATAAAGTGTTATAGTAGATTTCATGAAGAGCTTTAGTTTGGTTAACTGTAAAAAGTACTATTTGATGATACCCCTTGTAACAGAGATAGGAAACCAAAAATGGTTACACAGGTCCTTTACATGGAGCTAAACATCAATGTTAAATTATGAGAGGAACAAAGCTAGATGAATGAAATACAGAGGGGAAAAACTGCCCCAGTTAGTCACAATGGTGAAAAGAACTGTAAGATACTCAGGCCACAATAAAAGTTACCCTTACCGAACGTAACACAATGTTACCAAGTAACACAATGTATTAAGTCTTACAGATAGGGGAAATCAAGGCTCATGGCTTTAATGGGTTAGACCCCTTACACAATATTTGGGCAATTGCATTTCATGTATCTTTACGGTGACAATTGTCAAAACAAGGGGCATTTCTGGATCGTTGCAAAATGACTTTAAAAGTCTTGACTTTTAAAGATAACTTCAAAAAAAAAAATTGTTGGGGCATGAGAATTCTCATAATAGGTGTATTATATATGTCTTGAGTTACCTTTGGTTTTATTTGTATTTTACACAAAAAGTCAGGAATAAAAGCACTTCTTTGTTACATAACAGATACGTTTAAGTTTTGAATATTACATCAGAGAGCAAAGGTCGTATCTAGGATAATCAAAAATAAGTTTATCTTGACAGGAAATTTGGACATGCAAAGTAAATTAAAGTATGTTTTTGTGTAACTGATTAACATTACAGAATCACAGTTTCAACAAAACTTAATAGCCTATTAAGCCTAGGTCATATAAAAATATCTTTTAAAAAAGTTCATTGACTTCAACTCTGTGTAGCCCATATTTCTTGCTAAGTTTTTCTCTCTTCTAAGTTTTAGAAGCCCATAGATCTTATAAGTTTTTCTCTCTTCCTTACTGCAGAGAATAGGTACACTATACAACTTGTTCTTGCCCTGCTTGTCCTGTAAGCCTTTTGAACTGGAGCAGGACCCAAGAGACTCTTGCATCTATTGTCATAACACTATGCTCTCCACAAAGGATACAACGCTAGCTCCAGCTCAGCAATCTGACAAAAAAGTTGTGCCAATTCCATATCACAATTTGCTTGCTAGCATGGAAAGCTGACATACCAAGTACAGGCCTACCTACATACCATCAAAGTATCAATATTCATGTTCAAACAACATAAAACTGATTTCCAATGACTCTAAAACAGAAGTGACACTACAGATAAGTAAAACAAAACAGAGGCATTAATTGCTATTGTAAATAAACATTAACTGTGGTATCTGGAATACAATGGTGTATTTTATTCAATCTTGCAATTCCTGAGCATGTGAGATGCTAACTACGGTTCTAAATCATGCTGTTTTTAGTGCCATTCAAGTTATATAATATTCCAGAGGTTACGAAACAATTCAGGACCAACAGAAAAAGCCAAGTCTCATAATGTACCCATCTACCATGTACTACTGCTGATTTCATTTTCATAAGTCTGGAATTTTGTGTATGTGTTTGCATGTTTGTTTGTTTGGGGGGTGTTGTTGTTGATGTTGTTTGGTTGTTTTTGTTTCTGTTTTTGGTGAGCTGGGGCAGCACACTGAGAAGAGAAAAAAAATAGCTTTAATAAGCAAATGTCAGAAGGCTTTAGCCCAGAGAAGCAAACCATGCCTGTTTTCATTAGATGATTAGCGTCTAATAACCAACATAAAGGCTTAACAGTGAGCAATGATTTCAGAAAACTTTCTTTCTCTAATGGTCCAATTCAATGCACCAGGCAAAACAATAAAACTGAAGTACACCAAATCATCTATACACATCAAGCAGTTTCAATGAAACCTGAAATGCAGCTTGAGTTGTTGGGCATTATTGAACAATACTCTTCTAAAAATCTCAGTCATGAGCTATTATAAAGTAATAATAAATGTCCAAGTCATGAGCTGAGCTGTCACAGAGTGAACCAAAGGCCACTTCTGGTTAAGGCAGAGTGAAAAGAAAAAAGAAAAAAGAAAAAAAAAAAAAAAGAAAAAAAGTTCTTGATTGCAGTTCAAATAAATATATGACAAAGGATGTAAGCAAAAACAGAGCAACTGACCCTACCAAGTCCCTCTTTGTGCATTTCAAAAAACTATAAATATTTGTACTAGCAGTCTTAGAAATACTGCTATTTGACCAAATACTGTTTACCACAAGATTATAACAGGCATTCTTTAAGCAGAAAGCAAGGGTTCTCCCTTTGAAGAGAGAGAGTGTGTCAGATGACAAATAAATCTCAAAAACATTCTGACAAGAAGAAAAACAGCAGCAACAATAAATCCATTGAGTGATTGAATCTAAGCATTCTGTCATTGCTGCCTTTGGTGAACAAATAGATTAAGGGTATAACACTAAGCATCACTGTCTTTCATATGACAATGTCAGATTGGTATCTTGATGAATTAGTTAATAGGTTTTAGAGCCCTGCAGTTTGTTTCTAGCTTAATCACTAAACAGCAGTTCTGGGCAAATCACTTCACCTTTCTCTGCCTCTATTTCTTCTCCTAGTCTAGTCCTTCTCTGTTTTGCAATGAATCTTCACTTCCATGATCTCCATTCGAGAGATGTAGATGCATATTTTATCCATGTATGATGCAAACTTTGAAGTCTAGTACAGACTGCCTTCCAAAGTTTACTTTATTATTCTTATTCTATCCTAAAAGCATTCATTGCTTCTGTGTTTTGATACATCGATGCAGTGTATCAGTCAGGAAAAGAATCACCAGTAGTATTTAAATCAAGAGATAAATCTTGTCATGCTCTTAGTAAATCCACATTTTAATCACAAAGTTTCAATAGCAGGCTAGTTTTCATGTCTAGGAATACAAAACAATAATTATATAGCATATATTCAATCAGATGCAGAATGCCTTTTTGTAATACCTTAGTGAGTATTCATCTTTAACATTCTAGTCAAAATTCATAAAGCATACCTAGAGAAAAGACAATTGGAACAGTATAAAATGTCTGGTAGCTTAGACATATCTTTGCAAAACCATTTTGGCAGGATGCGCGCAAACATTTCTCTCATGTGGACTAGCTCCCTATGATTATCTCTGAGGTTTGAGGAAGTTCCAAAATATAAAGCATCTTAGTCAAAAACTTTCACCTATTTTTTAACCAATTGCCTGAGATATAACAATTAGATTCACCTGAAAATTAATCATGTATCAGTGTGTTAGAAATGCTTTCTGAATTTGAAATGAAAACAGAAATCATTTGACTCAGATTATTTGTGAGTAATTCTAGTGCATATCTATTGCCCTTAACAGCCACACTTCTTAACATTCGGTTCAGCTTGAATGCCTGTAAATGATAGGATTCTAGTAAAGCTTATTACATGCATTCAAAACCTACTCCAAAAAGAACTATCAGACATAAGAATTTCTGAAAAGTTGAAACTCTACTATATGTGATGTAGGAAGTGATAATGAGACTAAAACATTCATTTGCTGAGGACAGGCTGAAAGCCATGTTAACAAATAGTCAGTGGTCCATACAAATATTTGACAAGCTCTCTCCTCTGAACAGCAGAAGCAAGTTTCCTAAACACTCAGAACAGCACCACTGAAACAGCTTTAGTAGAAATTAGAGGGGGGGGGGGATAAGTGAGAGGGAGAAAAAGAGGGAGGGAGGAAGGGAGGGAGGGATTTTGCAAACACTGCTCTAAGTAAAAGATCAAAAAAGCATAGAAACATTATCTCAAGGAGAAGGGATCTGCCCTCTCACGGAGTAAGATGATCAAATTTCTGAGGATAGAAGAAGAAAATATCCATTCCTTTTTCTTCCTAAAACCAGCATGAAGAGAACTCAGTGCTTGGAACATCACACCTTGTGTTTCTAGACATACTAATTCAAGTTTCTATCATCTTCCACAACAGAACAAGTCCCCTACTGGTGTTTGTAGTAGCACTACACAGCCCTAATCCCAGCCTGCAGTGCAACAGCTACTCAGCAAAATGGATGCTAGTAATGACTCATTACAAGAATAAATATAGTGATATGAAAGTGCAACAAAACAATCAGATACTTTTCCAAATTTTGCAAGAACAAACATAAACCCCAATGAAAAAGAATAAAAAGAGGTACCTTAATGCCATCCCTTGCCCCATTGTCTGTGTCACATGAAGCATATATTCAAGAAGATTCAGAGATCCCTGTGATCTTTAACTTTCTGGCCAAAATTCACAAAGCACACTCAGAGAAAAAAATGTATATGCAAGACAGTGGAGAACAAGTTCTCGATGTTATGTTTTGCTATAGAATAGTATGTGTCTATGCCACTTATAAAATGAACACCAGAGGAAGAAAAAAATTAAGGTTTTAAGCAAAGAAGACAAGAGACTCAGACTAAGTCTATCTAGGAGACTTTATAAATCTCATTGATCTATAAGTTTTATACAACCTTTCCTCTAAAGCATGAATATTTCAGTTAAATAACCAATACATGTACATAAAAATCATAAAGACACTATGGTTTTCACTGGGCATGGCGTTAAGATGGCCAAGAGAAAAATAAATATTTGCTCTACTATTAAAATAATATTTCAGAAGATTTAAAATCTAACTGGAAAAAAAATCTGGATCACACTAGTTACTAGATATATTCTTTGAACAGCAAAGCATAGAGAAAACTTTTAATTTCTTATGTAGCTACACTTTTGATACTCTTTAAATATAAATTCTTATGCCTGTTTTAAAGGACAACTGCAAGATAATCACTGCCTTGTGACTTCAGAACTAGATAGGTCCATTCAAATCACCATAGTAGATATGCCAATGGCATGCCAATCATTTAATTATTTTATTAGATCCAATGTGATGATGATGATGATAATGATAATGATGATATAATGCAAGGCAATAGGAGAAAGATTACCTTTCTTCATGTTATAAGGAAATACATATTCTTAAAGAACATAGACATTTCAAAATACTCCCAACATTGAATGAAAATTAGTCATGAGTCAGAGTACAAAAAAGAAACAGTCTTCTTTTGGTCAACAGTTAAATAAATATTTTTTTTTCCAAATGATCTTTTCAGTCCTGAATGAAACTGGTGTAATGGTTTTATTTTCCACAAAACCTTAACCTTATATTTTTTTCTATTTAAATATATAAATAAATAAATAAAGACTAACATTTTTGTTGAATTCTACATAGGTGCAGCATTTGAGAGTTTAAGAGCAATACCAGGCACATGAAAGAGAAGGCTACTGGGAGCAATTAACACATATTTTTTTAGAGCAAATTATCCAACTTAATTGCTTTTTTCCTCATCCACAAGCAATTTATCTCAACTTCAGCTCCCACCTAACCCTTGCGACATACACAAAAAACAACAATACACTCCTGAGTACACACATAAAGAAAGTACTGAATGAAGTCTGGGGTACATGTTAAACTAGAACAAGTTCTGTGAGAATCATTGAAGTGGTTTGAGGCTGAAGCACTTGTCTGTAAATTGAGAGAGAGAGTTAACTGTCCAATCTGGAAAAGAGACAGTCTGGGGAATACCAGTGCCCATGAGCTGATTGTTGAAGAGACACAGACAGAGTTTTCATAGCAATGCACAGCAGAAAGATAAGGGACAATCAGTATAAATTGAATCTAATGACATTACAAATAAACAAAATATATATATATTTTTAATCCCATGAGGACAGTCTGAGAGTGGTCATACAGGGCGATGGTGCAGTCTCCATTCTTGGAGGTTCTCAAGTTCTGATTGGACAAAGCAAAAAGCATCCTAGTTTGAGTGTACAGCTGACCTTGTTGTGAGCATGAGTTTAAACTAGAGACCTCCTTCCAGCCTGAAATATTCTGAGCTCCTATGATAATCCCAATATTCTAAGAAAAAATAGCTTGAGAATTCCCATTTATAAATAGGAAAAATATATTTATTTATTCATTTATTTATTCATTTCCCATAAAGCTGACCATCCTCACTCACCATTTCATCTGCAATAGCTCTAACATGTTCTTCATTTTGTTCCTGAAAAGGACAAAGTACTTTTTTGCATTATTCTACCAAAATCTCATTTTCATTTATCACAAAACCAAAGTAAGGTCAGGTAATATAGAAAACAATCTTTTCAAAAAATCAATTTTCTTTAAAGGCCAGACATCAAGGATTTTGTGGCACCTTTATTGTATTATATTTTTATTTATTTTATTTTAATATTGATTTTATTTTATTTCCTATTGTTATAAATGAAGTCTCAACTCTGAACTTAGTAACATAAAAGAATATTTATAAAAGGCAAGTAAACAGCACTGGGTGCGCGGGGAGTTTATGCTCTACCAACACGCACACGCACCTGTCGAACTTTCCAAATATATATAGGACATTGCTGTTACATATTTACAAGAAACCCAAGTACGCCTATACATATGGATATCCTATCCCCGCTTCATATTATAATTCTCTTTGTGGTAGTCGTTGTGGGTGAAAGGCTCACGGTTTCCCCATCACCATTACCAACCTTTTGTTCCAGACTGCAGGAGCGGCTTCGACTGTCTCCCTATTCTTCTGCACATGCTCTGCCCACCACAAGGTTCCCGAAAGCAAAAAAAAGTGATTGCTTTTCCCGCATTTCATTAACCCTTGAAATCACACTAATTATATTATTATCATATAACATTAAAAATAAATGCTAACAGTTCTAACCAGCACCCCACCCCCCAGCAACTTCCGTGCCTTAACAGAGGGGAAAACAAGCAACCCCAGACGGCATGGAGTCTCCTGAATCACCCTTCTTTGTTCCCTCTAAGCTCTTTTGCATTCCTGATGACCTCATCCTTAGGAGTCTGATGTTATCACCAACCATGAGGCTTTCCGACCCCCATTGCTACATTCCCAAATCTCCCCCTTCTTTATTAATATCAACCATTTTTCTGACATGAATTACCACTCCATACATAACACTATAATATATGAGAGACCTTGATGATTTAAGAAGATTTTGTTTTAATATTCCAAAGATTACAGGGGAACTGCAGTAGAAGGGTACAATGGAGTAGTACATATCATGCATTTTTGTATATTTATATATATATACATATTCATATTATCACTAGTGGGCCCCTATGTGTGATATATGGCATAATAATTCGTGTCAATAAGATGGTTGATATTAATAAAGAAGGGGGAAATGTGGGAGTGTGGCCATGGGGGGTCAGCAAGCCCCATGGTTGATGATAACATTAGACTGTTAATGATGAGGCCATCAGAAATGTAAAAGAGTTTAGAGGGAACAAAGAAGGGTGATTCAGGAGACTCCATGCAGTCTCTTGTTCTCCAGTCACTAAGGCATGGAAGTTTCTAGGTGTTTGCTGTTGCTGTTATATGCAAAGTTGTTTGACCAATGAAAAGTTGTTTGAAAAGGATTGCTGAGGGGAGAAGGTTATTAAGAGGGAAGCCTGTCCTCAAGATAAAAAGGCAACACAATGTAATGAAGTTATGTCATCAATAAAGAAGTAGAAAAAAGGAATGAATAGGGACAGGCTAGCAGAATAGGGATCAGGACAGGAAAAGGGACATTGATCGCCTCATGAAGATAGGTTCAGCTAAACTCAGCAAACTGTTCAGATAAGCTCATACAGAAAGTCACTGCAAACAGGCACACCAGAGCTGCAAAGAAGCTCAAGTTGAGAGAAGCGGAGTCGCACATACAACTGCCCCTCACTGGTAAGCAGTTGCGCATTATGGGGAATCATACGTCCGTAGGAACAAAGACTGTCCTGGTAACCTTACAGCTTATTCTCCTTCTTAACAATCGGACATTTTATGATCCTGAAACATGGGACCAAATTGAGGTCAAGGTGTGGGACTCTGCAACTAAAAACGACAAGGTTGCAGTGGGACTGCTCGGCACCTGGCAAGCAATCTCTGAGGCCTTAAAGAACTGTGTGGGACCACAGTCAGACACGTGTGCTTTGCCAGACAGTGAGGGACCTACGGGCTCCTTTACTGATCCTGCTACGCCATTGGCCCCCACGCTGCTACAGCCATCAAAGGCCTTTGCTGTTCCGCCCCCTGGTGACCCAGACGTGCCTTTTAACCCAGGCCCTATTGGCCTTGAAAAGGAGATGGATATGCTTTTCTTCGATGCGGGAAGAACGGCATACATAAGGCCTGAAGACTGAGATGCTTGACAACTTAAAGCAAGACATATTGTTCAAAAGGAATGGAAAATGGAGACTGTTAAGTCATGTAACATACGGGAGCACTTCAGCCAGGATTACCAACTCCAACTATGCTCTCCCAGCCATGCAAATAGATTTAAAGGATAGTTTGTTCAACACTTGACCTTTTCTGATTGTACATATGTATAGGCATACTTGGGTTTAGTATGTAAAAGCAGTGTTCTGTATATTTAGAAAGTTTGATGTTCGTGTGTGTGTGTGTTGGTAGAACTTAGACTTAGAGCACACCCAGCACTGTTTACTTGCCTTGTATAAATATCACTAAATTCAGATTGAGCTGTATCTTCATTTATAACAAAATCAAATAAAGTAGCTGCAGTGCAGATGATATCATCATAGAATATCATAGAATGGCTTGGGTTGGAAGGGACCTTGAAGACCATCTAGTTTCAAGCCCCCTGACATCGGCAGGGAAGCCACCCACTAAATCATGTTGTTCATCTAACCTGACCACTAAGCTTGGTGTCATCCGCAAACTTGGTGAGGGTGCACTCAATCCCAATATGTAAATCATATTCATCTTCTGAACAGACTGACATTGAGGGAAGGTGTCTTTTCAAATCACTAACCTGATACAAAGTAAATCCAACCATGCGGAACACTGAAGTCTCCTGAGAATTGAATACATCATATAGCAAACTCAAACTTCATAAGTGTATGCCACTGGAAATTGTCATTATGTAAACTTTTCAGGTTTAATTGGAAAAATACCTTTAATTTCTAGGACAGTCTTCCCCCAGGGAAAAAAAAAAACAAACAAACAAAAAAAAAAAAACCACAAAACAAAACAAAACAAAACAAAAAAAAAAAACAACACTCTAATAAGGACTGTGACCTATATTCTAGGTTGCCCCAAAACAACAGGTTTGTCATATGTGAGATGCTTTTAAACTTTTCTACACAGTATTTTTAAGGCCGGTGAGCCATTTTATCTTCTTGTTACATTACAGAACAGAGACAAGACATTAAATTATTGATTTATTTATTTTTCTTTTCAAATACATGGGGCATTACTAGCATTGCCTTTAGAGCTGAAATGTTAGAATGCAAATAAAAGGCAGTGTGAGTAGAAGCATATTTGCATTCCCTTAAGAAGTCAATAAAGAACTTCTCAGTCTTAAAGACTGAAAATATACTTGCATTTACACATGAATCGGTGGCTTTTTTAGCCTTGATGATTTTTTTCCCATTTTGTTCATCTTGCTTGCATGGCATTTTTAAAGCCTCATATCATTCTCAAGTGACTTGAGAGGATTAGTTTTTGCCCTGTAGCTTTAAACTTTTAGACAACAGCCTTTCAGCATTTTCCACACAGACACAAAGGCAGAACTGTGGAAACCTTTGCAGCAAAGTGTTCTACTCAAAAGCACACTCAGTTGAAGATTGGTGTCATATCTTATCTGTGTACTAAAAATTAAAGACAGAATGTCATTTAAAATCATTGTTGAGTGCAAAATGTAAAATCTTAAGTGTTTGGAGGGATTACAGCAAAATTAGCAATTACATATTTAATTCTGAGAAGGTTTTTTGTGCTTTAACACTACACAGTCAATTAAAAGCAACTAATATATTCAACAATAAAAGCACTATGGTATAATACAAACGCACAAAGTGTATTCAAGAGACAAAAAGCCATAAAATGCATGAAGTTTTATCTGTAAAATGTTAAAAGACTGAATTTAATAAGTTTCTATAAATTAAAAGTTCTAGTTAGATAATATTCTACAGCCTTTAATTCATAATGTTCCTACAAAAGATTTACTTATACCATGAGAATAAATGTCTTTGTTTTTACAACATGTTAAATGAATGCTGAATCAAAACTTTAGTGAGGTATGACTGTGCAGAAAGTGACCAGAGAAGTCCATGCCAAATGAAAGGCTAAATAGTAGGACTCTAGCATAGTTATGACTCTGCATTATAGAGGAATATAATAATATTTCATTCTTATCACTAACCTGTTTCATTCAGAATATTTCATTCTTACCAAGTAGTCACTAAACCACATATAGGTCTGTCCCAATATTTTTCATTTTAATAGTGCATGATAGAACAGTGCTGTACAAAGTGTTATAAGTGAAGTCTAAAAACAATCTAATTTTTTTTAATATTTATAAAACAAATATTTCTAAAAGGAATAAAAGGTATAAAAGGCAAGTAAACAGCGCTGGGTGTGCGAGGAGTCTACGCTCCACCAACACGCACACACGAACATCAGACATTCTCAATATACAGAACATTGCTTTTACATACAAAACCCAAGTATGCCTATACATACGTACAATCAGGAAAGGTAACAAACAATCCTTTAAGTTCCATGACTTAACAGTCTCCGTTTTCCATTCTTTTTCTTGATTACAAACACCGGAGAATTCCAGGGCTAGTTGTGGGAGCAAAATGTCTCACTTTAAGTTGTTAAGCAACTTGGTCTTCGGGCATTATGAATCCTGTGCTTCCTGCATCGAAGAAAAGCATATCCATCTCCTTTTCAAGGCCAATAGGGCCTGGGTCAAAAGGCATGTCCGGGTCACCAGGGGGCGGAACAGCAAAGGCCTTCGATGGCTGTAGCAGCAGAGGGGCCGATGGCGTAGCAGTCGGATCAGTAAAGGAGCCCGCAGCTCCCTCACTGTCTGGCAAAGCACACGTGTCTGACTGTGGTCCCACACGGGGGTGCCGAGCAATCCCACTGCAACCTTGTCGTTTTTAGTTGCAGAGTCCCACGCCTTGACCTCAATTTGGTCCCATATTTCAGGATCGTAAACTGTCTGATTGTTAAGAAGGAGAATAAGCCGTAAGGTTACCAGGACAGTCTTTGTTTCTAAGGACGTATGATTCCCCATAATGCACAACTGCTTACCAGCGAGGGACAGTTGTGTGCACGGCTCCGCTTCTCTCAGCGTGAGCTTCTTTGCAGCTCCAGTGCGCCCATTTCCAGCGACTTTCGGTACGAGCTTCTTTGAGCGGTTTGCTGAGTCTGGTCGAACCTCTCTTCATGAGGCAATCAATGTGCCTGTTCCGGTCCTGGTCACCGTTCTGCTAGCCTGTTCTTTTGGAGGGCAGGCTCCCCTCTTATACTCTTCTCCCCACAGCAATCCTTTTCAAAAACAACTTTTCATTGGTCAAACAACTTTGCCCAGCAGCAGCAAACACCCAGCAACTTCCATGCCTTAATGGCTGGAGAACAAGCAACCCCAGACGGCATGGAGTCTCCTGAATCACCCTTCTTTGTTCCCTCTAAGCTCTTCTGCATTCCTGATGGCCTCATCGTTAAGAGTCTACTGTTATCATTAACCACGGGGTTTGCCGACCCCCATGGCCACACTCCCACGTCTCCCCCGTCTTCATTAATATCAACCATCTTCTCAACACGAATTACCACTCCATATATAACACTTCCCAGGTGCAACTTGCTTTAGTTAAACCTCCTCTGGTTTCTTCCTGCCCAGCTCTCCAGCCTGTCCAGGTCTCGCTGAATGGCAGCACAGCCTTCTGGCGTGCCAGCCTCTCCTCCCAGCTTTGTATCATCAGCGTACTTGCTGAGGGTGGACACTGTTCCCTCACAGAGTCGTTGATGAAGCTGTCGAACAAGATGCGACCCAGCACCGACCCCTGAGCTTGTCACAGGTCTCCAACTGGACTCTGCTCCGCCGATCACCACCCTCTGAGCTCGGGCAGTCAGCCAGTTCTCAACCCACCTTACTGTCCACTCTTCTGTCCCACGCTTTGTCAGCTTTGTTAGCAGGATATCATGGGAGACAGTAGCAAGAGCCTTTCGTTTTTATTGTGTTGTTGTTGCTTGGTTTGGAGATTCACATCACGCTCCATGATAGAAAAGTTTAGCGCATCAGCATCCCACTGGGAAGACACAAAATGCACTCCCAAAGTCTTTCCCCGTCTCCTTAGCACTGGAGGTGCCTTAAGAGGAGAGCGGTCATGGCTGGGCCCTTGCAACGCTAGCAAATTCTACGAAAAGTTGCATTCGGCTGAAAAGTAAGTGAATGACATGAATGTGATCTCACTCTTTGAACTACTGAGTTAAATGTACGCTCCTGCAAAAATACTCAAAGAAATAATCCAATAGGTTATGTATAGTTAGGCAACCACAACTGAAACTGCAACAAAGTGCCGATGGTGAGAAACAAACAACAAAGCCGTTTCCTTCTCTGACAGCGGAACACCTTGCTCAGGGAAGACCCCCATGTGTCGCCTTCAGAAAGCCTTCAACACCCTCCACCTCGTGCTCCCATCAGCAGGTTGAAGAAGGTGAGAGGGAGCGGCTGACGGAAGACCGCTCTATCCAGAGTGTGGGGTCTACTGTGAAATTTTCCACTGAAGCTGTGTCCATTTCCGAGGATTGTATTTCAAGGAACACACACACCAAGCAGAAAGCATCCAAGGAACCCAGGAAGCGATGCTAAGAACGACCCTTCTTAGGATCAGACTTTTAGGAAACATGGTCTCTAAGGAATGATTAAACATTGGATTAATGGACTAAGGCTTTAATGTCAAGAGCAGGCAGAACCGAGATGTGGAGAAGGATGCTGCAAATAAAAAGCGAGCAAACTTCTCCCCAGGCCATAGATTTAGGACAAGGAAGAAAGGACTTCTTCACATGCAGCAAAGGGACTTTAGTTTAGGTGTTACTGTGTGGTGCTTTTACTTGGGTGGGCAGCCGAGTTCCACCACGGCCGCTCTCTCACTCCCCCTCCTGAAAGGGGAAGGGAGAGAAAATACGATGCCAAGGGCTCAAGGGCTGAGATAAGGACGCGGAGATCACTCAGCAGGTATCGTGACGGGCAAAGCAGACTCAGAGTAGGGAGACAGTAAGATTTTTCCCCCCCCAGTGCACCCTCTCCCACCTCCTCCCCCTGAGCGGCTCAGGGGAGCGGGGCAACGGGGGCTGCGGTCAGTCTGTAGCACTTTGTCTCCGCCGCTCTTTCTCAGTCGCTCTCTGCCCCTGCTCCAGCGGGGTCTCCTCCACGGGCTGCAGCGTGGAACCCTGCTCCACCATGGTACACCATGGGCTGCAGGGGGACAGCCTGCTTCACCGTGGTCCTCACCACAGGCTGCAGGCTCAGGCACCTGGAGCACCTCTCCCCCTCCCTCTTCACTGACCTTGGCGTCTGCAAGGCTCTTTCTCATTCCTTCCTCTCTCCCAGCTGCTCTTCCGCAGCAATTTTTTTTTATTTTTTTTTTCAACCTTTCTTAAATCTGGACTCACACGGGCGCAAACAACAGCGCTTCTTGGCCTGGCTGTGGCCAGCAGCGGGCCCTTCTCTAACATGGCGCAGTTTCTGGATTCTCGCAGAACCCACCCTCATGACCCCCCCGCTACCAAAACCTTGCCACGTAAAGCCAGTACATGAGGCAAGAGAACTCGGAAATGGTTTGAAAGAGATTTATAGCAACATGACAGAACATGGCACCTCCTAGTACAAAAAAGACAGCTCTACATGAAATGATCGGTTGGCAGATTGAAAACAAACAGAAGAATGGGCTTCTTCACACGTCAGGCACGGAGCTGTCGGTCTGGCTGCAGACCTGGCAGATGCCAAAAAGCACCTCATTGTAGAAAACACCAAAAGCTGCATGATGCAGAACTCCTCAGGGATGAGTAGAAGAAAACGCCAAAAGCTGCACGATGAAGAAGTCCTCAAGGGCCGTAGTGAAGAAAGCACACAAAGCTGCACGATGAAAAGCTTCTCAGGGCCTGGAATGAGAGAAAAAAAAACACCAAATGTTAGAAGACAAAGCACTTCTCAGGGACAAGGTGAAAACAACACCAAAATTGGCATGATGAAGCTCTCCTCAGGGAAAACATGGCGAAGAACCCCAAAGGCTGGATGGTGCAGACCTCCTCAGGGCCGCAGTGAAGACAACACCACAAGCTGCACCACGAAGCTCTCCTCAGGGGCCGAAGTGAAGAGAACCAGAAAAGCTGCACGCTGAAGAACTCCTCCGGGTAAACGTAATGAAGGGAACCCCAAAAGCTGGACGCTGCAGAACTCTTCAGGGGCTGCGGTGAAGAAAATACCAAATGCTGCTCGACAAAGCAATCCTCAACGGACGAAGTGAAGAGAAGCAGAAAAGCTGCACGATGAAGAACTCCTCAAGGCCATAGTGAAGAACACAACAAAAGCCGCACGCAGAAGCACACTTCAGGGGCCACAGGAAGAAGAAACCCCAAAAAGCTGCACGAAGAATTTCTCCTCAAGCGCCACAGTGAAGAAAACACAACGAGCTGAATAGTGAAGCCCTCCTCAGGGGAAACGTGGCGTGGGGAAAACCCCCAAATGCTGCACGACAAAGAGCTCCTCAGCGATGTAGTGAAGAACACACCAAAAACTGCTCAAGAAGGCACTCCTCAGAGGCTGCAGTGGAGAAGCACCAAAAGCTGGACGATGAAGCTCTCCTAAAGTGGAAACGTGGTGAAGAGATCCCAAAAAGCTGCACGATGAAGAACTCCTCATGGGCCGCAATGAAGAATACGCCAGAAGCTGCACGCAGAAGCACTCCTCAGGGCCTAGAAGGAAAAAAAAACAAAACACCAAATGTTAGAAGATGAAGCACTTCTCAGGGGCTGGAAGGTGAAAACAACACCAAAAGCGGCATGATGAAGCTCTCCTCAGGGAAAACATAGCGAAGAACCCCAAAGGCTGGATGGTGCAGAACTCCTCAGGGCCGAGTAGAAGAAAACACCGCAAGCTGCACCACGAAGCTCTCCTCAGGGCCGTAGTGAAGAAAACAGCAAAGTGTGCACGATGACGCATTCCTCCGGAGTTCCAAAGTGAAGACAACCCCAAAAGCTGCGCGATGAAGAACTCCTCAGGGACCACAAGGTGAAGAAAACACAAAAAGCTCCACGAAGAATTACTCCTCAAGCGCCACAGTGAAGAAAATGCAAAAAGCTGAATGATGAAGCGCTCCTCAGGGGAAACGTGGTGTGAAGAACCGCAAAAGCTGCACAATGAAGGCATCCTCAGTGGAAACGCAGTGAAGGAAACACAAGAAGCTGGATGCAGAAGCACTCCGCAAGTTGCAGTGAAGAAAAGAGCAAAAGCTGCTCAAGAAGGCACTCCTCAGAGGCTGCAGTGGAGAACCACCAAAAGCTGAACGATGCAGAACTGCTCAGGGCTGCCGTGATAAGAACACCGAAAGCTGCACGACGACACCCTCCTGCGGGGTCACACAGTGAAGACAACACCGAGAGCTGCACACAGGAGCACTCCTCAGGGGCCACAAGCAGCCCAAAGGCCGCGCCTTGCCTGCGCGCCACCATCGCCGGAGTGCGGCAGCCCCAGCACACCCAGCAGCACGTCACCCACCCTGCCCTGTGACATCTCTGCTCCATCATGGCCAGGCGCCGCCCCATTGGCCACCTGCCTTGGCGCCTCTGGGCGCAGACAATAGCGAGGCCGCTGGCGCTTGTTGCTAGGCAGCATGGAGCTGTGGCACCCGATGGGCGCCAGGAGGCCGCAGGGCGGGGCTGGCCTCCCAGGGCTGAGGCCTGGCGCGGTGCCTGGCAGGAGCCATGAGGCTTTCCTGACACCACCTCCAGCTCTGCCTCGCCTTGCCCCCAGCCCTCCAAGAGGCACGTTTTGGCGCTAGGAGCACGCAAACTGCTCCAGCAAGGTGGTGGCAGCATTGTGCGGGGCACACTGATGTAGCCCATCACTCAATCCCTCCTCTGTCCCCAGTGACACAGAGTATACTGCCCGCTTAGCCGTGCTGCCCACAGACATGAAATTCGGTCCTCAGTGTTCTGAAAGGGTACAAACCAAAGCCAGTTCTGTTGACACAGCCCACAGGCCTAAACTCGGTTACACCATGCACCGTGAGAATGCCAGTCTCTTTCTTCCTCACCCAAACTGCCCAGTGCCAGGTAGCTTTTGCATCAGCTTCTTGCAGAACTGGATCTTCAGTGTTCGTACAGCTCTGCAAAGCTTCTGCTCTGCAGACTTTTGAGGCTGTGGACTGTGGAAGGACCGAGGCCCCACTGTGCAACTCACCGTTCGATGTCATCTTCAAAACCAGAGGTTCTTAGCGATGCAAGCCAGGTCTAGAAAGACTGCATCTTCCTCTTTTCAGTTGTTAGGGGTAATCCAAGTGTTAGAAGACTGTGGAAACATTGTATTAATGGAGCTGTTACTCCAATAGGTTAAACCGAAGATAGAGAAACCTAGGCGTTGTGGGGCTCGTTTCCCAGAATTGTAGGGGTTGGAAGGGACCTCCAGGGATCATCGGGTCCAACTCCCCTGCCAAAGCAGGTTTCCTAGAGCAGGTTGCACATGTAGGTGTCCAGACGGGGCTTGAATATCTGCAGAGACTCCACAGCCTCCCTGGGCAGCCTGTCCCTGTGCTCCGTCACCCTCACCGTGAAGAAGTTGTTTCGCGTAGTGGTGCGGAACTTCCTGTGCACCATTTTGTGGCCATTGCCCCTTGTCCTGTCCCCACAGACCACTGAAAAGCGGTTGGCCATATCCCTGTGTCTCCCACACCTCAGGTATTTATAGATAAGGTCCCTTCTCAGTCTTCTTTTCTCCAGGCTGAACAGAGCCAGGTCTCCCAGCCTTTCCTCCTAGGGGAGATGCTCCAGGCCCCGTATCCTGTCTGTGGCCCTCCGCTGGACTCTTTCCAGGAGATCCCTGTCTTTTTTGTACTGGGGAGCCCAGAACTGGACACAGTACTCCAGGTGAGGCCTGACCAGGGCAGAGTACAGGGGCAGCATCACCTCCCTTGACCTGCTGTCCACGCTCCTTTTAATGCAGCCCAGGATCCCGTTGGCCTTCTTGGCCACCAGGGCACACTGCTGGCTCATGGCCAACCTGTCATCCACCAGGACCCCCAGGTCCTTCTCCGCAGAGCTCCTCTCCAGCAGGTCATCCCCCAGCCTGTACTGATACATGCGGTTGTTCCTGCTGTTATAAGTGAAGTCTCAACTCAATCTGTAGTTAGTAATAGTTATAAAAGGAGTATTTATAAAAGGCATAAAAGGCAAGTAAACAGCGCTGGGTGTTTTCACTCTTATTCAAGAGTGAAAATTAGACTTGTAAACTGGTACCTGACTTCTACTACCTGGAGAATTAAAAGGAATCATTTAGTTCAAACTAATTTTAAATGTCTAAATTATAAAGCCACAAGTACTAGTCGAAAAAGACCATATTCCACCAGAAAATGAACCAGATATTTAGTGTAGTATATGAAGTAGGAATGGAGACTAGAAGTTTGCAGTGAATTATGCTGCTCATTAAATAACTTTTCTGAATAGTCTTGATGTAGTTTCATATGTATCGTGGTACATTAAATCTTTCTAGAAGAAAGAGAAAAAAGACACTAGGGTCTCTTTAGACTTTTCTCCCATACATTTCATGAATTTTTGCTAACACTCTTATTTTCAAAAAGCACTTTAGTAACTTTAAATGTCTTTTAACTCATGAATAAATAAATATAATTTCCCTGATTCGGTGGCAGCAAAGCTACCTTCTAGTTCCAAGGGAGTCAAAAAGAAAATTTGTTTTTACCCTGCTACATCTCCTTTAAGTGACAATATCATGTAAGAGTCCATATGTAACAAAGGTATTTCTTTTATTGAGGTATACCTCTATCTGAAATATTGAATATCAATGAAGCTCTATGATTACCTTTGCCATTGAGGGGAAAAATCTTGGGGTTATAACACATAGTTTGATTAAACCACCAAACAAATAAATGTTCAGTAGAAGTCAAAAAGCAAGCCAAATATTAGAAATAATATAGAAAGCTTAGAGAACAAAACAGAGGATACCAAAATGCCATGCTATAAATTCATGTTTCTTCCAAACTTCTAATATTATATGCTGTTCTGCCCTCAATTCCAAAACAAGGAGATATTGGGAGATATTAAAATTATAAATCCTTAAGAGGAGGCTAATGATAAGTAGAGACTGGCTGTATGTGAGATCTGGCTGAGTAGGCTAGGATATCTGTTGGTGACATGGACGGTGGGATCAAGTGCACCCTCAGCAAGTTTACTGATGACACCAAGCGGTCGACATACTGGAGGGAAGGGATGCCATCCAGAGGGATCTGGACAGGCTGTGTGAAACTCATGAGGTTCAACAAGGACAAGTGCAAGGTCCTGCACCTAGGTCAGGGCAATCCCAAGCACAAATGCACACTGAGTGGATAGTGGGTTGAGAGCAGCCCTGAGGAGAAAGACCTTGGGGGTGTTGGTTGATGAGAAGCTCATGTTGAGCTTCTCATCAATGTACACTTGCAGTCCAGAAAGCCAGCCATATCCTGTGATGCATCAAAACCAACATACCCAGCAAGGCAAAGGGGGTGATTCTCACCTTAAACTCTGCTCTTGTGAGACCTCACCTGGAGCACTGAATTTGGCTCTGGGGCCTCCAATACAAGAAGGACATGGATCTATTAAAGAGAGTCCAGAGGGCCACAGGGATGGTTAGAGGGCTAGAGCACCTATTTTATGATGACAGGTTGATGGCGTTGGGGATGTTCAGCCTGGAGAAGAGAAGGCTGTGTGGAGACCTTATAGTTGCCTTCCAGTACTTAAAGGGAACCTACAGGAAAGATGGATAGGGACTCTTTGTGAGGAAGTGTAGTAATAGGACAAGGGGTAATGACTTTAAACTAAAACAGGGTAGATTTAGATTAGATATTTGGAAGAAATTCTTTACTCTGAGGGTGGTAAGGCACTGGAATGAGTTACCAGAGAAGCTGTGGATGCCCCATCTCTGGAAGTGTTTAAGGTCTTGTTGGATGGGGCTTTGAGCAACCTGGTCTAGTGGGAGGTGTCCCTGTACATAGCAGTGAGATTGGAACTAGGTGGTCTTTTAGGTCCTTTCCAATTCAAACCAATCTATGATTCTTCTGTCTAGAAAGGGTAACACAGGGACAAAGTGATGGAAGTCTATGAACAGGCAGTAATAAAGCTAGAGGGAAAAAAAAAAAGAAAAAAAGAAAAAGAAAAAAAAAAACAGTCTCTTGCAATATGAGTTCTCATGATCTTCACACAAAACTTGAAGAGTCAGATTCAAAGCAAATGGTAGGAGAAGAATCTAGAGTGGAGCAAAGTGTAACTTCTTGGCAACACTGAGGGACATGGTTTGGTGATGGGACTCCATAGTTCAGGTTGGCAATTTAACTTACTGGTCTTTTCCAACCTAAAAGATTCTATAATTCTTACTTAAAAATAGTGTGGATACAAAAAGATTTTATGAGTTCAAAGGCACTCTGGATAACTGTTAAGGTCATTAAGTAGATTGCACATAAACCTGGGAATGATCAGAGGCTGAAGACTACTCAGAAGTTTTATCATATCTGCTTGTTCTCTCCTTCTGTTTTCCATTAATTGTTTCCAATTTCCACTGCTGGAAAAGGATTCTGATAGAAAGGAATTGTTCTGAATCAGTGTACCCATTCTTACATTCTCCCAGAGTACACTGGATTGTCATCTAAAGTTTTGCTTTGAGAATTTTGTCTAAACCTCCCTCTCCCTTTCTTATACCCAGTCTGTTAGCTGATTTAAAAATGGGATCAAGTATCAAAAAACAGCTTTTGATTCTGACACATTGCAGGTAAGCATGAAACTATCACCAGATGACTTAAAAATAGTCAGGATGGCCAACATACATTAAAATGTAGGTTATTGTGGCTAACCAGATAGTAGCGCTCATCAAAACAAAAAGTAGCTCCTACTCATTTACTGCTACTTCCTGCTCAGTTAGGACACTCTATGATCTCTCAAGAAGGTCATCTCCATCTTTCAAGTTTAGCCAAGCTGCAAGGTTCCCTCCACCCCTATCTTGCATCTGTGAAGCCAAGGAGCAAATCAGACCAGCATACTGATGTGCAGGAAATTAAACCTTTTTCATTATTTGCTCAGTTCATTCTCAGCCATCTGACTGTATTCTCACACAAAGTGTGGATGCATATGAGTGGAGGAGAAGCAAGGAGTCAGTGACAAAATGGCCTTAAGGAAGATTACTCTGACTGCAAACTTGCATGTACAGTTAGAGTAAGTTCAATGCAGACGTCTCCTTACTAACGTGGTCAAAAGAATTAATTTCTTCCTGCAAATTAAACCATATGGAGCACAAAAATGTTTATCAATGAGGTTGGATCACTATTTTATTCTTCTCCTAGAGGCTAGAAAGAGGGAAGAAAAAAAATGGTAATTAAGAATATTGCTAAGTCCATTTGAATGGGAGCAATGTCCAAATTAGCATATCAAAAGAAGTTGCATTTGGTGTGCTACTTCTCTCAAATAACAAAGCAGCCCAAATTCTATATGTCTGAAACTCCTGCAGTGCTATTAGAAAGATTTACCAGAGAGACAAAGATAGACGTCTCCATATATGCTAAACAGCACAGAAATAATTTTGTTAGATATATAGATAGAGCAAAGTAATTAAACATAAAGGCATTTTACAGTCTCTTAAACTGAAAAATGTTTGGGAAAGAAAAAACTTTTAATTATCACTTCAACATTTATGTGGCATAATTACCACCACCCTGGCACTTATCTCTACTAATATATTCAAGTTTCTGTATACTACAACAACAAAAATCTGATCAGGCATGAAAAGCACAATATTATAGATAAAATTTTATAGTTAAAGCATGGTAGGATGAAAAACAAAATAAAGACAAAAACAACCAGATGAATCCTAAAGTTAATTTAAGTCATTGCGCTACTGTAATTAAGAGTGTAAGCTTTTTTTATTGATGTCATGCATGGACAATTCCGAAAAAATCTCTGCACAGTATGGAAACATTCAGTGTGTAGAATTTGGAAACATTACTTTTTGGTCTGTACAAGTCTGATAACAGATGGAATTTAAAAGGGTTGAGAGCTAGGAAAAGGAGAAAATTCTCTCCTAAACAAAGTAATCCTATAAGAGACAACCTGTGACATGTGCTTTTATTTGCTGGATGTTATATAAGTAATGATTTTCATAAGTATCAGAACAAAACTAGTGTTCCAATGAGCAAGGCTAATTTCAGGTTACAGAAAAAATAAGTACAATCAAATACAATATTCAGTAAAAGAAACCATATGGCAAGAAAATTTAACACCAGACTAAATGTACATCTCTTTCTAGTCCAATCAAAGCCAGAAAGCATTCTTGCAACGCCTGTAACGAGTATTGTTTCAGTACTTCAGAGATGGGGTCTGTAGCATAGTATACAACACGCCCTTTGCTACATTATTTATTTATTTACTTTGATAACAACTTGCCAATTAGAGAAGCAGTAAGTGAGTTTAAGCATGTAGTGTTTTGTAAATGCGGTGCAGATTCACTGTGAGACATACATCTCACACCCCTGCCCTATTTTATTGGGAATTCATTGCAGAGCTCTTTCTTATGATAGTTGTGGGAGCAGTGTAGGGGTAACTCCAGGATTTTTTTTCTAGGCTACAGGGATAATATTTGGTAGCTGGTACTTTAAAGTTTGAAACATTTCCCTTCTTTTGCTTATTTTTAATCCTTCTTCTTTTGCTTTAATGCACAATAATATCCCTATTCATCTCACCTATTGATTTGGATACCCTTTTCTTCCCATCCAGAACAGAATTTAAAATGTCATTGATTTCTGAAGATTTATATACTATTTTATTTTTCTAAATATTAAGAGTTGGAAACATGATTTTCAGATTTTAAGTATTTGTGTACAGCACGATCCCCTGACATTCCCCATGTTAAAAATGACAATACAACTCAATCTGAATTTAGTAATATTTATAAAAGAAATATTCATAAAAGGTATAAAAGGCAAGTAAACAGCGCTGGGTGTGCGAGGAGTCTACGCTCCACCAACACGCACACACGAACATCAGACATTCTCAATATACAGAACATTGCTTTTACATACAAAACCCAAGTATGCCTATACATACGTACAATCAGGAAAGGTAACAAACAATCCTTTAAGTTCCATGACTTAACAGTCTCCGTTTTCCATTCTTTTTCTTGATTACAAACACCGGAGAATTCCAGGGCTAGTCGTGGGAGCAAAATGTCTCGCTTTAAGTTGTTAAGCAACTTGGTCTTCGGGCATTATGAATCCTGTGCTTCCTGCATCGAAGAAAAGCATATCCATCTCCTTTTCAAGGCCAATAGGGCCTGGGTCAAAAGGCACGTCCGGGTCACCAGGGGGCGGAACAGCAAAGGCCTTCGATGGCTGTAGCAGCAGAGGGGCCGATGGCGTAGCAGTCGGATCAGTAAAGGAGCCCGCAGCTCCCTCACTGTCTGGCAAAGCACACGTGTCTGACTGTGGTCCCACATGGCTCTTGAAGGCCTCAGAGACTGCTTGCCAGGTGCCGAGCAATCCCACTGCAACCTTGTCGTTTTTAGTTGCAGAGTCCCACGCCTTGACCTCAATTTGGTCCCATATTTCAGGATCGTAAACTGTCTGATTGTTAAGAAGGAGAATAAGCCGTAAGGTTACCAGGACAGTCTTTGTTTCTAAGGACGTATGATTCCCCATAATGCGCAACTGCTTACCAGCGAGGGACAGTTGTGTGCACGGCTCCGCTTCTCTCAGCGTGAGCTTCTTTGCAGCTCCAGTGTGCCTGTTTCCAGCGACTTTCGGTACGAGCTTCTTTAAGCAGTTTGATGAGTTTGGCTGAACCTATCTTCATGAGGCAATCAATGTCCCTGTTCCCGTCCTGGTGTCCATTCTGCCAGCCTGTTCCTTTTCATTCCTTCTTTCTGCTTCTTTATTGATGACATAACTTCATCACATTGTGTTGCCTTTTTTTATCTTGAGGACGGGCTCCCCTCTTATACACTTCTCTCCACAGCAGTCCTTTTCAAAAACAACTTTTCATTGGTCAAACAACTTTGCAAATAACAGCAGCAGCAAACACCCTAAAACTTCCATGCCTTAAGGGCTGGAGAACAAGCAACCAGAGACTGCATGAAGCCTCCTGAATCAGCCTTCTTTGTTCCCTCTAAACTCTTATATTTCTGATGGCCTCATCATTAAGAGTCTAATGTTATCATCAATCCCTTTCCAATCCCCATGGCCACACTCCCAAATCTCCCCCTTCTTTATTAATATTAACCATTTTCTCGACATGAATTACCACTCCATATATAACAACTATATGTTCAAACAGCTGAAGTAAAGCTTTAAAGTCTGGATGTACATATTGTGGAAAGCTGCCTTTCTTTGAGAAATATCAGTGGATCACACACTGATAAACACTGATAATGTAGAAACATACAAAATATAAGTTGTTGGAAACAAGTACTGCAATCTGCTGCCATGACAACAAAATCTTAATCCCATTTTCAAAAGGAAACCAGTTCCTCAATGAAGAACAAACTGCTTTCCTAAGCAAGTTAAACATTATGTTTGGGCTCACTGGCACACATAAATGTACAAAAAAATTGACATGGTGTCTACACAAGCCCACTTTTTCTTAAGAATTTTTGGTGTTTCCAGTACTATGTTTAAAAGCTAATCTGATGGCTATTGGACCAAGAGCTAGTATACTCCAGGGACTGCAGAGAAAACATCCTTCCCTGAGCATGAGTCAACATTGTGCAATATATTTTAGAGGAAAAAATAACTTTGGATTCACATAAAGGACCTTTAAGCAAATACGCTCTTCTTTAGGCAGAAGAGACTCAAGTAACAAACCTGTGTTACTTCCTTCTGCCTCTTGTCAAGGACAACAACACCTTTTCTTCCCATGATCTTTCTTTAAGCAAAATTTCACTGTTTTTCTTTAAACAGAATAGTTCCAAATTATAAATGGCTCTGCAAGGAATCATTTAGTGTTCATAAGTACTTCTATAATTTAACTACTTGTCAGTGCATTTGAGGTTCTGCTCGAATAATGCTTAAACACAAGTCCCCAGCTCACATAAAGCAATGGCAAGTCTTTCTGTAACAAAAACACCAAATTTTGTGACCAATGTTCCAGTGATTTGTTAACAGCTAGGTCTTACCTGGCCACAGATTTATTCATTGCCTACATTCACTTCTATTTAATGGCTACTAGTAGCAATCAGATTCATGAAAACCATGATTTCTGAATGTGTCCTGAATGGTACCAGATTCAATATGAATATCTTATAATTTCCATCACTTATCCCTGTAATTTCCCTCCAATGTATTTTAATGGTAATTATTTTTAGATCTGGATTTTTTCAAAGATTTCAACACTCACTCAATACAGAAAGAACAGAACTAGAACGTGGTTTTCAATTATTTTTCAATATTTACACAATATATATAGCTTTTGCATTCACTGACAGCAACAACAGCAAAATCTTTGAATAAAATAATAAAGATTGAACTAACAATTTTCTGAAGAGAAGGAAAATGGAGATTTGTTCTTAAGAGATTTTGTTTGTTAGTTTCCTGTTGATATTCACATTTCACAGACAGCTGCACATTATTTCAGGTTGCACAGTGGCCTCACCTATGTTGCCACTATTATATCGTTATCTAGTGAAAGTAACTGACCGATCATATATTTCTCTAGTTGTCGATCTTAATCTAAATCATTACCTTTTTTTGCATTGTGCCTTGTCTATTACAGATAACTTTCACTTCTGAAAAATAGCAAAACATACTAGCATGGAAAGATCCATGTGGAAATACCCACTTCATGAATTTTATGACATCTTCCTTCCATTTCATATTTTATAGAACATACAGTTAGAAAAGGACCTCACCAATTAACAGAGAAACATATATGCTTTGAGAGTTTAGAATCATAGTGTGCTGTGAGACCTATATATAAGACAGAAATTCTACCCAAAACTTTTTTTTTTTTTTTTTCAGGATCTAATAAAAGATTTTTTGATTTTTGTTGTTGTTGTTGTTTGTTTATTTCTGTATTAGTAGGTGGGTAACAATTGGTTTTTATTCATGTTTAAAATTGAAACACTTCTAAATTAAATAAAAGCATAGCTCATACATTTTCTTTTAAACAGTTAACCAGGTACAGTAGACAAGTAATTGCTGCAGTTTGTTAACTATTTCTAAACCTATCACTGCATAGGTAGGTACCACTATGAAGTGCTTCAGGCATACGACATTCTTCAGGTGCACATTTTACATTTGTATGTGTACTAAGGCAATATGAATGAGCTATAATCCTTTCACATAACTTTCAAAAAAAAAAAAAGCTTTGTTTGGCTGTTTTTTATTGGTGAAACACCTAAACTAAACTTCTGAGCAGTCTATGACAGAATAGTCAGTAAAGATTCAAACTGCAAATTACGTAGTAGCAGAAGATTCTGTTTGTAATAGGAAGTCGGCCTTTTGCTCATTTATTTAAGAATTTCCACTTTGCACCCATATGCTGACTTCACTTCCTTTCTTTTCGAAACTAAAGGAGAAGAGAAAACAAGGTGACCGTTGTATCTTAGCGTGCTTGAGATCCATTTTCGAGGGCTGCCTGTCAAGCCCCCTGTTTTGCCGGCCCTTGCGACAAGCCCAGCGATGGGCGGGGGGCGAATTGTCTTTGCTCATGGGGAAGCCCCCCACCCCGATACCCAGGGCCGGGCTCGGCTCCCGGCGGTCGCGGGAGGCTGAGGGACGGAGCCGTGCGACGCGGGCAGCTGGGGACATCTGGTGACAGCCCGGCGGAACTGCTCCTCGGGGACGGGGGACCCCCGGGCGCCCCTCCGCTCTGCAGCGCTGCTCATCCTTTAAGGGTCCGGCTCCAAGCCCCTACCGGGCAGCACCTCGGATCGGGCTCCCCGAATCTTAGAGGGGGGCCTCTTTTTGGGTTTGTGTTATCTTCGCCTTGAAAAAGCAGATGAAGTCTCAAACAGGGAGTACTGAAGGGGTACTTTGCCTGAAGGATTGGGCTTTTCTGAACAAGGGATAGCTGCAATGTAAAACAATCACCATTGTTCTGTTTGCTTCACAGTTCCAAACGTGCCAGTTGCACTAAGTCGCAAACACAAACTCTTCATCTCCGTTCAAAAAAGAAAATTCAGATCCTATTCATCTGGGTGTGCAAGGGTACAGAGCTGGCAACAAGAGTGGCTCAGCCACCATCAGCAAAGAAGGTATCTGGAACAACTTGCCAGTCCAAACACATGTAAAAGGTGACAAAACGTTCTATTATCAGCAGAGCAACACAACTTTAAAAGCCTGACATGGAAAACAATATTTTTTGTCACCTTTATTTTTCTTTGAGACAAAATAAGTCCCTACCCATGGCTCAGAACAATACCTACTATCAAAAATGAGGGGTGTCCTAAACTACACCAGGACAACATAAATATGCAGTTCAAACACAAAGTAAATCAGAAGCTGAAAACACAACAAAACAAACCTCCAGGCTGACCAGAGCATATATTTAAGCATTTGCACAATTCAATGGTAGCTAGCACAGTCAAATAGGACACAAATCACACAAATATGGAGAATATATGTTTTATAAAACAAAATCTGTCTGGCTTTGAATATGCTCTAAATAGTCCAAGAGTTAAACATATTGTCATCACAATAAACATTGCCGTGCACTCAGCTCCACAAATGTAAGTATACAGACAGCAGTAGAAAGAAATAAAAGTGTTGTAATTGAGAAGATAATCTTAACCTTAACTTTAAATTATGTTTAAGAAAATTTACCTTTATTATCAAAACCCAAAGAGATCAATTCTTTAAAAATTAGGGTTCTAAACTTGTGTTCATCATTGATTCCCTTCTTTCTGAGAGTCATTTTCTCCATTTTATTGTTTTCCCTTTGATAGTGAGACACAAATGTTAATATTTACCTATACATCTTGATAAGCAACATGAACAGTCAAATGATGTTATTATAAACTCAAAGATTTTTCTGCCCCCCAATGCCCCAAAAGCAAGACATTGGTGGGGAGGCAGATACAGACAAAGACAGAACTAAGATTAATTCCAAGTACATAGCAAGCATACCACACAGTTTGTTCAAATGTCACCTGCAGAGGTGAATAAAAATTCACCTGTTATTTCAAATACAAAATAAGAAAATATGTAATAAGGCTGACATAAATCATGTAGAAGTCTGTAAAAGACTGTAGTGTGACGTTTATTTAATGGATTATTTTATACAGTATCTAACCTGTAATCCATTAGGCACCATGCACCTCAGTTAAATAATTTTTTTTTTGAACAAAGATGAGAATTAACTTTGAATCACTATTTTAATTCTTCCTGATAGCCTCTAAAATAATCTCTCTAATAATCTCTCCAATGAGAGAAAATTTAGCTCAGAAATAAAAGCTACTCTTAAAAAGTGTAAGTTGATATTCCCCATACCCCTGTTGAATTTACTTAATAAACTCACATTGCAACATCATTACAGTTATAAAAATTCTATTAACAGGCTTACAGAATGCAACGGGAACATTGAAATTTGAAATTGAAAGTAGTTTCCTGAAGCTTCGAGCTGTATATATGAACTCAGATGCCACCTAGTGACCAAACTGACAGGAAGGTTTTTGTTTGTTTGTGATGAAGGGCACTGCCATCCCATTGTATTACACAGAATACCTCAGAAGAAAATTCGCATATTCTTCAGACAGTATTCCCCGAAGTGAAAAGAACTACATTTTCCTTTCACTCACTATTAACCAAACTCTATCTTTAACACAGCAGCTTTCAGCAGGGGTGCAGAGATTTTGAGGGTGAAGGAGAACGGGAAACAAACCTCTGTCTGTCTTAATAACAGTTTTGAAGGTATAATAAGTACACTGAGCTGTCATGTTTTAGAATCATGAAACTAAAAAAAAAAAAAACATGGAAAGTTTGTAAATGAAAGTACTGTGGAGATGTGCTCTTGAGCTTTTCCACTCAGATTACATATGCACCTTACATAATTCCCATTGATCAGTTTCATAACTGACCTTTTAGAGGATTAGAGTGTGCTAACACAATGGCTTGTGGGGAAAAACAAAACAAAACAACAACAAAAACAAAAACAAAAACTTGTTGCAATGGTTTGAAACATAATCCTTCCTTCTAGGCCTTAAATTGTTGTACTAGAAAAAGCACAAATGTCTGCCAGCACTTCCGTAATCACAATTCACGGTCCAGAAATGTTGCTAAAACATTTAGCAGTGCTGTCCTTCAATGGATGCATACTGACACAGTTTGGGGAACACTAGCTATATAATTTGGAAGATCAGCTGGCTGTATCCAAGTAATCTCTCATTTCTGTGGACACAATTATATTCATGCCATGTTGCACTCAGAATTGTAAGAGACCAGAAAAAATTCAACAAACAGTTCCCACAAAGTTTTAACATGTTTTGGCATCTTGCTAATATTAAAAGCCTTAAATTCCTCAACCTACTTGTAAATTTTAGACTCCTGAAAAATAAAGAGATAAGCATACTAAAAGCAAATTATCACACAGTTTAAGTAAAGGTGAAGGAATCTAAGTTATTTCTGAGAGAAGGGAAATTACTTTCACTACCTATACATTACTTTCACTAACTATACTTGAAGAAAAAATTTTGCTCTTCCTATTTGTTGAGACATTTAAGTTATGCATATCAGTTAACAGAGGTAAAAATTTAGCAACTCTGAAGAAATCTATGATGTTAATGTTTGTTGGCCAGAATTTTAAAAAAGAATGCAACTCTGAACTGAATTCTTAACAGTTAGAAACACACTTGACAGGTCCTGAACTACTGGTTTTTTTAGACCTAAATTAATGTTGATATTCATTTCACATACAAAGATCATGACTGCTTTAAACAGGAGTGAACAGGAGACAGTTTGTGTAGACCCACAGATAAAAAGGAGGTATGTTAATAACAAGACAGCATCCATGAAATTCTCATCTCAGAGCTATATGTTTTTCCTTTAACAAGGTGTCATTAACTTCATGCTGAAATATTCTCAGAGACACTAAGAATGCACAATGGACAAAATTACAACAGGTTTGAAATGGTGAAAAGTTTTAACTGTCTTAGTCATCCACGTTTCTTAATAAAATTGGAAAAGAAATATGTATTTTTTTTTCTTAAATCTAGTTTTCCTTCCAAATCAATCAAAGATGAAATATATCTCTAAGATGGGATCTCATGGTCTTTAAACTTGCTTTACTTTTTTTTTTACTTTTTTTTTTTTTTAGTCAGAATAATGCTGAAGTTTATTTATCTATAAGCTAAGAATAATATTAAGATTGCTCTTAAACGAAACACAACACATATGACTCTCCTCTGTTTATGAGATGGAACAGAATAAAGAAAGATCTGGACTTCTCTGCCTTCATTCAGGATTACCTGTATTTTTTTTTTATTATTTTTTTTTTCAGGTTTGTGTCTACTATCCATGTTATTGCAAAGCCTGACTTCACACACAGAAATTCAACATTTTTCATTTGAGGCATAGGCTACAAAATTAAATAAAATATTAAAAAAATAAATAAATAAAGCAAAACCAAATGTTGTTCTTTTTAAGATGTTGCAGATGACAGTGTTCTGTCATACTCTCCAGAACAAGGATTTTTGAGATAGGTATACACAAAAGAACCCAGACTAACCAGGCAAAGCCAATTAACATTTTCGGTGGACTTGGCTAGTTTAGTACTATTCCATTAAATTAAGCCCTAATTCTGTCTTTGATGAAGTTGGTAGTAAAACTCTGTTCTCTTTAACAAAGTCAGAATTTTCATGCATTTTCTGTCACGGCAAAATAACCACTTACACAAGTCATTTTTTATCTTGATCTGAAAACTCATTTCTGGGTCATATCCTCTTCTGAATGTATTCCTTTTAGTAAGTCATAATCTACCTTTCCCTAAGCAATAATAATGCCAATACCTAAAACCATTCTTTATTCTACTAAGAGATTATTTCTAAAAGCACTGAAGCCTGAAAAAGCAGGATGAAGATGATGTTTCTGTTGCTCATACACTGTATATTATTTAAAACATACAACAATTGGGGAACAAGACACTTGTAGAATGAGGTGATGGTATATATTTCATGATAACATATTCCAACAAGTTTTCGTGTTTTGGGATTCAAATTTTAGGTTCTCCTAAGCTCCTGTGTCAGGATTTGCTTGCAAATGAGCTGCGGTATTCCTTTACTCTAGTTAGTTGCTTGATTGCTGCTATGGACTTGTGATTTTCACTTTTCTCCTACAACTGATTCACAGGACAATAATGTGCTATTCAGCTGCACACATAGTCTTATCTGAGGGAGAGGAGAGAACAGCAACTCATTTCCACTGTAACAAGGAGCCCTAGAGGCCTACTTAATTGGACCAAATTAAAGAGTCTGTGACTCTGGAGTAACAAAACTGATTCAGACAGTGCATCCTCCTTTACTTTTGAAGAAGTTCCTTGATGGCCTCAATTCATGTGCTCTATATGAAAGTCTAGGATAATACTGACCTCTCAAAGTTTTTATAAATACATGACATGAAAATGGCCTTGCAAAAAATAATAAATAAATAAATAAATAAACAAGAAGAAATCTTGTTATGTTGGAGATATTAGGGAGATGATGTCTTCTAAATTGTATTGATTGAATTGATGTTAATTCAACTGAAAGATAGTATAACAACACCAGCACTCCCCCAGCCCTATGTAGCTTTAGTACTACATTATCAGGTGTTTTTTTCCAAGAGCTAGTTCTTTAGGTACTATTTGCAAAATAATGGCAACACCATAAAACCTTTTTCACAATTTATTTACAAATGCGTGTTGAATAAAACATTTCCTATTGCTCACAAGAGCAATACTACTTAGCAATATTGTTTTAATGCTTATCAGCTATGAACAACATGATAAAGAATTCTCTGCTGCCTGACAACCTGTGTATCATTACAAACATAGGGAAAATCTATGATGGGAAATTGAACTACAGAAAAAAGTCCTCAGGTAGAATGATGTGAGAAAGGCAAACAGTGGAGAAGACTTCCCACTTCTTCCTCACTTCTTTCTCCTATGTCTCCCCAGCTGTATGGTACCACCACCTAGTTTGTATTCTCTGTGAAATGGTCTAAAAAATCAAAATGATAGAGAATTAATTCATCAAAACAGTGGGTGATATCCTACCATTTTAGCAATTTAGGACAAGGTGGTGAAGATTTAGGGGACAAGGACAAGGGAAAGACTGGTGGCAGGGAAGGAAAAACAAAACCTCAATTTCAGAAGCATAAATTGACTATACAGTAGAGCTTTTCTAAATTTCCATCTCAAGATTGTTAGGCAGTGACTGACAGATTATTATAGATATTGTACAATAAACAAGTTAAGGAAAAGAGACCAATATTTCATCTTTACTTCAGAGCAACAGCAAATACAATTTTTTTTTGAAACATCAATAGACACTTCACTCTAACAAAGCTCCTGTGGACTGGGTTCTGCTGTGCATCCCACTATTGTGACTAATCGATTAAACCAGTAGCAAACTATTTTTTAACTAGATATTTTCTAAGTTAAAAAAAAAAAAGACATTTCCTTCCTAAGGGAATATTATATCCACAGCTGAGAAGTTGTAGAACATTAAGATAACTAGTAATCTCATTTCAATATCTAAGGTAGTTTATACAGTTTACAAAAAAATAATAATAAAATAAAAATAAATAAATAAATAAATAAATAAAATTAAAACCGAAGAAACAACCAAAAAAACAATATGAAGAAATACTATTAAGTATACTCGGAAAGTTCTATGTTCACATTCCCTTAAAAATGCCACCATAGTGCATGTTCAATGATATTCTAAAATCTACATTGCTGTGGAGTGAGATAAGCTTAGACACTAAATTGGAAGACAACTGTATATCCTTATATAACCAGAAGGAAAATATACACTATGTTCTCTTTTCTGCTGAAACATCATTGCTCTATATTATACTGACATCCAAATATTGCAAGTCTGTTTCATAATGTTGGTATAAAAAATATCTTATTTTGTATTGAGAATTCATTTTTAGTAAATAAATAAATAAATAAATCCAGCTCTAATGAGGTAGTCTAAAAAATGTAAACAGAACATGAATTCCTTTGCTTCCAAACTTTATAGTCCTCACTGTTATAAAACCTCCACTATTTACAGCATCTTTGACTCGTAATTGTCCTTAAAACAAATAACATTTGTCTTTCATTTCAACCATATGTCTTTCTCTCAATTAAATTATGCATTAGATTTAACCATATGTGGCTTCTAAAACAGTTTCAGGGCTTTAATCACCTCTGCATCTTTTTTTTTTTTTTTTTTTTTTAAGCTCCAAGTCTCCTCTCATCTTTCTTTCTTGCTTGCTTCATTTTTCCTCAGATACAATAAATTCCCCTGTAACTCCCATTTCAATTGAGAAGTAACATCCAAACTAGTTGACATCCTCCTTTTCATGAGCTGACATTCAGGATATAAATCAGTAATATTCAATTTTGTTTACATTTACAAATCAGAATTTGCTAAAATTTATAATTACATAATCCTTGTTTTCTTTTACTATGGTAAATTGTAGGAAAGAAATTACCCATATGGCTCAAGTCAATAGCTACTCAGAACTTTGTCCAGTTAGAGTTTAATTAGGGCCATTATAAAAGCAGCCCCTGATTGCAAAGTGATTCTCTAATTCTAAGAAACAGCGGTTAAGAATACAACCTCGGGTTTGTTTTCTGAATAGAGAAAGAATCATAGAATCATGGAATCATTAATGGTGGAAAAGACCTCAAACTGGTCTAACCATCCCCCTGCTACCAATATCACCCAAGACCTCAAAGATCATCTGGTCTAACCATCCCCCTGCTACCAATATCACCCACTAAACCATGTCTCTAATCACCAGGTCCATCCTTTCCTTATATGCCTCCTGAGCAACTCATCCCAATGCCTGACTACTATTTCAGAGAATAAATGTCTCCTCATTTCCAACCAAAACATCCCCTGGTGCAACTTGAGGCCATTCCCTCTAGTCTTATCACTAGTTATCTGCAAGAAGAAGCTGACCCCCAGATCTCCACAAATACCTTTCAGGTATTTGCAGACCCGGAATTATTACACTCATGTACAAGTGTCCTAGTTTTGGTAACTGCATTACTAACATATGGCATTTTACTCATTCATTCATTCACTCATTCATTCATTCATTCATTCATTCATTCATTCACTTATCCTGATACAGACTGGATTTAGTGTTTCTCTGAAACTCTATTTTTGGTTTCCTCAGGATAGTTTTATTCCCTTGGTTATGGAGAAAATGTAATCCAGATGTGTCATGTAGTTTAGAAACAATAGAGGAAGAAAAAAAAAAAAAAAAAAAAAAAGAAGAAAAAAAAAAAAAGAATCCTTTTCACAATGTTTAGAATACAATTAAGGATCTTGGGCTTTTAGGCAAGATGTTTTATTAAAGTCCTAAAAAGTATTACAAATTGTCACAATACTGTGCCACATAAAACATATTAGAATAGGCTTACTTAGTTTAAAATGTACTGTGGTAGTTACAAAATGATTTACAATTTAGCTTCAGTATGACACACAAAGATTTCAACACCTTCCCCGATTCCCACTAACTCTGAAGATTTCACCTGTCAGAACAAGCTTCTTTCGTTTCATGTTTATTGTCACTGACTGCAATGAATCAAACTCACAATTGAATTTACTAATCAACTTTCATCTTTTGTTCATTACTGTCAGTAGCAATTGCCTTGCTGCTGAGGAACAAGTATAAACTGATAATCTTTTCAGGCAAAGCTTTTGAATGGGCTACCTCATATTTCCTACTGTATTCATTTTCTTGTTTTACATTTGATCCTAGCCATACAGCAGGAAAACATGGCACTGTCATTCTGTTTCTGAAGAGAACATAGAAAAGTTCTCAAGTTTGGTCCTGTACCTTTGCCTAAAAGGGACATTTTGTCATGAGCAGTCCACTCCTGAGACATGCAGAACCCTCAAATTTCAACAATCAACAATCTTCTAAGCCTTTCCCAGTTTTCTAGTAAAACTAACAAATCAATTTTTTTCCTTAACAATTATATATATATATATATATATATATATATCCAACCATAGGTAAACAGTAACATGAACTTATTTTACTGACACATTCATTTGTGGGCAGATTCCAGAATATATATATATGTGTGTATACATACATATATATATATATATATATATATATATATATATATATATATATATATTATTTATTTATTTATTCCTTATTTTGCTGATAAGTCTGGGCTCAAATTTTCCGTCTTGCCCAAAGAAAAATGCTACTTAGACATGTCTTCTTGTGCATTCTTACTCCTGTTTGCTGTGAAAGAAGAACTAATAACTTTCCTGGAAGCAGGTCCATGCACTGTGCAGTCAAGCACATACAGACAGGCTATTGTAGAATCATAGACTCATGGAATGGTTTGAATTGGAAAGGACCTTAAAGACCACCTGGTTCCAACCACCCTGCTATGGACAGGGACACCTCCCACTAGACCAGGTTGCTCAAAGCCCCATTCAACATGACTTTAAACACTTCCAGAGATGATGGGGCATCCACAGCTTCTCTGGGCAACGTGGACCAGTGCCTCACCATGCTCAGAGTAAAGAATTTCTTCCAATTATATGGTATAAACCTACCCTGTTTTAGTTTAAAGTCATTACCCCTTGTGGGGGCACTATGTCCCTGACAAAGATTCCCTTTCCAGCTTTACTGTAGTCTCACTTTAGATACTGAAAGGCCTCTATGAGGCCTCCCTGGACCCTTTTCTTCTACAGGCTGAACATTCGCAACTCCCTCAGACTGTCTTCGTAGGAAAGGTAGTCAAACCCTCTGATGACTTTCCTGACCCTCTGGACTCTCTTTAATATGTCTAGGTCCTTCTTATACTGGGGGCCCCAAATCTGAACACAGTACTCTGTGGGGTCTCACAAAAGCACCAAGGGGGACAACCACTTCCCTTGACCTGTTAGACATGTTTCTTTTGATGCAGCCCAAGATACGGTTGGCTTTCTGAGCTGCAAGTGTACACTGCTGGCTCATGTTGAGCTTCTCATCAACCAACACCCCCAAGATCCTTCTCCTCAGGGCTGCTTTCAGTCCACTCTCCACCCAGACTGTATTTGTGCTTGGGATTGCCCTGACCCAAGTGTAGGACTTTGCACTTGGCCTTGTTGAACCTCATGAGGTTTACACAGGCCCACCTCTCAAGCCTGTCCAGGTCGCTCTGGATGGCATCCCTTCCCTCCAGTGTGTTGAACATACCACACAGCCTAGTATAATCAGCAAACATGCTGAGGGTGCACTCAATCCAACTGTGCATGTCACCAACAAAGATGTTAAACAGTGCTGCTCCCAATAACAACCCCTGAGGAACACCAGTTGCTACTGATCTCCAAGTGGACACTGACCTGTTCACCACAACTCTTTGAGTGTAACCATCCAACCAGTGCCTTACCCACCAGGTGGTCCATCCATCAAATCCATATCTCTCCATTTTAGAGACAAGGATATCATGGGGGACAGTATCAAATGTTTTGCACAAGTCCAAGCAGACGATGCCAGTTGTCCTTCCCCCATCTACCAGTGCTGTACCTCTGTTGTAGAAGGCCACCTGATTTGTCAGGCATGATTTTCCCTTAGTGAAGGCATGTTGGCTGTCACCAGTCACCTCTTAATTTTCCATGGACCTTAGCATAGTTTCCAGGAGGATCTTGACAGGCAGAGGTGAGACTGGCTGGCCTGTAGTTTCCCGGGTCCTCATTTTTTCCATGTTTAAAACTGGGCGTTATGTTTCCCCTCTTCCAGTCAGTGAGAACTTCATGAAACTGCTACAGCTTCTCAGATATGATGGACAGAAACAACTACACCCACTAGTTCACTGAGGCCCCGTCGATGTATCATCAGATCCCATGGACCTGTGCACCTTCAGGTCATTTAAGATGTTTTCAGTTTTTCTCCTTTACACATATTTCTGTGGATTTGTGGGACACACAGCTTAATTATGCAAGTGTCACTGCAATTTTTATTTTTGTTTTTGATTAGAAATTTTTCATTTTTTAATTAAAAAAAATAAAAATCCCTTTGATTAGAAAATTCTTGCTCTCCCTTCCCTTTCTGACACAGCAGCCACACCATTAGCATGTCTTTTAAATGTGGTTGTTCTTTCCATTGGCTTTTGAAAAGAGTTAAATACAGTGCAACAGTTAATAAGAAAATGAGTTCATTACATTCTTATTCCTTCAGCTCTTGTTCACTTGCCTAGGTACTCTTCCATGCTGAAAAGACAGTATGAAGCAGAGGCCTATAAACTCATTATGCTAATGAAGTGATGAATGAAGTGCTCTTCAGCCTTTCTATTACTAGTAGCTAACTTCTAAAAACAAGTTTACAAACAGCATCGAACATAGAGAAACCTTGTTCCCTGATATTTCTTGTCTTGAGAAAGAAAAGAAATTGTTGTCATCCTTTGTTATGTTTTATTTTGTTTTGGGGAAAGCTGATGCTGAGTGATAGCACACATATTATTCCAACATTTACTTCCTTTTACCTTCCTCTTTCAGTATCCTAGTGTTCAAAATCAAGATGATTTATTGTACTGTGCTGTATTTTGAAAGGTTTTGAGGTTTTTTGTTTTGAATGGTTTTGAGAGGTTTCTATAATCACCTTAAGCAAAACTATGCTAACTAGCAGAAACAAGTAGTTCTAATGATACAAAGAGTTTGAGATCTGACAAGCTGTTCTTCAGTTGAACTTTTGACAACAGTAGTCATTGTCTTGCTCTTTTGCCAGTGTTATTTTTCTGTTTATATACAGTCTGTTCTTATGTCTTTTGATTTTTTTCTCTTACTTTTTCTTATTCTCCTCAAAAAAAAAAAAAAAAAAAAAAAAAAGTTGAAACAAAGGTGTACCCAAGTCCATTTCTACCAAGTCCATTTCTTTATTTTTTTAAGGTCTTCCTTCTTTTCCTTATTCTACTTAATTCTCTTTCCCCATTATCTATATTGTTTCTATCATATAGACATGTTTCTATATCTATAATGAGTTCAAAGAGTCTTTAATACAACAGGAATAATTGTACAATAATAATAATAACTACAAAAACAACAACAACAATAATAACCAGTTAACCAAGAGGTTAAAAGCAGGCTTTGATTCTCTGTACTTTACAGAAATGAATAAATAAATAAATAAATCCCCTGAAGGAAAATTTAGAAAGAGATGTCTTCATAGTTTATCAGAGATCATCCAGTACTGATACCTACGTCAGCAAAGTACTGCACAGATCGTTTTGTAATAAGCAGATCCGGGTGCTACAGAGCATCCTTGAACGATTTTCCCTTTCTCGTCCCTGAATTTTTGATTTAACTCGCTCATTGACTGTAAATGCATTCTTCCACCAGAGGGAGCCAAAATCTCTAAGTACGTAATCAAGACCCAAAACTGAAGTTTTCTGTTCAGTCCCAAATCAGCAGCTACTGCGATAAAGCTAAAAAATTTAATTCAGGAAAAAATAAAAAATAAAATATTGCAGGACGAACAGGAGGAAATTAAAATATACTGTTTTAGTCCTACTGCTACAAGTTTACCGGATTTTAAGTATAAAAACTTAAAGGCTAGCTTTTCAGCAACAAGTTATGTATTATAATCTTAGTACTTGTAAGGAAGTTACTTAATACCTAATCACCTCATGTATTAATTCATGTTCAGAACAGGACTGTCTCATTGTCACTTTTTTTTTGGTGACAGCTTAAATCACAACATACTCTAACTTTACAATGCATTGCTAATACTTGGCATTGGATATGCACATTTGAGACTCAGTTTCTCTGAGGACCCAAGCCAACGCAGGGATGTTGATTATGTGGAAAGCAAAAGCCACAACAAACTCAGTGTTAGAATAACTTCTTCCTCATTATGCTTTTACATTTGTTCGTTCAAAGAAATTTTGTACAGACCAAATGAAGAATTTTACCAGATCATCCATGCTAAAAATGTTGGTGCTGTGTTGCTACACAGTACATTTTGTAATAACTTGAAGGCAGTATTCACCAAGAAAAGGAATTCACAGAACCAAAATTTGCTTAGTGTCCATTAGCTTACAGCTAGAGAACATGGTATTCATTTCTAGTGTAACAAGGAGAATGCTGAACTTCACCTTTAGGCTAAATAATACTGATCTTTTACATCTTTTTGATGGTGCGAAGAACTTACAGAATCATAGAATCATTCAGGTTGGAAAAGACCTCTAAGATCATCTGGGCTAACTGTCCCCTTACCACAAATTTCATCAACTAAACTATGTCACTAAGCATCACATCCAAATTTGCCTTAAACTTAAAATTTGCCCAGGGCAACCCATTCCAATGCCTCACTACTCTTTCTGAGAAAAAATTTCCAACCTGAAATACACTTTTATGGGTGTATGAAAATTCCAATAGTGTTGCAATAATAAATTCAATTTGTATTTTGAAAAATTTTTCACATATAGGATGAAGGAAATGAATTTGAGGACTTTGGGGTTTCAGCTTGTCGTTGTTGTTGCTTGTTGTTTCTTCTTCTTCTTTTTTTTTTTTTTTTTTTAGTAACTTCAGTATACTAAAACATTTAAGTTATTAATAAAAATAAATTAATAAATTAAAATAAAATTAATAAACATGTATTTACTTTTCTCACCTATATAATCTTTATCCTTCTAAGAATATATAATGCAAAAGAGTTTTATTTTGTTACCCAGGTTGCCATGCTCTTCTGTTTCCTATTTAATTTTGGCTATTAACTATGGTGATATCTAGAACTAAGAACAGCTCAGATCAGCCAGAGTGTATACAGCACCACAAATTGCTCTGTCTTTAGATGATTTACCTTATGAAAGAGAAATAATGGCTATAAGAAAGAAGGAAAAAAGAAGGTAGAATCTCTTTCTCAGCTTGAGCTGAGCTAGTTCTCAACTGGTTAGTCTTGAAAGCAACACATCTTTCTTGTCTGTGAAGCAAGAATAAAGAAGGAAATTGCCATGCTGTGTTTCAGGGCTAATGTTAATTGCCCATATCAAGACATCTTTTAGGTGTTTCTTCCTACAGTGCTTTTTTTTTTCATATATTTTTTCCTTAAATGATATTTTCCTGCCATTCAATCTCTTTGTCTAGGAGGAAAATAATAATAATAGATTATTATTATAATAGATTAGAGAGAGGAAGAGAGAGAGAGAGAGAGAGAGAGAAGGAAAGACAATTGCCTTTTACCAGGGAAAAGTAACTCTTAAAGATTTGGTATTTCAACATGTAGACAGCACAGATAACTAAGATAGTTTAAATTAAGCTAGTTAAAATTCCTCAAAACTGAAAGTAGGCTTTGATGTCAAGATTGCACTGCATTTGTGCTCTGAACTTACAGTGACATCTCTGAAAAGTTTTGACATGATTTTCATCTGATTTCAATAAAAGCTTTAAATAAATTGGATCTAAAAATACAAATTTCCTAAAGATAACAGGAATTAATGCCAGGCCACATTTGTTTAAAATTTTATAAAGTCCAATTTTAATCATAACACAAACAAAACCAGAAAAGTAATTCATAATACTGACTTCAATACCAAAAATCCATTAAATTTTCAGATCAGGATGATGTTAGACTGCAAATCTATTATCAGCATCTTACACAATAAATAAATACTAGTTCCAGCTTCAGTTCCTCTTCTCTAAGGACTTGTGACAGTCATTCTGGCCTTTTCACTGTGTTAGTGAAGTTAACAGCACTCTAACTTCTTGGCTGTTTATACAAATTCCTTGTCTAGAATACCTCTGAGGCACACTAGGTAAAAGCTTTCTCTCCTCCATCATTCACCTCTGTACTGCAAAAGGCTCAGTATAAATGTAATGCAGTGGGAGATCATTTAAAAGGAAGCTGTCTCAGTGAAGCGTACAGAAACCGTAACTTACTTTGCATAACTGAATTGTGCTCGAAAGCACTGTAGAGTTCTAATAAAGCTCTGTGTGTACAGAAAATAGGAAGAAGCAACTAAGAAGTAAAGATGCTAAAATGGTCTAGTGTGTTTTATCATAATAATTAAATTACACATCACAGTCCAAAAACATCACTAGGGGATATATATATATACAGATATATATACTGGTACTGGCTCTGGCTGGGATGAACTTAACTTTCTTTTGGATTTGTGACTAAAACAGTGTTGATAACACACCAGTGCTTTGGCTATCACCAAGCAGTGTTTGCACAGCATCAAGGCTAGCTCTGTTTCTCACTCTGCCCCTCTAGGCAGAAGGTCAAGGCTGGGCAAGAGTCTGGAAGAAAGCACAGGAGGAGACAGAGCCAGGACAGGCAATCCTACCTGACCAAAGGGAAATTATATGCCATACAATGTCATGCTTAAGCAATAAAAACTGTGTTTTTGTTTTTGTTTTGAAAGTAACCATTGTTCAGAGAATGTCTGAGCATCAGTGCTGATTGGAGATGGTGGAGTTACTGCATTTATGTCACTTTTTGCCCCTCTGTTTTTCACTTACATCCTGTCTTTATGCAGACCCATAATTTTTTCTTACTTTTGCTTTTCTAAGTTTGTACCTTGTCCTGCTGGGAAGGAAGGACAGGGAAGGTGGGTGATTGCCCAGGTGCTTAGTTGTTAGCCATGGTGAATGCGTCTTTTTACACATTATCTATTTGTTTCCTATATGTGTGTGACTTCTGATATGTTTTACAACTGATGACAAGTTAATCCAAACAGCAAAAAAACATGTTTTTAACCATCTTGCTTATTCAATACAGAAAATGTCTTGCAGAATTTCCATTTCCTAGTGGTTTTGAGACACAGATACTTTAGACTTAGTAATATCAGGAATAAGTATTAGATTTGTGTGTGCATTTCAAGATAAAACAGAGGTTCAGCAGTGAACACTAGGAATGTGAAAACTATTCTTTAAAATATTATGCATTCACAGATCACTTGCTAAGACGGAAGTCAATACATCCCTTTTTTATTTTTACTGTTCTGTCAGAAGATCAACAGGTGGACATTAAAGCAACTCTACTCATAACTTTCATTATTTTAGCAAACATATATAAATAGTCCAGTATGTTTCACTTAAACCATGGTTTAAACTTTAGTTTAAAACTGCTTTGAGTAAAGCAGTACTGAAGAGCAGCCGTCAGCCTCCTGTAATTCTAAAGTCTTCAACCACATAAACACAGTTTGGCAGTAATTACAGAGGATTGCTTTCTAGCAAAAAAAAAAAAATGATCCATTCTGAAAATCCCCGAATCAGTTTCTTGTCCATAACCACAATCTAAGAAAGCCAAAACAGAAATTCTGTTTCACTGAAAATGCTATTGTTGAAACGTCAAATTGGTTGGAACACATGAAGTAAGATGAGGTTACTACAATGTGTGAAACAAAAGTTTGTTCTCTTATTTGTAGATACTGTTAATTGTCATAAATCTGACCCATTTCACTCTTAGACTAATCAAATAATAATGAGATAAATATATCTATATGAATAGGGCATAATAGCAAAACACTCATACAAGTTTGATGTGTTCCCCTCCAAAACAATTCCAAAGCATTTTGTGATAAGTCATATAATCAATTTACTTATATATTTGTATTACTATAAACAGCTCCTCAAAGTATGGGGACAAGCCCTAGTGTTTCTGTACACATTCTCTTCTCCTCTGGAACAGAAGAACAAAGAGAAGGGGAAAAAAAAAAAAAAAAAAAAAAAAAAAAAAAAAGAGAGAGAGAGAGAAACTAATGATGTGAATCTGTCTTCAAAACAGAGGCCCAGTCATCAGCTCATCTTGACCTAAAAACAAGGGAAGGCAAACTATGTGTGGCCATTGGAGGAAAAACCTTTTTGAGAGATAATGAATTAGAGAGAAACAGAGAGCAGAGAGGCTTTCTGTCCAATTTCCAGTTAGTGAAGAAAGTTAAATGCTCCTTCAGAATTAAACTTTGATACCCATATATAAAAACTTGTACAGAAATCTGTCTATTCTGGAGGTGTTAAGATATTGAAACATGGGTATTTTAGACTAGTAAGGAAACATTTTGAGAATTCGGTCTGAAATTTTAAGCTATAAAAACCAAAATTGTAACCAGCAGTTTCTGTGTCAAGTTTGTCATTTGACTGAGTCTAGGACAGTTGCAAGTAAGGCATCTTGCACATATATAGGCATTTCAACACCAGGAATTTTTTAATGATCCCCTTATACTATGTACAAATTGCTGTTGAAAAGCTAGTCTATTATTAAAAACTAATCTATTAGTCTGAATTTCTAGTTTCAGCCCCTGCCTCCTCCTCCCAATGGATCTCAAAATAATTCTTTCCTCCAAGTGAGTCCAAAGGTCTCTTCATTATGAGAAACCCATTCCTTGAATATACTTAGACCATAATTAAATTCCTTCATAACTTTTACTTTAAAGAAGCTAAATAAGTGGCTATTCCTAACTATTATTTCTAAAACTTCAAGTCATTTTAACATAATTTCTAATCCTCACTTTGTACTATTCTCTTGATGTGACTGAGGATCATAGAATCATAGAATCATGGAACACCCAGATTGGAAGGGACCCACAAAGATCATTAAGTCGGTGTTTCAGGAACCCTGAAATATGTGCAGAGTTTGCTTCAAAAAACACTCCTGGACAAAAGATGAAGGGAGTGCTGCTTTCCTTTCTGGCTGCTGTAGAAGCCACTAGTCTCACCTATAGTATGAGAAGACTGATGACCCCATCTGGCAATAATTAATCATCACTGAAATTAATCATCACATGCACACTTCTGACTTTGGCCCTTTGTTTGTCAGCTACCTAATAAAATGTCTACCTAATAAAGTATCTTCTTGAAAGACAAATTGTCATAAAAACCTATCCAAACTCCAATTAATGACATATTTTGTACTATTCCCTCCTATTAAAAAAATACATATTTTGACCATATGCTAAAGATAATCTCCCTGAAATTTGAACCACCTTCTCCATGTTCCAACAAATTAATAATGTACAGCAATATTATAAACATCAGTGAAAGTACCAACATCTGAAATTTAGAAGACTAAGAGCAAATAATTTGGTCAGGCATAGTAAGATTTATTATTATCCTCGACACACCATGTGAATACTTTAGAAATAATCCCCTAGTCCTTTGCAGACACCCCATGCAAATCTGTCACTGATTGGCTTTGTTAAAACTTCAGGAAGAACAGACCTCAAAAGTTAGAATTTGGTGCATCTTCTGCTTAAAGTCTGCATTAAGACAATTGTTTGTCAAAAAGTCAAAGAGTAAAGATTACTTCTAGGTTTTCAGTCAATTCATAACTATCTCCTTAAATAAAAGTTTCATTTTATCATTTATTTAAAGAATGTTGTCACTAAGTTGTCACTTAAATTAAATTAAATTGAAGTACAGTACTACAAACTTAAACATTTTCTTTTTTTTATACAGCTGAATACAATACAATACAATATCAGCCAATTTTGATAAATCCATACCTTGAATTCCATTCCCAGCTGAGCTTGTATTCTCATGTACACAGAACTATAAAGTTTTACATGAGGTTTTAATAAAAAAAAAAAAAAAAGAGGTTTAATTTCTTTGAATTTCTTATACAGTTCTTACAAGGTTGAAGGATTAATACTGTTTAACTGTGATGCAAAGTAACAAGGAGAAAGGAACGAAAGGTCATCTGTCACATTAGCAACTCTGTGTTTTCATTCAGCATTTAACTTAGCTCATAAATAAGTCTGATAAAGCCAAAGCTCTAGTTCATGTCTATTACCTTGTGTCTGGAAAGATCTCAATTCTGTGAACCTGCAGTAAGTATTCACAAGTCAGATCCATCCACTCTGTCAAAGTCTCATCAACAATAAATTTATGTATATGAAATTCCTGGAAGATTACGCAACATAGGGCAGAAGAGGCCATTCATAGCTCATGAAGCTGCTCAATGTGATTCATGCAACCTACCAAAGACAGTTAAATTTCCACTTTGATACAAACAGTATATGCAACGATTCTGAAGCTTTCATCAAGGCTTGTGCCTGCCCTACATATGCACCTGCTATACCCAGTAAATATTGAGCTACTTGATTAACAAACACTTTTAAAATGATACATAGGATAGTTGTTGATTACTAAAAAGAAAGAATTTTTAAGACGATTAATCTGTTCTTGCCTAATAAAAGGCTGCATTGTCTCAATACTAAATCAGTTCTGAAGGTCACATTATTCACATAATAAATTGCAAAGAAATCTTTGCAAGCTGTTATATTATTGTATTTTTATACCATCATTTTGATTTGCAATTAAAATGACAATGTTTTCAACATAGGCTGATATTTAATACAGAATTTCTAATATGGTGAAAACCATTTGCTCTCATTCCCCTTTTTTCAAATTTGCTTTCCTTCCTCCCAGCTCTTATATATATGCAGAGAGAGAGAAATAGGGAGGGAGGTGGGGAAAAAGGGGAGAGGTCAGGGGGAGGGGGGGGGGGAGAGAGAGAGAGAGAGAGGGAGAGAGAGAGAGAGGGAGGAAAAAAAAGGGTGGAGAAAGGGGGAGGGAGGGAGGGAGGGAGAGAAAATGTTTACCAGTGAAGCAGAATCATGCCAACTTAAGTGGCAGGAGCTAAAGAATGACACACTTGGGAAGTAAAAATAGATTAGAGTACAGAGGAGGGGGTTGGTGTTTATTTATCTTATACATCAACTTCTTCACATTTCTTCACATGAAAGAAATAAATGAATGATTCAGTAAAGCAATTTTCCTCATATTTTGCACAATTAAAAAAAAAAAAAAAAAAAGAAAAGAAAAGAAAAGAGAAAAAGAAAGAAAGAAAGGAAAAGAAAAAAGAAAAACATTTTGAAAAATTTCTGTAGGAAATGTAGTATGATATGTGTATTTTTAACAAGTCATTAGCAAGCAAGTACTAACTAACAAATCCAGAATGAGTGAGGCAAGAAGAAATTTTATAGGTGCTAATAAATGTGAAACTTCTTGCTGAGTCTGACCTTGATTTCCAACATTCATTAAAACTACACCTCTTTTAATCTAGGGTCATAAATGTTAAGATTTTTTTTATTTTCCTCAGATAGATACAGAGAGGTTCAAATTTTCATTGTTTCAATGGATTTTTTGATAGCTCTGTTTACATATACAAAGATTCTTAGTCCTCTAGACCCTCATTTATTACATGTACTTCACCAGTACTTAGTGTTTATTATTACTAAAGCAATACTTTCAAAAGACTGTATACTTCAGTTACAACAACAAAAGAACAAAGTTGAATATCTGATGGAGATTGTTTTTATTTTAGAGATTGCCAGAATACCTTTTGTCTAAGGCTTTCTTACTTGAGTTGCATACGATCATTCAGTCATAAGGTTAACCATAAGCAAGGCCTTTCACTATCACGTTTTTAAAAATGTATAATAGCAAGTACCAGCTATGTAGTTTACATTATTCCACTAGAAAAATGACTGCTTCAAACAAAATTGTTAACTTTGTTTTGGCACAGTTTTAAGTTTCAAATAATGCTTCAAAACATTATAATGATACTCCACCCAACACTGCATAACTTGTAAAGAATAAAAAGCATACAAAGACTTTTCATGTATAATTATTGATTTAATTTACACTGTTAATGCCAACAGCATTTTGACATATATCGTACTTTCCTATCATTGATCACAATTTTTACTAGTTTTCCTAACAGAAACATCATTTTCATAACATCATTCAGATAAAATCAAGCCTTCACACAACTTTGTAAACTCAAAATCAATATTTGATTTTGAAGAATATTTCTTCAATATTTGAAGAAGAGTTTTAAAACACAGAAATGCTGTCTAGCTGAAATTAGTTTCCAAGTAAATTTCTACTAAACAACCAGCTACCTCAACAAATTCAAAAGAAGGCTACCTAATAAAGAAACTTGTCTGCATTAGATAAGGCTGAGTTTTCATTTCAAAAAATCAATAATGAAAAATTTTTACTAATTCAATGAATCTACGTTTTGCTATTTTATTACTAACAATTGCATTTCATCTTGCACACACACAGAAGTGCAAGAATGCACTGAGTAGAAGTTTGCACAACAGATACACAATAATCAAGAATCCCTAAGTGAAGGATTATTATGTTTAATTTAACTACAGCTTCCCAAAGTGGAGCTGTTGCACAGTGGAATTTTTTTACCCCCATCTTCCCATCCCCACCAAAGAAAACAAAAAGCAACAGCAACTCCACTTCTGAATCAGATACAGAAAATAATTGAGTCAATATTTTAAGAGTCCATTGAGGATTCAAAATATAGATTTCCTATTTCTTCTGATGAATCTTACCTTTCCCTTTCTTACACAAAGAAATAATATCTATCTATCTATCTATCTATCTATCTATCTATCTATCTATCTATCTATCATTTATCTATCTATCTAATCTATTTCCTGTAGCTGTCTGCCTAGCATTCTTTCTTCCAAAAAGAAGAAACTATGTCATTTTTTGGTTCATTTTTGGAGAAGACAGGCTTTATAAATACAGAGAAGAACCAGAGTTAATATAATCTTTTGTAAGCAACTTCCAGCAATGTTCCCTTTTGCACCATATATCGAATTTAAAATCCTGGATCCTTTAAAGACATGAAAGAATTAATGTGCATTGAAGGAAGAAACATTCACCTTGAACAAAGGTGAACAAAGAAACATTCTTCTTGAACAAAGATACATGCTATTTCTCTCATTCAAAAGCTGTGCATAGGCTCCTAAGCTTTTTTAAGGTGCTAATAACAATAATAATAATACACTGCAAAAGCAAATACTGCCTAGAGGCATAATGACTTTAAGGCATATTTATTTAGATTTACACAAGCATTTGTAACAAAGCAGTTCAGTTCTTCAGTTTGCTTGTTATAAAACAGTATCTTCATTTTCCAACATCAGTATTCTTGTTTTGGAATGATAAGTTTTAAGAAGCTTTCTTAACCTCACATGATTCTGGTATACCAAGTTGAAAAGATAAAGCAGTTTTAAGATATGTGATTTTATAGATCATAAATGATTTATATGAGAAATCCTAAATTGCATCTTTCTGAAGGTGAATCTTTGCTGTCAACCACAGGACGTCTCATACCATCAACGAAACATAATCCACCTCTATTCTTGTACTCAAGAAAAACTTGCTTAATTGACAGATTAGTCTAAGACAGCTGTGTGATCTCAAGCAATTCACAATCACTATCTTGCCACTTTCATAAATACAACTCAGGAATTTTCTCATAGCTACAGAATGTACCAAAGCAAGAGACATGCACATATTTCTCTCTATATCTTGAAGTACTCTGTCTTCCCTACAAGTCTTAACATTTATCTCATTTTGGAACTCAGGGATAAAATTTAACAATATGCAGAATACGTAAATAGTTTTCTCCCCTTGAACATTTGCTGCCTTAATACTATAAAAATCAGCATATATTTTAAATGACTTATCAAGTTGCTCAGGATACCATATGAAATGAAACTGAAGATAACACTCATTTTAAATAGTCATAATTCTTAATATTGTCTAATTATCATTTACAGCCAAAAAGGAATAAATTTAAAAGCACTATTGCAATATTGGACTTATATTTCCTGGACTGTTATAACAGTAATTATCATTTTATTCTGATCTCAGAGGTTTTTTTTTTTCTTTTCTTCAATGAAGTTTAACATATCTACTTTGCCTACTGCAAATTCAATAGTACAATTCAATAGATTTTTTTAAGCAAACTTGGCATATAGAGAAGAGTCAGACCAGAATCTCTGTATTTAAAGTTTCTATGTACAGAAGCATGTGGTAGAACTCCTCATGTTCAAAAGTAACTTCTATCAATAATAAACAAATTGAGTGAACGTGTAAAGTGAGCTGTCTCATTTAAACTTAATTTCAGTTTTTATATTTGTAATAATGGTGACAAGCGTCATGATACTATATGCTGCAGATAAAGATCAGGGTAATCAACTAATTGGGTACTAATGGTTTAACATCAGGGAGTGGATTTTTAAAGAAAGTAGTTAGTAGTTCACGCATTTAGTCATATTACTATATTCTCTACCTCTTCAATGGAAATATATGTGTATATATTTACATGAAAATAACTTACTTTAATAACAATTATCCCAAAACTGTGGATATACTTCAGTGGAATTTCTAATATATATATTTGTCTATGAATTTCTCAACTAAAAAATAACATTTAGGATATCTGTATATACTTGAATCTGATATCTTCTAAATTTAATTTATCAGTTACTCTAAATGATTATGAGTGCTTACAGACATATTCACATATTGAAATGACACAACACTGCTGCTTTACCCAGTATGGACAGGAATGTCTAGTATCTGCATTACTGAAAGCTCTCAATTCAAAAACATGTAACAGACAAATGTACAAATCAATATAAAAGTATTAATTTCCTGTGATACTTCTCTTTAAAAAACATATCTTCTTGTTTACTAAACTTAATTAAGTCAAGTCATATGCAAGATTAAGTGATCTTAGACAACCACTATGGCTTCACCAAGGTCAAATAGTAACTGACCGATGTGGTGGCCTTCTGTGATGGAGTGACTGCATTAGTTAACAAGGGAATACCAAACAAAGTAATCTACCTGGACTTCTGTAAGGCCTTTGACATGGTCCAACATGACATCCTGATCTCCAAAATGGAAAGATGCAGATTTAATAGGTGGACCATGCAGTAGATAAGGAATAGGCTTGAAGGTCACACCCAGAGAGTGGTGGTCAATGGCTCTATGTCCAGGTGGAGGCCAGTGACGAGTGATGTCCTTTAAGGGTCTGTCCTGGGACCAGTACTATTTAGTATCTTTATCAACAATATAGACATTGGGATCAAATGCACCTTCAGCAAATTTGCAGATGACACCTATCTGAGAGGTGCAGTTGATACAACAGAAGGACATCCAAAGGGACCTGGACAAGCTTGAGAAGTGAGCCCACAAGAACTGCATGAGGTTCAACAACGCCAAATGTAAGGTGCTGCACCTGAGTTGGGGCAATCACAGACATAAAGACGGACTGGGAGACAAATTCATTGAGAGCAGCCCTGCAGAGAAAGATTTGGGAGTTCTAGTGGATGAAAGGCTTGACATGAGCCAGCAGTGCTTGCAGCCCAAAAGACTAACTGCATCCTGGGCTGCATCAACAGAGGGGTGGCCAGCAGGTCGAGGGAGGTGATTGTCTCCCTCTATTCTGTCCTTGTGAGGCCCCATTTGGAGTGGTGCCCCCAGGTCTGGGGCCCCCAGCAGAAGAAGGATGTAGATCTGTTAGAACAGGTCCAGAGAAGGGCCACAAATTTGATCAGTGGGCTGGAGCACTTCTCCTATGAAGAAAAGCTGAGAACTGGGGCTGTTTAGCCTAAAGAGAAGTCTCCAGGGTGACCTTATGTCAGCTTTTCAATACTTAAAGTTGTCTTATAAAAAAGAAGGAGGAAGACTCTTTTCTTGGGTAAATAATGATAGGACAATGGGGAATGGTCTTAAAGTAAAAGAAAGGAGATTTAGATTAGATGTTAGGAGGATTTTTCTCACTCAGAGGGCTGTGAGGCACTGGAACAAGTTGCCGAGAGAGGTTGTATATGCTCCAGCCATGGAGCTGTTCAAGACCAGGTTGTATGAGGCCTTGGCCAAGCTGATCTAATGGGTGGCCTCCCTGCCTATGGCAGGGGGCTTGGGACTAGACGATCTTTAAGGTCCATTCCAACTGGGGGTTGGGAGGAGATGATCTTTAAGGTCCCTTTCAAACAGAGCCATTCTATGAATCTGTGATTCTATGACGTCTCTATGATGTATAACAATGCTTTTACTTCCATTTTATATCTGGAGACCCATACTGCAGAAAGTTGGATAAGATGTCCAGTATTTGCAAGCCTAATTTGAAAAACCCAGGATCTGATCTGTCAGCACCTGAACACATTAATTTAGTCTTGTTGTTTGAATATCATGCTATAAACAAGCACAAGTCCAGCCTTACAAAGGTATACGTTAAACCTTGCAGGGTCCCCTGCTGCCTTCTCTTTCGGGAAGGGTTTAATCACTGTTCAAATTTCAAACAGTGATTCTTATTCAGGTTTGAAACAGACTGAAAACCTTTTGCCAGATTCCTCCAAACCTTACATGCCTTAAGAAAGGACATGAAGTTCTGTCAGTTTTTGAGGGGCAAGTTGTTCCCAAACTCCTTTGGAACAGAGCACTGCTTGTGTTTACAGCCAGCTCCATACCTCCTGCTTTCTGCTTCTGCGCAGGTTTTTCTCTTTTACACAAGTGCAGTGTTATAACAGCACAGCTTCCTGCAGCACAATACAGAGTTCTTATTTCCAGTCATTGGATCCCTCAAAGTCTTGCCACACAGCTAGCAATTTACTAGGACTTCCTCAGGAAATGGAAGAGCATCTCACAAAATTACTTTGTTAGGGCCGTGAAAAGAGAAAGGTAATTGCTAAATCCCCATTGCATAACCTACATCTTGAAAACACATAACTCATGTCCCTCCGCAGGGCAAAAATCAGCCCTGTCGTATCTCTTGAGCTGTGCTTGGCAGAACTATCTAGAACTGGAAAAAGGACTATGCATTCCCTTGGAGGTGCAGGAGTGCAGCTATCACCTGGGTGAATACGCGTTGTCAACCACCAGAAAAAATTCAGTTCCAGGGTGCTGGAGCACTAGCTCTCCAGCAGCCTGAGCAGCTGAAGTTGGGGTTCAAGGTGAAACCTTTCTGAATTTCCAGAGTTCTGGTTACTGTGAAAGAGACCTTAGTGTATTGGGTCTACATGACAACGCGTCAGCAGCTGGGGCAACATGCAGGTCTCCTCTGGAAGGCAAGGCTGGGCCTGCCTTCTTCTGCATGCAGACAGTTCCAGCTGGCTCCCATGGTCCTGCCACAGGGCAAGGCTGGGCCCAGCAGCCAAAACGGTGGCACCTCAAGGAGGTGGATTTAAGAAAGGGTAAAAAATGCTGCACATTAGTTTGAGGAATGAGGGGAGAGGGAAGTTGAGAAACAGCCCTGTAAACACCAAAGCTAGAGGAGGTCAGAGGAGAAAAAGGGGGAAGAGGCACTCCATGGTGGAGCAGAGTTCCCCCTACAGCCTGTGGAGACACCATGGCAGAGCAGTTATCCACACTGACACATGTGGAGGGCACACAATGGAGCAGGGTTATCTTGAAAGAACATGAATGACCAATGCTTGTGCTGGCCTTGTATGGGCTGCTGTAGGGAAAGTTACCCAGCCAGACCCAGTAGAACTATATCCCATGGGAGGCCACAGGCTAGAACAGAGGGAAGAATGTGAGGAGGAAGGAGCAGCAGAGGGGACCTGTTATGAATTGAGCCCCCCTTCCCAATCCCCTCTGGGCTACTTGGGTTGGGAGGGTGAGGTAGAGGAATTGAGGACTGAAGTTGAGTGAGAGGGTGAGGGGAAGGTGTTCAGGTGTTGGCTTTTTCATTTGTTTTTTTTTTTTGTTTTGTTTGTGGCATTGCTTCTCACCATCCAACTCTTTTCTAATTGGCAACAAATTGTATTATTTTTCCCCAGATCAATTATCTTTTTCTTGTGGTGGTATTAAGTTACCTCCCCATCTTTATCTCTGTGCATGAGCTTATCTTACTTTCTCCCCATCCTGCTGTGGGGAAGGGGAACACACAGAGCAGCTGCATGGTTGCTCTAGTGAGAAAATTATATTATTTTACTATGAAAGAGGCATAACATTCCACATTTTGGCTGATTACAGTAGGTGTACCAATGTAATATATTAGTTTGTTAAGACTGTTGAATAAGAGTCACCTTCCTGTAACTGAGTGGAATGTCCAATCATCTGCATTTGTAAATGTTTGTAGTGTAAACTCTATCAGTCTGGGATTTGATTAGGGGTGGTTTGTGACTGAAATAGCTATGAAAACAAAAGTTCCAGGTACAAATACAGTGTTTAAAATAATGCCATATACATAGTGGCTTTACATCTCTTAACTTCCACTGAATTGCAACATGTAAGTCTACAGTGACACATTACAAAGAACAGACATTTTGTCCATAAGGTCATGTAATGATAGCATTTATCAAATAAGGAACAGGTTCCCAGTAACACGTGGTCACAGAGAAGGGCCTGTCATGCAGAAAATATCCTCTGTTAGGAGTTCACCAATCAGAAGTGTATATTCCCTGAAAGTTGCCCAGTTTTTTGCTGTGGCACACGTGATCTGACACATTCATCTTGTCAATACTCTACCAAACAGGCTAAATGTGGGAGGGGTGATTCTAAAAAAAAAAAAAAAAAAAAATGAAAAAGGGGACAGATGAACAAGACCTGTATGTTGTTTGTGCAGCATACCCTGAAGAATTAAATCTAAACTAGAAATAGTATAACAGCTCTCTAAAACAGCCTAACAGCCTTACAATAATTTAAGTCTACATGTAAGAGTTGACAGTTTGGGATTGTTCAAAGAATGTTTTAAGTAACTTCAGACTTAAATTTTCAGGTGGGCTTTGTAAGCAGACTGTATAGAATGTCCTTGAAAGACTGAGTAGCTTCTTTTCAGTGCTTTACTGGAACTTCTAGTACTGTTTTCTATGTATTTTATTTTATTTTAATTTTTATTTTATTTTATTTTATTTTATTTTATTTTATTTTATTTTATTTTATTTTATTTTATTTTATTTTATTTATCTTATTTTATTTTATGTATATATACAAGTGCATTGTCTCAATTTACTTTTCCATTCCTCACCTTCTTTTGCAATAACTTTGAAGATCAGCTAGCAAGTTCAGCCAAATCTATCAAAAGTGCTGAGGCTCTGAATATATAGTCTGGAATTTTAAAGAGAAATCTAAAAGAATGCTTCTCCTTAGGAAAAGAGCTGTAGTTTGAGCTCATCTGGTATTTGGCAAAGCCTAATCTGCTGCCTCTTGCTTTCCTCTTCCTCACCTCACATTCTCAGGACAGTTAGCAGACATGACCACAAACCTGAGTTTTTGAAGACTGAGGAAGGTCGGGGAACATAACAGAGATTGTGATGGTGATATACAGGATACAGGTTTGCAGAAACAAAGTTCTCAGCTGTTCCCAAAACATTCTCCCCCCAACCCCGCTTATTTGAATTATTCAGAGACTGCCAGGTACAGGCTGAACATGTAACAAAGCTAGCTAATCTCACTCTGTAAACAATAAAAGGATATTTATTAGCTGTTGTGGTTATGGCTGGGTCTGCTCATGTCATCATGTTTTCTTTTCTAAAAATAACCAGCTCTGATTTTACATTCAAAGCCCGTATGATTTTAAAACCAACATGCTCTTTTGAATTGAGATACTGATTTGCAAATCAATAGGTGAGAATCAAAATAGCTGTATCACACCTTGGAGCTGTATTATGTTTTGGATGCTGCTGCTGAACCCATACACTTTTTTTTTCTGCATAACTGAAGCACTCAATAAACATTGCAAGAAAACACGACCTGTCTGGAAGGAAAAATAATGTGACAAATGGAGACATACTCTGAAGATGCTCCTGTTGCTCAGCAATGGCTTGCCACCCACACTGGAATTGCTCTGGAGTACAGCAACAGGAAACATAATCACAGCACTTGTACAGCTGCAGATGAGGAATTACCAGGCTGTTTACAGTGATGATTATCACATGCAAATTAGAGTAGCCTCAGTAAGGCTTGGAGCTTTCAATAGTCTGAAGTCATTCTTATCTAGCTGACTGTTGCTTCCCACCCTTCTTCAGCTTCTCTTGATTCCTTTGATCTAGGTCAAAAACTAGATATGCCAATGGCAAACTTATTAATCTTTAAATTATGAACTAATTTTCATCTAAAATTAGAATGAGAAAGTAAATTTAGAACACAAGAAAATTAGTTAAGTGTGGATTGTATTGTTTTAGAAAATGGCACAATTTGAAAACAAATAACATTAGATCTTCAAATTGTGAGTTAATATACTGGTGATATATTGGTCCATTTATAGAATTTCACTGTTACTTACCTACCTATGATCTTGATAACTAATATCAAGAAACAATGTATTTGGCTTCAGTATTAAATAGTACACCAGAAAGTCTACTAATTGAAGCAAAGGCTAATTTGAGCATACATCTTTACAGGGGCTTGTTCATTTCACCTGAGCATTTGCAGTATTTATTTTGTCCTTTAAAAGTTTTCTTTAACTTTAATTCACTATACACATGCATAATAATATACAACAATAAACCAGAACTCGGTAGAAATTTTTGTTAGAGCAGGTACAAACCAGAAGCCATACATAATGCCCTTCCCCTTCCAGACACACAAAAACTATATGAAACTTCCAGACACACAGAAACTATATGAAACTAAAGACTGGCAGTATCATTGCAGAATGATATCATCATAGAATCTCTACAAAATACTATCAAGAAAAACAGTCTTTTTTTTTTTTTTTTTTTTTTTTTCATTATCAGATTCTAAACCTAAATGAACAAAAACTCTTGAACTGCCTGATGACAAGATCCTCTTCTTCTCAGTATGAAAGTTCCTTGTTTATTTTGAATATCCTCTGGAAGAATTAGTATGATCAGTCTGAATTTAAAGAAAAAAAAAAAAAAGTATATATATATATAAGAATATAGCCATGTTTAAGACTATCACCTGACAATTATTTATACAAAGACTACTTATGACTTGAAGGATTATCACTGTAAGTTTTTTCTTCAGGCCAGGATTCTAGACTTATTCAAATAAAGTGCTTATTGTGATGAAATAAATCTTCAGGATTTCATTCCTTTCTGCTAGTCCAAAATATAGTTTAAAAGTGCCTAGTCTCTGCAGAAAGTAGTCATAGCTTTATCTTTGTTTTGAAAATACCAAGGGTGTCTAAGATTGAGGAGGATGAGAGACAATTACTTCAGTTCCAGTTTATACTTTGTCTAGCTAAGCATCAAGGTTAGGCTTATAAGGCAGTCAAGGTCTACACACTTCATCTGCTTTTAGAGAGAGTTAATCGCTCCAGTGAGTCAACAGTAATTTAGGAGCAGACCAAACTAAAAAGCAGTAAAAAGAAAAGTGTGAACTTTTCTCAACTGTCCTGGTGGATGCTAACTTTGAAGCTTCCTTATAGACACTGAAATTCCAATGCTATTATTACTACTTTGATCTGTTCAGCAAAATATTCAGCCAATACATTGATCCAATGTTGCTGTTCAGTAACTTATAAATAATCATTTACCTTAAACTGATGCACCTATATGTAAGGGATAGCAAAAATAATTTAAGAAGTTTATAAATATATTATTCAAAAACCTACACTTAGTTGGCCAGATTTAGCCATTTTGATTATCTAGCCAGTAGGATTCTGTTATGATTTCTTCCATATTTCCAGTTTCCCTGCTCTGTAATTAACAAATCTGCATGCATTTGAAGTATTTACAGGATAATGACATTTAAGCCTAACAAAAACTTGTATATTACTATAATGTAAGTAGACATGAAAATGTTTAGAAATTAATATTTCTAATCAGCTGTTTGTGAAGAGCTAAGTGAGTAGCAGATGCAAACTAAACTTTTCTAGCAGGAGTAATTTACAAGTGACCCACAGGCCAAACTTTTAAGAAATTTAGACTAGATTTTCCTCCTATAAACAAGAAGTGATTTTGTTTTTTCAACTTTTTGAAACAGAGAAACACTATCGAATCCTATTCTTTGTTCTTACTGATTTTACTTTGATAGATCCCATAGCAATTTTTATAAAAACAGGTATTTTTGTCACCTTTGTTTTCTACTAAACCTTAGTCACTCTAATCCTCAGCATTGTGCAGTTGGCTGGTTGATGAGGCCCAAGTAGGGGAGGTGAGGTAAGTGAGAAGAGGTTTTGAGTGTGGTGAATGAAAAAGCTAGGAGGAGGGAAGGAACAGGCAAGAAAGCTGTAGTAGTTAAGTGGCAGGATGATGATTTTTTTACCAATATCATTGGATGATTAATTATTATTGAGGATCTCATAGTAAACATTTTAAATGTAGAAGGAAGAATATAAAATTAAGTGAAGTAACAGGGATAACAAGTGAAAAGCAGGCAAATTAGGCTATCCCTGCTCTGCATGTAAGCTCTACTAAACTCTACTTTTTTTCGTTTTTTTTTTTTTTTTTTTTTTTTTTTCCTCCTATAGTTTTGTGGTATTTGAGCTTTTCAGGAAATGTTTTAGAATTAATTGAAGAGTGAAAGGATTAAAATTGAAGCACTAAGTAGGACAGGGAAGTTGTTTAGAAAGCAAATAAGAAAGAGGATACAAAACACTAAGTATGTAATTAAGTACCAAGTTAAACATTGAGGATATTTCATGTGTATATCTTACATCACTAAAGACTGATAGACGCAGTACTTAAGGCTTCACAGATTTAAAATGGAAAGAGTTATTTGCTCAGAAGAACTATATGTTAAAAACAAAACAATGAAGATTTTTTTTTCTTTAATGTAAAGATACCGCAATAAACTTTAGTCCCCACTACTAGTGTGTGTGGGGTGGGGAGTTAAGATGAATGACCTGAAAATGTAGTCATTGAAATGGATTGTATTAAATACTTAGCAGTGCACCTAACTTGGATTGTGTATTGATTATATTGTTTACAAGCACAAATACAGTTTGAGAATAGCCAGAGGTTAGCAGTAGTTAAATCAGTGACACTTTAGGCATGATATTCTTACCTACATCTTGGAGGCATGCTTAGATGCCAGAAACCTGTAATACACAGTCAGGAAAAAAAAAAAAAAAAAAAAAAAAAAAAAAAAAAAAAAAAAGGCAGCTTATTCCCATAGGTTTTAGCTTTCCTGTCATAATAAAAAGCTTCATGCAACTGTCCTTAGAACATTGTGTGTCACGTGTATTTGTTGCCTGATACAGACTAGAAGATATGTTTAACAGAAGTCAATATTACTTATGGTGTGAAAAGCTGCTGAGATAGGAAGGTCGTGCATACTTTATTGTGCCATCTGGGCAAGAAGGAGTTGACGGAGTTGTAATACAAACAAATTCTAAGGTGAAAGAGAAATCCATTTCTCTCAGCGGGTGTGGAGAAAAATCTCCTGGTTGTTGTGGCAATTTCTAATCACTGTAAATCACAATTGCTGCTGATATATTACACATGGATCATTGCATGTGCAGCTGTGTGGTGACCAAGTTCAGAAAGTCAAAATGTCCAGAAAGCAATTATTTTTTAATGGGGTTAATCTCTGAATGGCATGGAAAAAGAGAGGATGGGATCACAGCAGCTCTAACTCTAGTTCATTTAAACCATTGTGAAACCATACCTTGGTTCCAAGGAAAGCCAGGATGTCAATTTCTCATGTACCTTAGAAGTACTCTTTGAACCAAAAGGCTTGCTTTAGCTAGAGATTGTTGAGGAGGTGAGCAGGGTATGTGACTTCATGAATTGTAATGCAAGCTACAGAAAACTGAGAAATTCTACTGAAAGGATTTAGGTGAAGGAAGCTAGGAAGCTAGGAAGCCTATTACGCAAAACATGAAGCAAAATGGAGACTTCTAGGTTCTGTAATTAGGAGTCTGATTAATGTCTTGCTGAAACAGAAATTTGTTCTGCTTGAATCTTAATCTTGCCTAGTATTGCAGTGATACCAGGTGAAGTTAGAAGATATGAGGCACTTTCATTTCATAAACACAAATGAAAGGGTATGTGCAAGTACACATCCTAGAGAACTGCACATGTGTAAAAGGCATAGGAAATGGAGATTATCTCCTCAGTTGCAAAGTGTAGACTAGGATTTCTAAGTGTTGTGTTCAATAAACAATTTCTATTAGTGAAAGCACAGGTTAGTTTGACAGAAAGCAGGAAGACTTCTCACAGTTCTAATTAAAATACAGAACTGTTCAAACAAGCTAAAGATTGATTCTCATTTGAAAGGATGTAGGTTTAAACTTATTAATTTGAATGCTATAACTGCTGGTGTTGAACTCCTGGTAATAAAAGGACAGTTTATAGCACACTCTCCAATAGTAACAGATTATGGTAAAGACTACATGTAAATGCCTTGCAGGCAAATAGGTATTCGTGGCAGCTGCAAGTATGTGCATTATTGCTTAATTAGTCTAAAACAGTATTGTCCACTCCAGAACCTTTTAGCAACCACAGGGCAGCTCTCCATGACATCTGGTATGCTGGGCTGGATTTAACTGTAAAGCTGGTAGAGGTGCTGTGAACCTGTAAATGCACCAGAAATAGGATGTTACAATCCTGACAGTACTGTTGGTAGAATTCATTAGCATTCACACCGTTTATTAATTTCTGCTAATACTCATTCTATCATATTTTCAGTGTTACTTTTGATAGCTAAAATAAACTATTGCAAATGCAATTAATTTACGTACAGTCAGATCTTCTTATTGTGTAGTTAATCTCAAAGAGTACGCCCATCTTCTTAATGAAACGAAGGCCCAAAGCACACAGAGAATGCCAGAAAACTGTGCATGTATTAAAAATTTTTGCTGATTCAGGGTATTATCCTTCAAGGGAAACTGTGCATGTGCAGTGTGATCAATGACATCTAAATGTAGGATCTGTCACCAGAGGGACTCTAACCATTCAAAAGAAAAATTAGTAGTTGTCATGTGAAATGGGAAAATTCATTAAAACGTAAATAAATAAATACAACCAAACAAAAAACAAACAAAATAATAAATAAATAAACTTGGACATTCGGCCTTGACTTTTAACCTGAAAGAAGAGAGCTTTCTTTGTTAACTCCTGTACTAATGACTAAAGCAACATATGGACTCATGGGAATAGTACTTGACTTTCACTTATCAACAGGAGTTGATTAGAATCACAGCATCATTGCATATCCTGAGTTGGAAGGAACCCACAAGAGTCATTGAGTCCAACTACACACAAAACCACCCCAAAATCAAACCATATGCCTGAGAGTGTTGTCAAATGCTTCTTGAACTCTGGCAGGCTCAGTGCCATGACCACTGCCCTGGGCAGCCTGTCCCACTGCCTGACCACCCTCTGTGTGCAGAACTTTTCCCTATCCCTCAGCCTGACCCCCTCCTCTCCCAGCTCCATGCCGTTCGCTCAGGTCCTGTCGCTGTCCCCAGAGAGCAGAGCTCAGCGCCTGCCCCTCTGCTCCCCTGGTGAGGGAGCTGCAGGCCGCCGTGAGGCCTCCCCTCAGCCTGCTCTGCTCGGGGCTGAGCAAACCAAGGGACCTCAGCTGCTCCTCATATGTCTTTTCCTCTAGGGAACATTACTGTTGTTGACAGATTAAAAATCAACATATATCAAAATGAATTTATGCACACAACTCTAAACAGCAGCCTGGGAAGATATTTTTTAACTGAATAAAACTATTTTCTTTACGTGGCTTCTTACAAATGAGTAAGAAGGAAGGGAAATGAAGAAAAGAGAAGGATGAAAAAGAAAGACTATCTCTGTGAGTAATTAGGATCTTGAAGAGAGGAAGTTGGAAGCAAAAATAGAGGAATTTGACTAACATCTGCCCCCTTTAACGATGTTTAGGTTTTTAGATAGTTAATAAGAATTGAGTGCATTCTGTAGCTAAGCAACTAGAATTGCTGGAATGTATTTGATGTTCTCTTTTGTTTTGTTCCCCTACATCCTTTCTTACCTGAGCACTTTTAATATATCTCCAGCTAGGCAATGTGTAGCAGTTTGTATGGCAGATTCTGTAAACGGAAAGGGATGCTAAATTCATGTATTCCTTTTACGTCTGTTTAGGTGTGGTTTCATTATTAGAGGTTTTACTGATTCTGTGGATCATATTGATATCATACAGGCAAGTTATCTATTTATGTATCTATACTGACCTACAAAAGTTTTGCAACCAGCTCTAAGGACACCCTCTGAAAACTATTATGACTATTGTTCATCACCTATATATGATTCAGATTATTCATCAGTGTAAGCCACATAAGTTGTGTACCTAACACATAGCATGTTTCAAAATTCTTATCAATTTTGTCCTATCTCCTGCTTGCTGCAGGTAACTGCTTTATTCCAGAATTTCTGTGTAAGGTCTGTAACTGCCGGTTGAACAAAGTTGATATGGTTTTCTATGGTTTTCCTTAAAATTAACAAATCCAGAAAAGTAATAAAAATCCTTCAACTATTAGGATTAGAATCATCCTTGCTAAAGGTTTGTTCTTGTTGTTGTTGCTGTTTTAATTAATTACCTCGATTTAAAATTTATTTCCATTCTGACACTTGAACTGAAACTTCAGTCCATTGATCTTGCAGCATTCTTGTCTGTCACAAAAATATTCTTCTTTCAGCTGACTTAGGCAGACGTAAATGCTTCAATGAGCAAAAGAGTCTGATATAGCCTTTTTGTAGACCTGGAAGACATTTTATTGACCCGGCAGTTCCTGGTGCATCTTTTAAGATGCAGATCTAGGGGTGAAAAACACACACACACACACACACATATATATATATGAATATATGAATATATATATATATATATACGTATATACATGTATATGCATGTATATATATATGCATATATATATGTGTATGTATTCTGCCTTTAGCCCCTGAGATTTTGGTGTACTGTCCTAAGCTGCTTGAAAGACGGGTTGGTGGATATGCTTCATCTAGCCTTTGCTGCTTCTCAGAGTTGGTGCATGTGGCACAATCCATGTGGTGAGCTGAAGGAGCAGGTCCAGGAAACCACAGCCATCCAGCTGAAGGGGCTGCAGGAGCACTGGCAGTCCACCCTCCAGCAAGCACAGAGGCGCGTGGCTTTGCTCACCCTTGAAGGGCAACCATGAGGTAAGCCATGGGCCCAAGAGGTCTCCAGCTGACTGACTGTGGCTCAGATGTTGGCCCTTGGCCAACACAGCGCTTCAAGCTTGACTTAGCTCGACAGCTACTGGAACCACCTTGCTCTACTGCAACCAGGCAGCCAGAATCTTTCTTTCTAGTCTTCCCTCTCTTGATGGGCCAGCTGTGTTTTCGTGTTAACCTTGACTTCTTTTGCAGGGCGTTGAAGAAATGCCCGGCTCTGGCACCGGCAGCAGCAGCAGCCCCGCAGAGGTGTGGCGGCGTGGAGGCGCAAGGCGTGTAGCCGAGGCGCGGAGGGGAGGTGAGCCGCTCCGCTTCCTCATTCCAGCGGGTGCCCGGCCTCGGAGGGAGCCCTGCTGCTGCCTGCGGCGCAGCGCCCGCCCGGCGGCCCTTCGTCGCCCCTGCCCTGAACCCCGCAGGACTTCCACGATTGTTATTTGTTATTATTTATTTATTTATTTGTTTATTTTTATGAAGGAACACGAGCGGCTCCCCGACGAGACCGCGGGCGCCAGGGCGGGAGGGAGGTCTTGCCTCCAGCCAAGCCTGCCCAAGGACGCCCCGACACCGCCGGTGACTGCGCAGGCTGAGCGAGAAGCGCGCCCGGGGGCTCCCGGGCCGCGACTTTCACAGCAAAAAAACCTGGCGCGAACACAAAAATAAAAAAATAAAATAAAATAAAATAAAAAATAATAATAAAACCATGGCGTCCCTCCGGGCCGGGCCCCGCGCCCTGCGGCGGCCCCGTCCCCGTCCCCCGTCCGAGGAGGGGAGGCGCTGCGGCGGCCCCGGTGGCGGTGCTCAGGCCCTCCCGGCCGGGGCTCCTCCTCCCCGCCTTCCTCCCGCTCCTCCTCCTCCTCCTCCTCCTCCTCCTCCTCCCGCTCGCTCCCAGGGCGCAGGGCTGACATCACGCCCGGGGTTTCCATCCGACCGCGGGAGGGGGAGGCTGAGCGGAGCGGCGGCGTGATGGCGGCGGTCGGCAGGACCTGAGGAGCGGAGCCGCAGCCGGAGCCGAGCCGCAGCCGGAGCCGAGCCGGAGCCGGAGCCGGAGCCGGAGCGGCGCCCAGCCCCGCTTCTCCCCGCGCCCCTCCCTGCCCGCTGCCGGGCCCCATTGTTCAGCCGGCCCAGGGCGGCCAGCGGGAGGAGCGGCGGCGGCGGCGCAGGCCCCGCCGCGGCCGCGGGAGCGGCTGGGACCCAGGGCTGCGGCGCGGAGCCGAGCTCCCCGCGGGGCGTAGCGCAGGCTCGGGCCGTGGCGAGGCCTGGCCTGGCCGCGCCGTGCCGGCTGCACGCAGGTAGGCAGCGGCCCCGCCATGGCTCCTCCGCCCCCCCCCCCCCGGTGTCCGGAGCGGGGTCGCGCGGGGGCAGCGGGTGGCTGCCGGCCGCGGGGCCCGCGGGCTGCCTCCCGCCGGCCGAGGGAGCGGGCAGGCCGGGCCGGGCGGCTCGGGGTCGAGCGGCGCTCGCAGGTTCCTGCGGGGGGAGCCCGTGCCGAGCCGGCCGGGCGGGCGGCGGAGCGCGGCCCTGGCGCTCCTGCGGCCATGGGGGGCGCCGGGGGAAGCGTGGAGGGGAGGGCAGCGGCGGCGGCCTCGAAGACGCCGCCGGGACCGGCAGCCGCCGCCGCCGGCAGCGGCGCCCGCGCAGGCCGCGCCGCCGGCCCCGGGGCCGGGAGGGCAGCGCCGGTGGAGCCGGGCGCGGGGCGGCCCCGCGGCGAGCGGCGGAGCCCCCGCGGGAAGCCGCTGGCGGCGCCTCCCGGCAGCGCCGGGCCCGCGGGCGGCGGGGAGCGAGGCCTCCTGCGGGAGCAGCCGGCAGCGGGGCCCCGGCGCCGCTGCGGGGGTCCCCGGGCCCCTTCCCGAGCGTTCTGGGTCCGTCACCGCCTTTGTTCGGTGGCCCCGGGTGGCTGCGGCGGTGCTGCGTGAGCCCGGGGAATTTCCCGGCCCGCAGCGAGGCTGCCCCAACGCCCCCCCCCCCCCCCTCCACTCTCCCTCCTTCCCTCCCCGCCTCGCCCCCGTGAGCGGGGCCCCGAGGTGGGGCTGGGGCAGGCCGAGGAGGGCGCCGCGGGGCAGGGAGCCCGCAGGCGAGCCCCTGGTGGCTTCCACGCCGCCGGAGCCGGGAGGTGCTGCGCTTTATCTGGCGGTCCCCGGCAGTTGTGTGCGCGCAGCCGGTGCACCGTGAAGCCTAAACTTTCGCCGGGTGCCTCTGATGCTGCAGCGATCGGATTATTTAAGGCGATCTCGTATGTGCCGTCTGTGGGAGCTGGCTGGCTTGATTTAGTTCAGTCTTTTCTATTATTTTTATATTTTATTTTTTGTTTTTAACAGGGCAGTATTTATCTTCCTGCCTCTTCCCCCTCGCTGGATGTAAACGTGTGTGTGTGTGTGTGTATCTGGAAGTGCTTCCACTGCGGTTGTTGCCTGCACTAAATGCATCTTACTGATCAGATCTCAGCAGATCGTTTAACGTCTCTATTCTTTACCTGTATGTTTAGGGAGGCAGCTTTCCACAACAATTTACATCGAGTTTTTCCTGAAGTCAGAACTATGGCAAAAGTTATGCCACAAGGTGTGGTGCAGACACAACAGTAAACCATTCTTCTTGCCCTACAATGCTGAAGAGAGGTTCATTTCCATAACATTTCATGCTCTGCAGCTGGTGGTTCAGCAGAGCTGTCATCTTTATAGTAGTGTCAATGAGAAGTTACATAAAGGCACATAAGGGCCTGTATGCTGGGATCTGACTGCAGTTGGGCAAAAAAAGAGACAGGTCTTTCCTTTTGTGCATTTTGTGTATCTTGGTTCTTTCTGTATTTTTTTTAATTAAGTGCAGCTGACAAAAAGACCTGTTGAGAAGAATCATTTCTAATTTTCATAGACATCAGGAAAGATTTTCTTTTCAGATGAGAAATGGTGATAAACAACTAGGAATGAGTAACACAAAAAGCTATTTTTCGGTTAAAAAGATATAATATCAAATGTGATAGATGCTCCCTTTCAGTATTAGCATGGCACAGCAAGTTGTTTTTGATATTTTTTTCAGTTGAAAACCTCATTTCAAATTTTGTTAATATTTTTCTTTACCATTTTAGGTATTTGGGGAAAAAAAACTCGACTATTTGCAGAGAACAGTAGACCATACATATCACCCGGAAAACGTACAGTACCAGGAAGTGGATTCTTGACATCCACCTTGTAACCTGAGTGGACTTTTATTTATCTTTTAAACTTCTTAATATTTACAATGAATGGGCACAGTGATGAAGAAAGTGTAAGAAACAGCAGTGGAGAGTCAAGGTAAGCACTCCTTTCAGTTATTCTTGGATGTGTACTCTCGTGTATTTTGTTTACTAAAACTGATTTACATTTGAACTTTGTGCCAAAGCTTCCTGGTTAGCAAGCAGACCAGACTTAGGAGGACTGGCCACACTTAATCTGCATGTTATGTTCACGTTGCTGCAACTACTAATTGTAATGATTATGCTGATAACTTATACAATAAAACTTAAGTAGAAAAAAAAAGCAGCGTCAGCATCCAACAGAACAGCCTTACGCTTTTAAGGGAACAAAATGTTTAAAGTGTCAAAAGCTGAAACAGGATTGGACAGATAAAGTAAAGCTGGAGTCTGTGAAAGTGCAAGGAGCATATACATAATCTGTGTTGCATAAAACTTTAGCTAGACTGTCTCTAAAGCAGGAGTAGTAAGCTGTTATTTTAGCTTTTGAGATGTATTACTTCCTGAGGCTTCCTTTTCCATGGTGTTGTCAAAGTGTAACTACAGAAAATGTGGACTATGTATTTGTTTTCCAAAGTGGAAGTCCAATTTTCCAGCTGTTTTTTTAATCTGGAAAAAACAAACACACACAAACAATCAAAAAAGCCAGGCTTCTAATACGGAGTGATACTGAATAGTAGTCCTCTAGCATGTGTGGAATGTTCACTTGGTTGGAATACCCTAGTTAGAACTTCCCTGTCACTGTGCAGGATGGCAGACAGTTTGTAGGGGTGGAATTAAAAGTTCTCTTACTAGAACAGTGTAAAGTTTAACAAGAGTCTCCTGCACTAAGAAGTTCAGATTTCTAAAACTGGAAATGTGGTAAACGCTGGAGTTTTAAGACAACAAGGCAAACTTGATAATAAAAAGTGTTTTTAGACTTCTCTTCTACAAGATGGTTGTGACCTTGCTGTTAGCCTCGCCATTTGTGATTCTGCCCCTCTTTCTGATCACAGCCTGTTAGTTGATTCCATAAGTCAAAGGTCATAAAGAAAACTGAGTTCTGTGGACATTATGGAAACATCCATTCAGGTAGGAGACAGAAATCTGAATTATTGCTTCAGGTGAAGGAATGCAAGAAGGAGGTAATTGCCCACTGTCAGCACTGGCTGGCCATTAAGCTTGCACACACCACAGTGAGTGGTGGAGTGGAAAGCAAGGGAAGAGAGGAGTGTTCAGGTGACATTCAGCAGACACCTATGATCTGTAAAACTAGACAAACATCAATAACTTCTGGGTATTTTTGTTTCAAGCTTTCTGTTGCATGAAGTAATGTTCTAGAAAGATGATAGCCTTTCTATGCTGTGAATAATTTGTACTCTTTAATACGTAGTTCTTGAAGATTTGTGCTTCTAGTAAAGATGATACTGTTCTAGTTAGTGGATTAATTTGTAGTTTCTTCTAGTATGTGGCAAAATAATGCTGGTTACTTTGAAGAATAAAATAAAACGAGCCTTGTCAGATGAGAAGGGGAACACAAACAAAAAAGATGGTGTGAGCAAGGTTGGTCTTCTGAGCTCTAAGACCTCAAACATTAATTTATCGGAGACGACTCTGATGAATTTTTGTGTAATTTGTTTACTATATGAAGCAGGCAGGCCACCTTGCCAAGGATAAGTAGGAAAACTACTTTATATTAAACTTTGCCTATAAATACCAAGGCTATTTAAAATCTGTAGCAATTCATAAGACTAAAACAAGTAACAGTCATAAAAACCTTCCAGCAACTTTGTTGCAAGTAAATATCAGGAACGTTCCTGGTACTTGAAACCTGGTCGTTACAAGACTTAGTTTTTCAAGTTAAAGTTGCTACTGAATCCATCTTTAAAAATGGAATTTTTTTTTTTGTGAAAACTTTTTTTGTTGTTGTTGCTAGACTTGTATCAATTATTAATACTGCAGCCTGTTTCATGGGCATGTATTGGAAAGCCTAATCACGTTTGCTATGTATCATCAGGAAACTCTTGTTTTTGTAAATGAAAGATGAAAACTTTCAATTTTAAGTGATGGAGCCCTTTTTTTCTTCCCTATTTCCATTATTAAAATAATTATTGCAAAAGGAGTTTGCCACTTATGGGATAGCTTAAGCTGACTTCCCTCTGTTGTTTAGTCTTTTTTTGTGTGTGTGTGTTGTTTTTTTTTTGTCATCTTCATAACTTTCCAGAGTTCTAAATATTTTTATTTTTGTAATAGAAAGGAAAATGCCTAAGTCAACTGCAACCTACTGCAAACAAATGCCCATCTGTAATCAGGGAAGTGTTGCTGTCTTTAACTTTTAAATCTGGAAGTGTGAATTCTACAGAATGGAAGATCAGTGGTAAAATAGTACAGGGCTTAGTGCGTTTTCCTTAACTAAACTAGGGAGAGAAGCAAAATGAGAAAGCAATTGAGAGTTGCTTCTGTGAAGAAACTGCAAAGATCAAAGTTTCAAGAATAGGTAGAAAGGAAGATGTGGAGGTGAATATAGTGATAATCCAAGCAGTAGCATTGGTGATAACTAACAAATGTTTAAAAGTTGTTTCAGTTTACAAATATGATACATACTATACTTGTAAAGTCCATTTTCCCCTCTTTGATGTCTCCTGTAAACTTGCGTAGCTGTCATTCTGGTGTGACAACCCTGGTCACTGAAATACAGCCTGATCTGTGGGAGCCGCCAGCACTGCTTTGCAAAGTTAAGAACTGCACTGGATCCAGACTATTAACAAAGACACACAGGCCTCATGGATTTGGCTTGATACTGTTTTAAGGAAATACCTTGATTTGCAGAAAGTGTGGAAAGCCTGTAGAACTGTCAGTATTAGGAGGGCTGGAGAAAGGACCAGCCATAAGCCTTATACATGTATTTCATACGTTGCCAGCATCGTGGTAAGGAATGGTAGCTGTCTTCTGCTCCATGCGACTGGCAGTAAAGAGGATGCATTTCTGAAGCGGGTGAAAGAAACGGCTGATTTGCTATTCTCCTTCCCACTGCTGTGTATATTCATCTGGCAGATGAGCAGAACACTTTCCGTTGTCGTAGGTACTGAGCCTGAATTTCTGTTTTGCTACAGGTGGCAAAGTGCATCTCTCGTGTTTTCATGGTTGAATAAGTTGGGCACTGTTTGGATTTTCCTTGCCTACGTTAGCAACCTGTGAAGCTATAAATCAGTTTCAGTTCTAGTACCACATGTGATCGAGGTTGAGACTAAGATAAACACTATCGTTTAATCTTATTGCTTGATGTTCTGATTTCTGTGTGATAATCACAGTAGAGTCTACTCTCCAGCTTCTTCTTCACTTGAAATCGCTACTATGGAATATTTTAAGTAGCTCAAGGTAAAATACTACAGGTACTGTTCATTCAGTTAGCAGGTGAGTTTAGATGTAAAAACTTAATGGCAATTCTCTGAGAAGCTGAGTCTTAAAGTTAGGCAATGCATTTTTTTGTGTAGTGTTCTTGAAAGCATTCTCATTGCAAACTTGAATACAAGTAAATGCATACTAGTTACCCAGTAATAAGAAAGCTTAATCAGCAAGGAAGGGCAGTTATACCTGAACAGCAAGACAAGCTCCAGGTAGAACAGGGACTGCGAAAGTGAAACATCGGTGTTAATTGAATAGTAATCTGATTTCCCGTCTCTTTGCTCTTCCTATGTTTCCTGTAGAACAAGGTATGGAGGACTTGGGCAGACCTTACTTCTTTGTAGGCTGAAAGTGATGTGCTCAGGGCAGCTTATCTGGAAGGTGGCTGGCTGGTGTGCAGTCCAGTAACCAGCTGCTTACACCAAAGAATTTTACCGTTCTTTACACATTTGAAAGCTTATGTTAACAGGAGATAGGGATTTCTGTTGGTTTAATTAGTTTCATGCATGTAGTAGTTTGTGGACCACAAAAGATCTGTAAGTAAAGACTAAAGACTTTGTCAACAGGTTTCAGATTGCTGTATAAATTCATACCTTAAAAACCACTGTTCCAGATTCTTACTTTTAAGAAATATAAGTTGGAGTTAAACAGATAGTCCTCAGATGTGTTTGGAGAGATTTTTCCCCCTCTTGCTCCTTTCCCTTTTTGTAGAAGTTTAATAGGTAGTATTAAGGAAAATGTGTGTGTATAGCAAGACAGAGTTTGTAACTGCATGTAAAGATATACTTTAGTGCGGGAAAATTCTGAGATCAACAAAAATTCTCGAATGATAAGCAAACTATTTGTAGAATTAATTGTGAAGGGCAAGCAGTAAGTGCTTCTCTTCTATTACCAGTAATATGCTCTTTGATTAGTAAGTTGCCATTCTATCAAGAATTATCTTTTGTGGAATAAAGCATACTAAAGCATGATAAGGTATCCCAATCTAAGTTAAACACCTTTTTTTTTTTTTTTTTTTTGCTTATCTTAAAAAGTTCAGACAGAATATATATCAAATACAAAGTGTTTGTTTTTTTTTTTTTTCTTTTTTCTGGAAACCTTTCCAGTTTAAAGAAGAAATTCTAAATTCACAGTACAGCTTTCACTGTGTATGTGGTGTAGAGTTGACATTAAGACCCCTGCAGAGCTTACTATGTCGCAGTCATTGTCTAACCTAACTGGCCTGGAGAACCACTGATAGCTCCTCCTGCCTGTGAGGCATTCCCAGAAATCCTTTGTGCTCTTAATATTTCTGACTTGTGGCTCTAAGAGAAAGGCTTGTGATGTGGTTCACGGAGGTGAAAGTTGGTGGATGGAGAATACAATTTTGATACCTTTACTTTGGGGAAAGTTTATAGTAGTGGCATGAGAGAGGCTATGGGACTATGTACAAATAAAACGTATCTTTTATTATCCTTTGAGTTGTTGGCATTTGTCAGGAAATACAGTTGAGTTCGGGCTTCCTAGTGGCTGAGGACAGGAAATAATGTTTAATTGACTGAACCTTGTACTTATTGTCCCTTTTGCTTTCTACTGGTATTGATGAATAAGGTAATTCTTCTTTATGCATCTAAATCAAATTGAGTACAAGTGGTTTTGTGGTTGTTGTTTTGTTTTATTTTTTTAAATCTCTTAGATAACATTTCCCTGAAGAAACTTAAATGTGAACTTTAAGTTTTAAAACTTTGGCATTTAACATTACTTTTGCTCATTCTGATTGGGCTTTTTATATCTAATTGCTTGTCTTCCTTCAACTTCTGGTTTATATAAATAAAAAAAATAATTGTCCACCATCATCTCACATGTTTTTGGTAGACCCTGCAGAAATTCACTGAACTTTTTCAATGAATTCACTGAATTCACTGAACTTTTATTTTGCTTAAATTGATACTCTGTTTCCTGATGTTTTTAAAACAGAAGACTCTCTTAAGGAAGCTTAACCTAATGAGTGCACTCTAAATCAGCAGTGATAAATTGTTGTCTCTTGGGTCCATTGTTAACCTAGCCCTCACACAGAGGTCTGAATGCTCAGATAGTTCTTTTGCAGCATAATTTGTGTTGCTTTTCATCACAGGGCTTCCAAGTGCTGTTTGTGAATTAGCAGTCTTTGTTTCTCACTGTGCATTCATATCAGATGGACCTTGTTTTAAGGGGTAAGCTACTGAAGCTAAATGTAAGGGTATTGAAAAGATCTAATGACTCTGTGACACAATACTTGGTTTTATTCTGTTTTGGTGTTAACGATTTGTCTTTTTAGGCCTGTTATCTCTCCAAAGCGTTCTCTAGTTTCATTTCACAGATATTTATGGGGTGGTTGAAAAATTAGCCGGTAAAAAACACGTGCAAAAATTACTCAGTCTTGTACTTTGAGTAAGCTGTGTTGTTTTTTCTTGCAAAGTAGTTTGAAAATAAATAACTGCATTTAGGGATGCATTTTTGCTTAAATATATTGGATGTACCTAGAGACAGTGTGTTTTGTTTTCGTTCATTTGTTTGTTGTTTGCTTGTTTAGTGTTTTTAGAAACAAACAAAAATGTCACAGTGTCAGACTTCCACACCAAATCAGATATGACATTGATACTATACAAATGCAGTTAGTTGACTCAAGGACGAGGGGTGAGAGAGGCTTCTTGACTATATACTTTGAAAAGTACACTTTATAAACTTGACCTCATTTTGTCAGCATGCATGAAACTATACTTTTTCACACAGAAATTCTATCGTGAGAATACACTGTTCATTTTTAATGTATACAATTGCTACTGCAGGTTATTGCTATGTGTTCACTTTGTCGTCATTGCTGTGATTTGTTTGCATAGTAGAGAAGGAGTCTCACTCAAGCAATACCAAAAAGAACGCCATTATTGCTTTATTTATCACACCTGCTTCTATTTCATATTCCTGTGATGCTCCAGTAACTGTTTTGTGCAACCCTGTGTATTGCTGTCTTTGTTTATTATTTTTTTTTTTTCAGTAGAACAAAGTACAGTGTATGTAATGAATGATTTCTTACTAAGGAATACCTTTTATCACATGATGCTGTTTTCATTTTACTGTTGCCCCTACTCATCTATCATCAAGTAATACCTATAATTTGCTTGGAGCAAGGGGTAGAAGACTCTTAAATTTAAAAAAGAGATTTACAAAAGCAGGAATTCGGTTTTAAGTAGCGGAGCTAAGTGCCTGGAAGAGCACAAATGCTCTTCTGCAGTTAAAGTTAATGAATATTGTCTTTAGAGATTACATTAACAGAACCTCTGTTCTGTAGCTTCTGTTGCCTAACCCTGTTATTTTCCATGAGCATATTATATTCTAGTCTTGATAGTGTTTTTAATTTCTGTTGATGTTTGTAGCTTGGAAGCGCCTTCCTGAGTAAAGAAGGTAGGAAAAAAAAAACAAGTTAGACCACAGGATAGAGTTGGTTAGGAGGTCAGCAGTGCAAGACCAGAGCAAAGGGAAGTAGCATGTAGAGTGGGTTAGGGTAAACTGACAAACCCAGAAGAAAGTCAACTGAGAGTGAACCCTTGTATGCTGCCTCTTTCACTGATTATGTGTAAGGTATGGATGATTTTTCTGTGGAAAGAGTTGAAAGAAGAAAGCAGGCTATGACTCTGGATTGTCCAGCACAGTCTCTGTCTTGACCATATTCAGAAAGGGTAAGGAAAAGTCATTAGTGTTCTAATTTACGCTAGGTGCAAGATAGCAGAGATTTCCTCCTATTTTCTAGTTTCATTTAGGATTTTTTGGAAGAGGGGAAAAAAAGGATACAGGTGCACATGCAAAAAGCTGGTTGTGTTGTACCCAAACCCTTCTTTTATGCTACTTCAGGTGTCTACAGCATGGTGAGTATGGCGTTGTCTTTTGCCTTTTGCTGAACTGTTTCCAATAAAAGCATATTAAGCAAAGGCAATGACCCTGGGCTGTACAGGAAGAAAAGGGGGCGAGAGAGAGGGCACTTGTGTTTCTTTTCAAGCAAGGGGAGTGCTGATGAGCAGAAAACCAGAGCTGCTGTTTGAGATATTATTTGCATAACAGCATTAGGTAACAGGTAATTATAACAGTATTCTGAGTTGAGGAAATATTTCAGTGTTAATGTGTTAATGATCCTTGTGTCCTATTCCTAGGGATTTGATACCAGAATCTCAGTAGTTAATGGTGTCAGTTCAGGTGATGAATTTTGTGGAGGTCAGCAGTGCTACTTTGCACTAATGAGCATTACTGATTGTGAGAAAAAATTAGAAAAATTATGGACACTGCTTAGACTACATCAGATAATATTTCACGCTCTTTAGTTAGAAGGAATTGGTAGTAGACCATGCCACAAGAAATGCAGGGAAAATTAAAGAAGCCCACAAATGTGGAAAGGAAGGTGACAAAGGTGTTATGAGTACCTGACAGCTACTATCTGTCAGAACTTATATTTTAACATCCTTATTATAGAACCTAGGTCCTGTTTCTTTAGTGCAATTAAACTGGCTGTCATACAGTTTTTTTTTTGTTTTTTTTTTAATGTAGCATCAAATTTAAAGTCAAATTTAAAAGCAAAGAGAGTGAAATGCTTCTCAGTTGTTACTTGTTAACTTCTGATGTTTTACAGAAAGTAAACATATTTTCTTTTTAGATTGTGTCGCCTCTCAGCCTTCTCTTCTCCAGGCTGAAGAGGCCCAGCTCTCAGCCTTTCCTTGTAAGAGAGATGCTCTGGTCTCCTAATCATCGTTAGAGTCCTCCACTGGACTGTCTCCAGCAGCTCCATGTCTGTCTTGTACTGGGGAGCTCAGAACTCGACAGAATCCAGATGTGGCCTCACCAGGGCTGAGTAGAGTGGGAGGATTACGTCTCTCAAACTGCTGGCAACAGCCTTCCTAATGCACCCCACTATATCATCACATAATAATGGAAACATTTTGAGACGTTTGTATTCAAAATGCTCTCTATAGCATCAATTCCTTTCAAAAAGCAGCTGCTTTTTCACTTACTGTTAGAATTTCACCTTTACCCTGAAGGGATACGCAAGTGTTACATTCTTCAAAGATTTTGCTTGTTAGCATAGTACTGGTGACCGCTCATTATGCAACAAACAAACTAGCCTAAATTCATCACACTTAAGCACTTTCCCATCAGCTAGTGAAGCTTTCTGTGATGCAAAAGATTTTTTATGGTCAGTTCCCACCTCATTACAAAGTGTTGTAATGTCTTGTTTTCATTGAATTAACCACATTAATGGCATCCTTCAGCACTTTGTGCAGTTCTAGCTCCAAATTCTTTGTTGTGATGGCTTGCCTGTAGTTGATAAAGGGGATGATTTTCATGTATGGTACTATCTCTATAACCCTTATACCAAATCCTTGTTTTATTCCAGTCAAAGCAGCCACTCCGTCAGTGGTTACATTAGCACAGTTTTTCCATTATTTTTATTAAGGAGTTCATTTACTTTTGAGAACACGTCTTCTGTGGTACATCCTTCCGTTAGTAGTTCTCAAAAAAAGTAGTTAATGTATTTCATCACTGAAACAGAATCCATGAGATGAGATGTTAGAAACATCTATACTTTCATCCAGACATCTAGCAAACTTGCACTCTGTATAATTCATTCCAGTGTTTGTGTCTTCAAATCTTCATGATTATTTTCTATGCATCTTTCAGCAGTATCTACTGACAAAGGAATGCGTGTTAGTTTGTCACCATATTGCTTTCTGTGCATTATTTCAGCAATTTTTACAGCAGCAGGAAGTAAATGACCCAATAGTCTGTGGCTTTTAGTATTTCACTGTTAAACAAGGAACCTTAAAAGAGGCCTTCTGAATGTTTATCATGAGATTTAGTGAAATTATGTGAAGTACAGGGTTGAGAATGGAATCACAGAGTCATAGAATGGTTTGGGTTGGAAGGGACCTTAAAGAGCACCTGGTTCCAAACCTCTGCCATGGACGGGGACACCTCCCACTAGACCAGGCTGTTCAAAGCCCCGTCCAGCCTGGCCCCTCTTTCCTCCATGGTTTTGTCCCATGGTTCTCTAGCAAGCATGTCTCATCGCTTTTCAAGTATTGCATCACTTGAAAAACGACTGAAAAAGTCACGGAGGTTTGTTCTGGTAGTTTTTTGCTCTAGTAGTTTTTAAACATCTTGCTAATTGTGATGGCTTCACAATATCATTAGGTAATATCTCAAGACGTTCTATAAACTTGTGGTGACGTTTGTTGTTAATGATAGTTGACGTAAATACATATTTGAGATAGTTTTCTTGGTAATTTTGTCTTTTCCTTTTGGCTAACTTCTGGTCAAATCTGATTAGACTGTCATTGTTTTTTACCTTGCAATGTGATTGACTTAAAGAAGTGTTGTCTCTGTCATTTTCTTCTTGTTCACTTGTCCTTACAGTATTATCTATCATCAGTCCATTATTCTTTTGCAGGAACTCTTAAGTCACTTCTTCATTTTGTAAGGCTTGGTTTGGTTAGAACTGTGTAATATAATCCATAAATCCACTTAACCAGGTGCACGTAGACTGCATTACGTGCATACACAGAAGGCAAATGAAAGTGAAGGCCACTTCTGTCATCCCTCTGTATCGTGGAGCACGTACTCTTCCTCAGGACACCAGTGTATGTGACCCTCTGACATACAGACTTAGTGAAGTCAGTGAACCAGTGGCAATCTATATATTAAATATTTGTAAAACTTAAATATTTTTTCTTTCTTTAGATGAAAAAGAAGTAGGAGTTCTAGCATTTTCTTTGTGTTTTCCCATGGATTGTCTTGAGCACCCCTTGGGTTGTGTATGCACTTCTTTGGAGGCCACTGCCTCAGTGTGCTTCTAGTTATATTTTGACAGCGTAGTGTCATCATGGTTTATCTTCATTGCATATGCAATTCTACTTAATGCAGAACTTACTCGTGTATTACGCCATTCCCTACCTCCTTTGCAAAAGAGAACTTGATGGGTTTGGGTTATTGTACTGTCTTCATAGAGGTTCATAGAGGCACCTCCAAGTCAAAATTATACTGAAGCTCAGGGTTGAAATGGATAATCTTTTGCAGTGAGAGTATGAGATGAAATGAATGTTTATTGATAGCCTTCAGAGCCTACCATTTATACTTGTCCTGTGGCTAGTAAACAGTTTAAGTTCTCTGTACATCGGTAGAAAAAAAAGCACATCTATTCATCTCACCCTTTTTTTTTTTTTTTTTTTTAATGTGTGGTAGTTGCATCACGACCTCTGGGAATATATGGTGCACGTGAGGTTTTGTTATAGTGTATTTTCACACATCTGCATTAATTTGGATGACTAGAGTTGAAGTAAACTCTGAAGCTCTGCACACTATACCCTAGTCTTACATACTTGAACTCCCATAGTGCTTTTTACTAGTCAATCCAGAACTTTTTAAAAAATGTGTATGAATACTTCCATACCATTTTAAGATTTGATAAATGCTTTACCAAGTCATTACTAGTTTTAAAAGAGCAAATTGCAATCTTTTCCGTAATTTAAAATTACTTGCTGGTAGTCACTTTGTCTTTTCCCATCTCCTTGTTGTATTGTCTTAATTTTTTTATTTTTATTCCACAGTGTTTAATAAAATGCTACAGCCTTTTATCTTATATTACTGTTTTTCTCTGTTCTATGTACCAATGAGTCACTGGTGATCCTGCATTGTCATTCGTGCAAGGTATCATTAGCAAAGCTCCAAATCAGTTGTTACGAACCTTATTATTTGTTCTTCTTTCTTGTAACCTCCTTTCTTCTTCTACCCATCCTTTTGTTTCAAGCTGTAAATCTCTTACTGTCATATATTATTAGTAAATGGGTTGAATATTGACTTAAAGATTTTTACTCATCAGGTAGTTACTATTGCAACTGAGTCATACTACGTTGCTCATGTCAATATCAAATCAGTTTATTGTGAGAGGCAGGGTTTATGAGAGAACTCTTACTCTGCCGGTCCTGCTAATAAGCTTCAATGGAATTCGTTCTTAGACAACTCTGGAACCTGTTGATTTTTTTTTTTTTTTTAACTTAACAGAGAGCTTAAGTGGTATTTAGTTGATCCTTTCATAAGGAAACAATTTGGATTTTTTTTTAATATCTCACTACAGAGCAACTAGCAGTATCTGTGAGACTTTTTTTATTCTCACAGTCCCTTTGTTTTTGAACTTGCCACGTGCTTATCACAGAGAACATCAAATTACTTAAAATTTCCCATCAGCTGTGAATCTGACTGACATAATTTTTTCTTACTTATCTAAATCAACTGGAAATACATTTTTCCTTTGACCTCTCCACTGTTATAACGTGTAGTGGAACTACACATTTTTCACAATGTTGGCAAGTTGTTTGGCCTTAGATGGCTTATTCTAGAAACAAATTCCTCCATGGAACCTTAGAATAGAGGTACATTATTTTGATTGCCTTTGGCTCTATGTGCTTTCGAACCTGTGGCTAGAACTTTGTTACTTTGTATGATATATTTTACCACTCTTTGGAAAGCTGACTTGATTGTCATCAGTGTGGCACAGTGTTTTGCATCTTTCTTAAATAGGATAATCTGCCTTACTATTGCTCTCCATGTGAAAATTGTGAGCAAGCTTTGTCCTGCATTGAGGTATTTGATTTCCTTCCTCTCTTCCAAGACTATCTAGAATTTGCACATTTTTGTTGGCTTTTTGTCGTGTACTTGTCTGTCTGGTATTTACTTGTCTCTCAACGTTTCTGTTTTCTCTATTTTCTTCTTTTTCTCTTCATTTGTAGTTAGTGCTAATGTCTGCAGTTCTTGTTACGTGTACTTACAGCATCTCACTACACTGTTGTTTTACAATCATAGAATCATGGAATGGTTTTGATTGGAAGGAACCTTAAAGACCACCTAGTTTCAACCCCTCTGCCATGGGCAGGGACACCTCCCACCAGACCAGGTTGCCCAAAGCCCCATCCAGCCTGGCCTTGAGCACCTCCAGGGATGGGGCATCCACAGCTTCTCTGGGCAACCTGTGCCAGTGCCTCACCACCCTTCGAGTGAAGAATTTCTTCTTGATATCTAATCCAAACCTGTTATCTTTTTAGTTTATAAACATTACTCCTTGTCCTGTCACTACACCCCCTGACAAATGAGTCCCTCCTCAGCATTCCTGAGGGACACCCTTTAGGTACTGGGAGGCCACTCTAAGGTCTCCCCAGAGCTTTCTCTTCTCCTGGCTGAACAACCCCAACTCTCTCCGCATCTTTTCATAGGAGAGGTGCTCCAGCCCTTTGATCATCCTTGTGGCCCTCCTCTGGACCTGCTCTAACAGGTCGAGGATACAATGCTGCAGAAGTTTGTAATAAAATAGCATGCTTGTAATACTGTAATTTAATGTAATTTAACCAGCATTAGAGGTAAGATAATATTTGTGTACAAGAACACTATTTTATTTAAACTCTCTTCAGTAAATCATGGCGGACTGCCCTTAATTTCTGGTAAACAGTTTAAACTCTGGTCATCTTCTGTAGAGGCAGCCTTGCTTTATTTTGCAGGTCAGGTTAGAATTGAAGCACCATCCTGGAAATCCACTTTCTATGATAGAAAAGGGAAGTTTGGAAGCAGCTTTGTAGCTTCATAGTTTTCTCCTCCACAAGTGTGAGGAAGCCCAGAAGCATTGGATTTCTCCATATCCAACCCCCTTTTCAGAACCAGGAAGCTTCACCATGGTTTGTTTCTTTCTTTTTGTTTCAAAGCGGGTAGGTGCAGATGGCTGTTTGAGGTATACCCATTCCCAGCTGACTGTCAGCCAGGTAAATTGCGCTGACAGAGGTAGGGGTAGATTGTGATACCGGCTTTAATCATTTTGGATTTTGGCAATGTCATTACAGTGCTTTTCCAATGCTTGCAGTTAATGTGTACATAAAATGAAATAATTTTCTCTGTGGTGATATGATTACAATATTTTTCCTCATGATATCCTTTAAATACAGTAATATTAACCTGATTAAAGTTTTAGCTTGGCACCTTTATGAAGTTGTTAAAAAAAAAAAAGTTTTTATGTTTTGGAATGGTCATAAAATAAATATTGAAATATTGTGATTTCAAAGTATGTTAAATCTGGTGTAAACTGCAGGTGGAAAAATTAGGTGGAATAATTTGGAGGCTCAAAAATAAAGAAAGTGCTTCAGCACTTTAAGTTTTGAGTCGTATAATCAGTGACAAATCCAGGTTTGTCCGCAAAGGGAATTGTACTTTTCTTATTTTTAACAAAATAAGATTGTAGCATTTGTTTTAAAGAGATGTGTTCTCCTTTAAATAAACAAATAAATAAGGGGGGCTGCTGATCTGTAAAAAATCAAGAATTCTTTATATTTTAGTTAGACAGGTAAAGACCTGTGAAGTATACTTACCATTCAAAGGTGTATATGTGTGTGTGTGTGTGTGTGTGTGTGTATACATTTATATATAAATTGATAGATCTAAACAAGCATTTTTTGGATGTGGGGGTGGAAAGTGTGAGTAGGTGAGAAACATGGGTATCACCTTTATTTCTCTCACTTGACTCTGCATGTTAATCAGAATATTCTTGTTTTAATCCTTGCTTTTTTAGGTTTCAGAAAAAAATATCTGATTAAACTCTGAATTCTTGTTTCTTATTTATTTTAACCTTTATCCATCTCATCTTATTCAAGCAACTCCGTATTTTTGTGTGCTACCCATGTATCTGGTCTAATGTAATAGCTGGTTTGTAGGTGAAGTCAAAGTAACTTGTTTTTAGGTACCTTATCCACTTTGTCATGTCCCCCTGTCTTGTAATTGCAGTCGATCAGATGATGATTCTGGGTCAGCATCAGGTTCTGGATCTGGTTCAAGCTCTGGAAGCAGTAGCGATGGAAGTAGCAGCCAGTCAGGGAGCAGTGACTCTGACTCTGGTTCAGAGTCAGGCAGTCAATCAGAATCGGAGTCCGACACATCTAGAGAGAAGAAACAAGTACAAGCTAAACCACCAAAAGTTGATGGAACTGAGGTAAAACAAAATATACAAATGAAGTCTTTGTGGGGAAAAAAGCATTGTTCTTGTTTCAGAGAGATGTTAATTTAAAATGAAAAATGTTTAGATTTTAATTTAATTGGTTATTAATTGCATGTACTGCAGCTGTCTTAAATACTGGTCTCAGTTTCTCATGACAAGTACTTGAATTGATGTTCTTAAATTCTCACTTGTGTAGGTATTTTGGATCAGATGCCTACGTAAATTTTGTTATGCAGAAGCACTAACTTACTTAAACCTTACCAAAGGCAAAGTCAGATGAAATGTTGCCGTTTCTGAAATTCTATTTTTATATTGTTCCAGTAATACTTAGTTTCCTTGTATCAATAAATAGTCATACAAAAAATTAAAGCTTACATAGAGATGGCTTTTTGTATCAAAAAGTTTGCTGTGTTTAGGAAAAAGTGATGTTTTGCCCTCCTAAATCAAGTGGGCCAAAATTACCTGCACTCTCCTCTGTTGTATGGATTTGTTTAGGTGATAAGCACCTATATATATATATATATACACACGTATATATACATATATATATATATACGTATATATATATATATATATATATATATATATATATATATATATACACATATACATATATATACATATACATATATATACATATACATATATATACATATACATATATACATTATGTTTTGTAGTATTATGTTATTATAGTACTATACGTATATAATACTATAGATACGAAAGGCAATAATATAATCATTGTATAAAACTCTAAGACTGTTATGGATTGTCTTTTATATTTTTATTTGTGTATTTCACTATTCCCATATGAAACAAAAACATACCAGGTAAATAGTCTGAACAGTTTTATCTGGATCAGCTTAAAAATTTTCTTTATAAATGTTTTACATTAACAATGCCTACACAACTATTGTTAAACTTACTGAAGGAACTATCTCAAGAATTCTTACATAATTTTCTGTTTTCAGGAAATCTCACTGCTTTAAAATGGTATCCAATATTATTAGTGTCTGCAGTATTTTGTAGTGGTATAAATAATGTTAATAAAATTGAGATTAGTCGTAATAATGATCATCTTGAGTCTCAGTATGTTTAACTGACTTATATGTCAATTCCTACTCAGTTTTGGAAGTCCAGTCCAAGTATACTTGCTGTACAGAGATCAGCAGTGCTCAAGAAGCAACAGCAACAGCAAAAGGCAGTATCATCAGACAGTGTTTCTGAAGAGGTGAATAATATACATTAGTTTTATTTACCATGTAAACATGCCTGTTCTATTGTCTTATATGATAGGCAACATTTTTTTTTGAGCCAAGCTGTATTCTGTAAGTGCGTGTTATAGTCCTAGCCTGTAAAAGTAATGTTCAAATAACTGACCTTTTTATAAGGAAAGGTAAAAATAGTTCTAGTTACTTGTCTTCAGATGAGTTATGCCAAAATTATAGCAGCCTAGATTTATGAGTATTTTCAAGTAGATATTCTGTGATGTATGGACAAAATTTTCAAGCCACACTGTACTGCCTTGTATTGTATTTTTGGCTTATTGCATTTCTTAAAGATAATTAAAAATGCTAGAAAATTGTTCAACTATTTTTTCAGTGGAAATGTAGCTGCTATATTTTTCAAAAACTCAGTATGGAATATAAAACTACATATTTTTGTACAGTTACTACAAAATAATTCTTGTATTCTAAGAACCACACCTGAATTCTAGATATTTTAATACCTAAGCCATTGGCTAAACTTGACTTTGAGCAGTAGGAATATCTTCTAAGGAGGCTAGTGACAGTGAAATGGTACTTACAAATCAGGTTTTTCTCCTTCATTGGAAATATTACACTGGTCACACTTATTTGGCTAGATCTGTTTTTGTCTGGTTTAGCAACTCATTGTTAACTTAATCTCACATCAATAAAACATTAATTTACAGCTGTATGATCTAAAGTTTGTTCCTATGAAATTTTTTTTGAAAATCTAATTTTTAGAAGATTCTTTTTTTTCTTTTTCTGAGAGTAGAGAGAAGAACAAACACATTTTCAGATTTTTCTTAAAATGGAGTTTAAATGTGAAAGATTATAGAAGGTGGGAGAGCTCTGAAAGGTTAGGAGGTTTTGTTATTTTTTTGGTAGAACCATCAAATTGATGAACTTGGAGCATCTGAAGCCATGGCTTTATTTTATGTAGGCACAATAGTTATTTTTTAAGGCTTTTCTTCATGATGTTCCGTAGAGCTCTGCTGGCACAATATATTCATAGATAGTTAGATACTACAACAACAGCAGTCCTTATCTTAGTCTTCTATATTAGTCCCTTTGGGGGATGAAGACAGGGGGATGAACAATATGATGTCAACTTGAATGTGGGAACTGAATACTAGAAGTATTTCGTTCTTGTCATTGTCATTAATGGTATATTTTTTTTCTTCATCTGCAGGAGTCATCCAGTAGTGAAGATTCTGCTGATGACTCATCCAGTGAAACCAAGAAGAAAAAACATAAAGAGTAAGATATTTTCATAAGTAATATCACATAATTGTTTGTCAGTGATGTGTACTCATAACTGATGCCTTATTTTCCACACTGAAAATGCTTAAGTTCTCTTTCTAATTCTTGTTCTTGTGTTTCTCAGTTTTGATTGACATTTTGGAATATTAAAAAAAACAACACAGACTTTTAAAGAAATATCTATATCATATTCATTTCTGAGCAAAAGTGTCTGCAGTATTGTTCAAAAACATTCATTAGTGCTTTTATTTTTAAAATAATTTGTTGCAACATATTTTTGAGTTTAAGGCCCTCCTTAAAAGTTTTTGTAGGAATTGGAATCTACTTAGGTTGTCTCATAAAATTAAAGATGGAATCTCCTAATCAGTGCCAACTTTTTCTATTTTTTTTTCCTCTGAAAAGTTCAACAGTTATTATATTTCTGACAGTAATTAGCTTTATTGACTGGAAAACAAAGTTTCATTGAAATTGTTCTGCCAGATCAGTTAAGTAGATCAAAAATTTGTGAGAAGGATTATACTATGGCATATAGCAATGAGAAGTGAATAGGCATAGTGACCTGTGGTTTTTATGAATGCTGTGTAGAAAATGAACTGTTGTATCATTCTTCTTCTCACAATTAATGAATCATTGCACTTCCCATGGTTGCTGCTATATTGTCTTCATGAAATGGTAGTTGAAGAAAAAGGGCAAAAAAACTATGCAAAATAGTACTTTTCTAATGATGAGTTGTTATTCATAGTCTTCTGCTATTTAAAAATTTGAGTGCACCTAATAACAACCTCCATTACAAGAAGCATATTTATGTTTAAGAACAAATAACCAAATCCGTCATATATTCAGTGCTTTGATTTTGCCCTACGATTCTCCTGAACAAGTATGTCTGCAGTTGCTAGATGTCGTGCAGATCAGAGATTTCTCAATATGTAACTTGATCAAGGCCAAGAGGATTGTGTTTTATATCTGTGGTCTGTATTTCCAAATAGACGTATGTTTTGGACTTCTCTCTCTCCCTCTTTTTTTTTTTTTTTTTTAACCTACTGCTTGCAGAAAAAGTATAAGTCATGATTTCTTGCCATTGCCCTTGTACCATCTGTACGATATGCTTACATATGTAAGTCTTTGATGACCAGAACAATGGGACTGTAGTTTCTGCCAGGACCTAATGCATATCGAAGTGAGAGAGAGGTCAAAGCACTGATTCCTAGGCTTCCTTACTGGAATTTTATGGATGAGATTTTTATGGTAATATTTCAGCTTTGATGAACATCAGTACTGCTCTAGCACTTTGGTCAAAGAAACCTAAACCTGATGTTAGATTTAGCAACCTTTCCACAATGCATACCATTTTTTTTTTCTTCTCTATGAAGATACTGAGATTAATTTGCCTATATTCAGTTAGAGTCTGAGGCAATGTACATGTACTATTCATTATCTTCTCTATTGCAAAGTTGATCACAGCTAAGCAGGAACAAGGAGATGCTGCTGCTCAGAGTCACAAGTGACTTATTCATAGTATGTTGTCTGGTTGTGAAGTTCTGATTTAGGAACTCAGTGGGAGCTTTTGGGAGCCAGTGCCTCTCACAGGTGCTGTGGTTCAAATCTTTTGGCATGTTTCTCAAATCCGCTTTTGCATTATCTTCTGTTTTTTGTGCCAAAGCTGCTGATTATTCCCGAGGCACAGGGAACATAGGTATTAGAAAATGCAGGACTTTCCAGAATGTACATGACAAGGTTTTATGATTTGAGCATGCGTAAGTTCCAATAAACATTTATCTTTCTAGTTAGACTTACTAAGTTTCTTAATGTCATTCTTAACTCATTACTTCAAGCTGAAATTTATGTAGAAATCCAGATTTTTCTGTTTTGAATTTTACTGCTACCTCTTGGTAATGGAAGACTTATTTCAATTCCCTTTGAAGCCATTGGGCATTTTTGTTTATCATTTATGACAATAATTTTTACAACTTTCTGTCCATTGGCTAAAATAGCTTTTATTTCTGTGAAGAATGCTTGAATTACAATAGATGATTATGGTTGAATATCTGTTTTTAAAAAAACAAAGTGAGTTACTCTTTTCTCTTTTGATTTTACAGCGAAGACTGGCAAATGTCAGGGTCAGGATCAGTATCAGGAACTGGTTCTGATTCTGAATCAGAGGAAGATGGGGATAAAAGTAGTTGTGAAGAAAGTGAATCTGACTATGAGCCAAAAAACAAGGTCAAAAGCCGGAAACCTCCAAGCAGGTAAGAAGTCCTTTCTTCTCTGGTACTATGTCTAACAAGTAGTTAAGTATTGTACCGCTAATACATATGCAAATGAAATCATTAATGTATATTTAAAAATTATATATTTTTAAGCTATTAAAGATATTACTAATACCAGTAGTTTGTATTGAATGCCTTTTCCTGTCTGCTGTAACTAAAAGTGTTGTAACTGTGCATTCGAGAAACACATGTATTCAGAAAGTATCACAGAAGACTTTTGGTTGTCCAATTTGATATGCCACTGTTGTGTTGTATCTTACTGTCTTGAAGAATTAAGCCAAAAAGTGGGAAAAAGACTGCAGGACAGAAAAAGAGGCAACTTGATTCATCTGAGGATGATGATGATGAGGAGGAGGATTATGATAAGAGAGGATCTCGTCGCCAGGCAACAGTCAACATTAGTTACAAAGAAGCTGAAGAAACCAAGACAGATTCTGATGATTTGCTGGAAGTTTGTGGAGAAGATGTCCCACAAACTGAAGAAGATGAATTTGAAACTATAGAAAAGTTTATGGATAGTCGAGTTGGCCGAAAAGGAGGTAATTTTTAACAGTGTTCTTAAGATACTGGAGTGCATTGTAGTGCAACTTTAGCGTTCTTAGCTGTAGGTCTCTGATGTTTAAAAACAGCAATCATTTTAAAACGCCAGAGAGTCATCTTCTTTTGTTTCTCACATTCATAAAGATGTTCCTTTTTAAAGCCTCTTCTAAGCATTTCAAAGTAAAATGTAGAAGAAAGTCTAAGCAGAAGGAAAAATAAATAAAAAGAAGAGAGCTTCATATTGTATAAATATGCATCATATTTTTACACCACTGTTTGTACAGTTCAGTGGTAATTGATTTGTATAAATTGTATTTACTGGAGTGGAGAAAGCAGACAAGACAGACAAGTCTGCTGACCAGTAGCCTGAGCTCTGAGCTCTGAAAGACTGTTAGGAAGGATGAACCACTGAGATTGTGATTTCAGTTATTGCTGTACAAATTGTCTCAATACAATGCAATACACAGAATCACTACAAAATAGATATAAAATTTATTGCACGTGAAGTTCTAGATGTATTTTTATCAAAGGTAGTAGGCATGTTGTATTTCCATCAGTTGCTGTCATGTATTGTCCAGCAGTTCTGTTTTGAGTTTGAGGCTGCAAAACAGACTAATTATCTATATAAGTAAATAATTAAATAAAAATATATAAAATGGTCCCCTTGCACTTCAGAGCTTCTTTTCTCCATTAGTTATACCCAGTCACTAAATTACTGACCCGTCTCAGAGCTTGCACTTTCCTCTCAACTCTTCTCCCATGCTGTCCTAAATTCTAGCATATACTGCCCCAATGCCAGGAGTGCGTAGTGTTGCTGCTGTGTTCAAAGTCTTCTGGACTAAGCTTCTTATATTCTACCTGCCCACATGCTGTTGCTGCTTGTGCTTTATATTGTTGTTGCCACTTTGTTGCTTTATCTGGTCACTGCAGCTTGCTGGGCTCATTTCCTTACTTGGCTATCCTCACAGAAATTAGCCTGTTTCCTGCTGCTAGGATGGTTTGGTTGTGATACAGACTGTACTTAATAATTTTCCCAGGTAAGATTCCAAAGCCAGAAAATGGAGTAGAACACATTTATGGAGAAATAGATTCATAGTATCATAAGCAATAGGTTACTGATGTCTCAAGTGCCTTTTATAGGCTCAGTGATGAGAATAACGTAGCAGAGAAGACAACAAGCAGTATTAGTGGAGCATTCCCTGGCGATCATTTTGATTTAAGTAGGAATTCAAAGAAAATTCTCATGAGAAATGATTAGATGTCATAGATTACATACAGAAGTTTGGATTGTTTTTTTCCCGATTCTGACTACTGTGCATGTATTAACATATCTATGTAATTATTCAAATAAATGTAATAACATAAGAACTGTAGATATTAGTCCAGTTACATGCTTATATAAAAGCATCAGTAATTGCTGTCTTACTGGTTAACTTATGACTGCACACTTAATTAAGCATTCTGGTATGGTTTCTTTTTCAGCCACTGGTGCCGCAACCACTATCTACGCAGTTGAGGCAGATGGTGACCCAAATGCTGGGTTTGAAAAGTCAAAGGAGCCAGGAGAAATACAGTATCTTATTAAATGGAAAGGCTGGTCACACATCCATAACACTTGGGAAACTGAGGAAACACTGAAGCAACAAAATGTTAAAGGAATGAAGAAACTGGACAACTACAAGAAAAAAGATCAGGAAACAAAACGATGGTGAATATTTTTATGAGGACTTCTATGCTGTATATTTTGTAACAATGTGGCTGTTCCATAACAATTGTTTTGTAACAGTTATGTTTCTGAGACTTGTTACCTCTTCATGAGGGCAAGGTTTCAAATGTCTGTACAACAGGAAGACAAAAACTTTGAAAGCTGAAGCCTCCTTAACCTGATCCCATTAGATAATCTTCTGAACCTGATTTTAATGTATCTCTTATAAGTTAAGTTTTAACAAGATGGGTAGTGTTTAATAATAATAATGAATTTGTTATTGAACTTTGTTCAGTTATGCAGGTTTCTTGCCTTAGAGATAGATTAATTTTTTCTTGGTGTCTTAGCCATTTCATATTGTTTTTAAGAATTTAATTTTCTTGGCTTGAATCTCTGTTCAAGTCTGAGAAATTCAAGAATTGAAGAAATCCATACATTTCTGTGTCATCTTTCTAGTATTCAACTTATTACAACACTTAATATATTTTCAGCAACCTTAAGTGAGATGGATTCTTACAGAATAAGCTACCCTCAATACGGTTCCTTGAAAATACCCTATAAAGTATACTACTTGCTGTTGAGGACAGGTATTCTGAATTATCAGATTGTGATTGAATTTGTGTCTTTCGACAACCATCCTTGGTCATTAATGTTGAGGCACCTCGGCCAGATGCAACATTTCTGTAGTAGGAACGTCTGAGCTGTAGCCCCTTTCAAAGAAATGCTCAAAGCAGTATTCCTGTGGTGGTTACACTCAGAGGTTTATTGTTGCTAGATTTTCATAGTTTTAGAACCACACAATGTAATAATTGCTGTAAATAAATTCCTATTGCAGGCTGAAAAATGCTTCTCCAGAAGACGTGGAATATTATAACTGCCAGCAGGAGCTTACAGATGATCTACATAAGCAGTATCAGATAGTGGAAAGAATAATTGGTATGTTACAAACCTGCAGAAAGCAACGTTGAGAATATTTTATGTTCATTGCTTGTGTGTTGCATTTGTAGTTAAAAATGTGGACTGTTACTAACTTATTTTTTAATTCAAAACAAATTTTGGGTAAAGAGAAGTTGTGCTATGAAGCTAATTTATGTTGTCTTATCACCTAAAATGAGTGTATTCTTAAAATACAGAAGTAAAATATTAATTTGGTATCTCTAATACGTTTCTACAGCTCATTCAAATCAAAAGTCAGCAGCTGGTTATCCAGACTACTATTGCAAATGGCAGGGTCTACCTTATTCAGAATGTAGCTGGGAAGATGGTGCTCTCATTGCCAAAAAGTTTCAGACACGCATTGATGAGTATTTTAGCAGAAATCAATCCAAAACCACTCCTTTTAAGGACTGCAAGGTGAGTATGTAAATGCAATGGATTTATAATAAGTTGTACTGGCTCTGGCTGTGATAAAGTTAGAATAGAATAGTTTAGTTGGAACAGGCCTACAAAGGTGTCGGTCCCACCTTGCTGGGAAGCCTCTTCCAGTGTTTGACCAATCTTACAGTAAACAAATTCTTCTTAATGTAGAAAAGGTACAATTGTTTGATCTGTTGCTGAACAGTGTTTGCACAGTGTTCATGGCTTCTTTGTTTTTCGCTGTGCCCTTCTCCATCCAGAAGCAGGCCAGGGGTGGGCAGGTGTTTGAGAGGGAACATATATAGCCAAGATGGAACAGGTGACCCAAACTGGTCAAAGATATACCCTGTGGCATGTAATGTCATGCTTGTCATTAAAACTGAGGGGGAAAAATCAGAGGTTCAATGGTGACCATTGCTTGGAGACTTAATGGGTCTGTTGGTTGGAAGTCATGTGTGGTTGGTTATTGTTTTTTTTTTGTTGTTGTTGTTTCTCTTTTATATTTATATTTTCTTTTATATTTTTTTTCTTCACCTAGTAAACTGTCTTTGTCATGATCGACAATTTTTTTCTCACTTTTGCCATTTCAGTTTTTTCTGCCATCCTCGTTCAAAACAAACTGCATAGTGATAAAAAAAAAAAAGTGAAAGTTTCTTATGCATCAAGAGTATTTTACATATTACAAAATGTTCTTGAAGGTTGTTTGAGAACAGTAGTAATGGTAGATACATAGCAATATATGTACAAACATCTACTACTAAGAATGGCTTTTCATAGATTAATCCCCTGTTTTTTTTACTGGCTTTCAAATGGCTTGTTTAGTATTTTAGTTTGTGTGAAAGGTAAGCTGAGTGAATAATGGGTTAACATAATTCCCATTGTTGAATTTAGATGACCATTCAAACTGAATTCAGTTTGCAAATTTTTGTTTTTTAAATTACTCATTTTCACATGGCCTAGTTTTTGGTGGTGGATGAAGACGACTTGGTGATCCCACAGATGCCTACTACTACATTTTCTATAGAAAGCCAGTCTGGTAACTGCAGTCAGCAGTAAAACTGATGTTTAGTTTGCTGTTGACAGGTTCTAAAACAGAGACCAAGATTTGTTGCACTAAAGAAGCAACCATCTTACATTGGAGGACAGGAAAGTTTGGAGTTAAGAGATTATCAGTTAAATGGATTGAATTGGCTTGCTCATTCGTGGTGCAAGTAAGTATAGTTTGTTTGTAAATTCTAAGCATTCATAAAAACGTAAACATTATTCTTTTCTATATTTATGGAGGCTAGATGTCTTACTACAGTAAGCTGAAAGTAGAGTCCTGAGAGGACTGTTTTTGCTCAAAGAAATACTAAAGCTACTGGAGTTAATTACATGGTTGGTTTCAAAAAACAATTAAACTCTGCTGTTGGTACTCCCACTTTCTGTGTAGAAGTCATGTTTTTAAAAAGCAATTGGAAAAAAATAACTAAGACTACAAAACTGAAAGAATCAAAGCAAAATCTTATGAAATGCCAACGTTAGTGTTACACTTATAAGATAGACCCCTTAAGAATACTTCCAAGCTTTTTGTTAATTTTGTTAATTTAAGGAACTAGTATCTTCATAAACTTCTTCAAGATGTATAGTTACAAAATCTTGAAAACTTGTACAAGTAGTTTCTATACTCAAGATAATAATGTCTTCTTGTCCATTCCCTTCCTCTCTCTTCATCCCCCTCTTCCTCATTCTTTTTTGTTTGTGTGTTTTTGTTTTTTTTAGAGGGAATAGTTGTATTCTTGCAGATGAAATGGGTCTGGGTAAAACAATACAAACAATTTCTTTTCTGAACTACCTGTTTCATGAACATCAACTGTATGGGCCTTTCCTGCTGGTTGTGCCACTTTCTACTTTGACATCTTGGCAAAGAGAGATTCAAACTTGGGCTCCTCAGATGAATGCTGTAGTTTACTTAGGAGATATAACCAGCAGAAATATGGTGAGTATTTCCCTTCATCATTAGAAAAGCTTATTTGTAAACCACATTCGTTTCATATTCCTATCCTCCACTAATTTCCAATATTTTGGTTGGGAGTGAGCAAATAATTGCTGAAACACTTAAGATGCAAATTGAAAGGTCAGATTATGATTCTATATAAATGTGCATGAAAGATTTCCATCCGTCTTAATAATAAACAGGATTAAAAATGTAGTCTTGCACCTGAAAACAAATTGTCATCTGCCATGTAATTATTTATGCAGATAAAATAAAAATAGTATGTATGCAAGCCAACCACAATCTTAATTTATTTTCTGAAAAGTTCTTTTTTTTTTTTCCTTAAGCTGTCTTCTGAATGTTAGTAATCTTGTTTATTAAAGCAAAAAACGTTTCGTAGAAATTCTCTGCTGTTTATTCAGAGGCTAACAAAGTGGTTTGGAGTGCTTAGACAGCTTGGAAGTTCAGTCTTGTGGAAATTCAGTTCATGTGTTGTGCTTCTGTTTTGTGATCAGATTATTGAACATCTTTAAACATTTATATTGCTGTAGTGCTTATGTCTCATTGATTGGTACAATTTTTTTTCCTAGCTTACTGTTTACTTAATTGTTTTTGTAGATAAGAACTCATGAATGGATGCATCCACAGACCAAACGACTGAAGTTTAACATACTTCTGACAACATACGAAATTTTGCTGAAGGATAAGGTAATTTCACTAGCTTTCTCAGGGAGATGAAACCATTGCCCAGTGTAGAACTCTTGTTCGACTTGCACATTTGGGTTTTTAGTCATTAAATGGATGTAGAGTGTGATGGATTTTACTTTTGGACAGTGTATATATTTTAAGCACTTCTTGCCTTTCTGTATGTGTGATGAGGCTTTCAGCCTTCTTCCATTTCATCAAGCAGGTAATGCTTCTAGTTTGCTTGAGCTTCGCATTACTGTAATGATCTCCTCCCATCAGGAGCTATACTTTCCTTGTATCATCAAAGAGCTGAAAAAGAATCCAGCCCATTACACAAACATCTTTGAAACAAAACTTTGAAATCCAAAATGACTTTTCTTCATTATTATGCATACAGTAGGGTATTACTACTGTGTCCAGGACAGTAGTACACAGGGTTATCGTTAGTCCTTCTAAGAGTATATGAAAATTTTTATAGACAATGAGAAGAACATTTTGACTGGATTTGTTTGGGAAGAAGAGGTCTATAGCTTCTGTGGTTGGTAGTTTGTTGTTGTTCTTGTTGTTGTTTTTATTTTTTGTTTTGTTTTGTTTTTCTGTTATGAAAATTAATGTGGATCAGACTGTGCGCCCTTTTCTCATCTTCTAACTTGATTTATACTTTCTTGGGATGTTTGCATATGCTTTCTTTGAACCTGGCTAATATAAAAGCAATGATTAGCACTAAAGACATACAGCTGTCCGTATTTTATTAAAATAATAAAAAAAGAAAATGATGGTTATAAAACGTGAGAAATTGCATACTATGTTTACCTGTGTAATGTTCACCCGGTTGTCCATTTCTTTAAGTCTTTCCTTGGCGGTCTGAATTGGGCATTCATAGGGGTTGATGAAGCTCATCGTTTAAAAAATGACGACTCTCTTCTGTACAAGACTTTAATAGACTTTAAGTCTAACCATCGGCTTCTTATTACTGGAACTCCTCTGCAAAACTCCCTCAAAGAACTTTGGTCTTTGTTGCACTTCATCATGCCAGAAAAGTAAGGAAGAGTTTTGCATTGTTCTTGTAAACATTTTGTTAAGTTTCATAATATGAAATAGTGTAATGATTTGTAGACATGATGGTATAATAATGAAGGTAGACAATAATACTGTGAGATTGTTTAAATATTCTGTACAATGTAGATGTATGGTCCTGTTGCTGGTCCGGTTGCTGATTAACCCCAGTAGTAGTTGCTTCACCATTAGAGCAGTCCACAAGAATGATGGATTGAGGTGTACTGGTAAGAGCCCAGAAGAAAAAAGGCTTACTCTTAATGTAAGAGGAAAACTGTATAGCTTTACTATGGGGAAATAGGGTGAGATTAGGGATATCTTCTTGTCTTGTCTAACAGTACTAATTAGTGCTGTTAATGGAAGCAAGTTTTTACCAAGCTGCCTGATACCCTGTATTTCAGTCAGGTGGCTATTTTTCCCATTTATTTTAAATACAGTGAGCTTCCTGTATTGATCTCATTTTTTATTGACCTCTGTTTGTACCTAGATTAAATGAGATCTAGTGTTAAATGAGGGCTAGTGTAGAGCTCACATTCCTATCATATATGTTGTAAATGCCAAGCAATATTCCATTGTCTTGCAATCAAAGCCAATGTAATCTTTCATTTAGTAATTTATTTCTAAATATAATTTTGTAAAAGTGTTTGGGAATTTCCATTCTTCTATTTACATACAAAGTATTTGGAATTTCTCGAAAGACCAACATTCAGAAATTGGTTAAATTAAACAAAGGAGGGGGAAGAAATCAAATTGGAATGCTTATACTTTTTTTTTTTTAAATTTTGTTAGCATTCTTCTTAAATATTACTACTTTTTTATATTGTAGATTTTCCTCCTGGGAAGATTTTGAAGAGGAGCATGGCAAAGGAAGAGAGTATGGTTATGCAAGTCTTCACAAAGAGCTTGAACCGTTTTTGCTGAGAAGAGTTAAAAAAGATGTAGAAAAGTCTTTACCTGCAAAAGTTGAGCAAATTCTGAGGATGGAAATGAGTGCATTGCAGAAACAATATTACAAGTAACAATTTTCTTTAAATTTCATTGTTTTAATGATATGTCTACATGCAAATTACTGGTTTAATATTTTTCATAATGCAGTCTGAATTTAGGACAAAACAGTAAAAATCAAGCACCTTTTTAGGATTTCACAACAGTAATGTTCTGTGAAGCAGAGGTTTATTGGTCTTATCTGTTTATTTTGCTTCTGTTGTTTGGCATATTTGTATATTTTCACTAGGAGCTGCTTTTTTTTTTTTTTTTTTTTTTTTTTTTTAGTTTGTTTATATTTTGAGAGCTTTTCTTGCTTCCACAAATGGTTATTTACACCATGTCTTACATCATAGGTGGATTTTAACAAGGAATTATAAAGCCCTCAGTAAAGGTTCAAAAGGCAGTACCTCTGGCTTTCTGAACATTATGATGGAACTCAAAAAGTGTTGTAACCATTGCTACCTCATTAAACCACCAGATGATAATGAATTCTATAATAAACAGGAGGCCTTACAGGTAATGTCATTTTGTTTTTAATTCGGGGAATTTATTTTTGTAATGTGCGCACTGTAATTTTATAGTGTTCTGGCAATTTTTTAGTTCTTAATATTAGGAAAGAGCAAGATCTCTAAAAACATGTATCCTGGACTTTACTGGTAAGTGAATTGATTTTTGTTTTTTTATTGGAACTGAACACTAGACAGATCTCTACTAAATAAAATATCTTCGAATTTTTAATTGCACTCAGCACAAAAAAGATATAGTTTGAAACAGTCTATGCATCTTCACACAAAATGAATTTAAGACCTATTTTAAACCCAGGAAAAATAAAGCAGCTAAACAGATGAAAGCTAAACAGGTAAATGGAAACGCAGGTGACTGGCACGAGCAATCTGTATGAAAGCATGAAGCAATCTGCAGAATGTTTTTAAGCTTTTTGTATAACCAGATATGCCTGCAAACAACCAAACTGAAAGGAAATGAAAGTAATGGTCATTGAAATCTGTCTGATTTTTTTTGCTGTTGTTCTTGTTCCAGATGAAAATAATTATCATTACTACCAGAGATGGGCTGTAATGTTTGTTTTTAGTAAATGTTAATTAATATTTGTACCAAAACTGCTCAGAAGCACAACAACAGATAAAAAAAAATAAATAATTATCAATGATGCTATTTATATCAACATAATTTTTTCTACAGATTTTTTTTTTCTTCTGTAAGCTTCTGATAACTTAAACATTTTTCCCCAAAATATTAGTTTGTGCAGTGACAATCGTAATTACAAGATAGCTTGCAACATGAAACCTTTTTTAAAGCTAAAGGAAGTGTCATTTATAAATTGACACACTCTACATCTACCTCATACAAAATTAAATTCCTTATAACTGCTCGAACATTATTTCTATTAATTGCAGACTTTTAACAACTACTTCTTTGGTCCGCTTTAATAAGTTCTGTTAGCTCTTAATTATGAATGAACACATTCTCCAAAATTCTTTCTCAACCTAAAGAGGCCTAATGTTTAAAACGATAAATCCTGCATTTGCTTTCTGTTCCAGTTATTCCTAAAGGAACCAAGAAGTCTTGATAATGTAACCCACCTAAAGTCTGTTAGGCACCACAAATAACAGTCCTATCATGCATATTTTAAAGTATGTATATTATAAGGAGTGACAAATGTTTTTGTTTTTCTCCCACATCAGTAGACAGGAAGACAAACCTTAAAAGAATGTCTGACCACTTGCAGCACTTACTAGTATCGAGGTGAACTGTTTTTGTAATCCATATTTCTTCTTTTGATAGCATTTGATACGTAGCAGCGGGAAACTAATCCTTCTTGACAAGCTACTGATTCGTCTGAGAGAACGTGGCAACAGAGTTCTGATTTTCTCTCAGATGGTGAGGATGCTGGACATCCTAGCAGAGTACCTAAAGTATCGTCAGTTTCCCTTCCAGGTAACAAGCCTTAGTAGTCTTAATCCTGAATTTAAGAAAAATCTTTTCTTTTCTCGGAGTGTGACAGAGCAGTGGAGCAAGTTGTCTAGAGGTTGTGAAATCTCTTTTCTCCATGATAATTAAAAGAGAAGTGGACATGATCCTGGGCAACCTGCTCTAGTGGACCCTGTCTGAGCAGAGGTGTTAGACAAGATGTCCTTGCCAACCTCAGCCTCTCTGCCATTATCTGATCTTTACCACTTTGCTTAATAAAGGAGTGTCCTTGAATTAAGAAGATGACATGAAGCATTAACATTCCTTTTTTTCCTTCACATTACTGTTTTGGCTGTTGAGAATTCAAGTTGCTCTGATGAGAATATAGCATAAGAATTACTTTTAAACTGTAGTATTCAATCTCTTTAGAGACTTGATGGATCAATAAAAGGGGAATTGAGGAAACAAGCACTGGATCATTTTAACGCAGAAGGATCAGAGGTATGGTAATTTTTTTCCTGTTTTATATTTTCCCAAGAAATATGAGAAGTGTTCTGTAAAAATGACTGTTGAGAAAAATGAGAAATGCATCAAGTTTGAAAATCCAATGTTCATGGCTAGAGTGAAAGGTCTACTTTTTTAGATTTTAGCTTTAATGCAAAGCACAGAACTAAGTTGTGTGTCTTTGATGAACAGCGAAAAACTGATTTCTGAAGATTCTTTGTGTGACTTGTGAATTTATAAGGGTCTCTGCAGCTTTTTTTTTTTTAAAGCTTAGAGGATTTATAGCTTATATAACATTCCAAATACACAAGCCGTTCCATTTGATCAAGTTAAATCGTTCTCCTTTTTTGGGGGCACAGGGAGTAATTGTTTTTCTTGGTAATAGGATTGCATTTCTCAGTTGCTGCTGAGCTTCTGTTTCTGCTACAGTTGAAGAGGAAGGACTTAACTCCATGAAGTAAACTTAAGAAATATATTAAATACAGAAGTTAATTCTGTTTTAAATCCCTAGTGTAGACATCATTGCCTTTTTCTGCTTTGCAGTTATACTGTACATTTTTTGAGGAACCTAAACTTCACGTGGTATTTAACGGTGAAGGCAAACTTAATATTTGTGCAGCAACCAAATTATGTTCTTTGCTTTATCTTCTATTTCTTTCCTAAAAGTGTATAATGTTTCATACATTTTTGGCCATTAATGAGCAAAGATGTTAATGGAAATATTTTACATAATTCCCAGGACTCATTCCTAAGAGTCATGGTTTTCTGTTCTCTGTCACTATAGGAAAAATAATTACTATTTTACTTCCTCTTGAATTTCATATGTTGTTTTATTGCATGTCTCAAGCTTGTTTATAAATATATTAAACAGCAGTGACCCTTGAAGAATTCTGCCTCCTGTCTCGCAACTGGTCATATGTAGTCTCAGTATCTCTCCTAGTATGCCATGGCTGCTTAGGTTTCTTAAGTGGGTAGGTGAAGGAAGACTTTGGTCCAGTCTTCTGCTTGTCTGGTGTTTTGGTTGGTATCTAGTATGCTACAGCCTTTAAACCACAAAGGAATGAGCATCAATGTCTATTGAAAATAGTTATGAATGTTAGCTTTATACATAAAGAAACTTTCCCTAGAGAACGATTACAGAATTGACATGGAATGCATAAATAAGTGTCATAGTGGTTCATTTAAGGATATCAGAACTGCTAAATATAAAACGGTTACATTTTATATTTTCAGGACTTTTGCTTTTTACTGTCTACCAGAGCTGGAGGATTAGGTATAAACTTGGCATCTGCTGACACTGTAGTTATATTTGATTCTGACTGGAATCCACAGAATGATCTGCAAGCACAAGCTAGAGCTCATAGGATTGGGCAGAAGAAACAGGTACATTCAGCTGTAACCTCCAAACCTGAGGGACAGCTCTCTAGAGGAGCTGTCAACTGACTGGGCCATTGCAGTATTCGTGTATTTTGAGAATAATTAGTACTTGGCTGGATGTGTTAAAAATGTTAATAATGCTCTATTTATATTTATATTTTTTTACTTTAAAATCTTCTTAAAACACAGTATGGCAGCTGTGGTATTATGGATGGGGAGGGAGAAGAGTTGCGGGCTTGTCTGTCCCATCTTTGTTGGCATCATGTCATTCTGGAAAATAACTCCATCAGCCACATTCCCCTTAAGTATTTTGTAGTTCTCTTTGGGTTTCTTTATCATTTGGGGTAATAATCAGAAATAGAAGAGTTTTGTTTGTGGCTAATCACTGAAGCTTAAAAAAGACATGTCTTAAGAATTTATTTCTCTATTTGTAAACTGCTTATGTAAGACCATAGTAAGAAATTTGAACTAGTATTTACTAAAATAAATAAAAATCAGATAATGTGCAGACAAGACTGACATTTCTTCTTGTTGTTGCTCACTTATTTAAAATATAGGTTAATATTTATCGTCTAGTCACAAAAGGGTCAGTAGAAGAAGATATTCTTGAAAGAGCCAAGAAGAAGATGGTTCTAGATCATCTAGTAATTCAGAGAATGGACACTACAGGAAAAACTGTACTACATACAGGTTCTACTCCTTCAAGGTATATTTTTATTATCTTATATGCCAATTTGTATTTAATTATATTTGGCAGGTAAGTAAAATCGCCAGTAATTTCATTTTGTTAATGAAAGGCAAACCAAAGGTAAATAAATAAAAACTGCAAAGTGTTTTTGTCTGTGTAGATTTTTGTTTCCATATCAAATATAGCTTTTACTTGACAGTAAAAAGAAATCTTAACTGGCTAGTGGTTATAGAGAATTCTTTCAGTCTACTAAAATAAAATGTTTTTCCTGAAACATCCTGTATTTCAGCTCAACACCTTTTAATAAAGAAGAATTATCAGCAATTTTAAAGTTTGGTGCAGAGGAACTTTTTAAAGAACCTGAAGGGGAAGAACAGGAACCCCAGGTAAGTAATGTTTCTAGACTTGAAATATAAAACAACCCAAAGTATGTATGAATTATTTCATTATAAAGGCAAATTCAATCTTTTTCAGGAAATGGATATAGATGAAATCTTGAAGAGAGCTGAAACTCGGGAAAATGAGCCAGGTCCATTAACTGTAGGAGATGAGTTGCTTTCACAGTTCAAGGTATTGCTCTGTCGTCTCCCTCCTGTCATAATTACTTTCCCTTATTAAAAACTTCTATTTTTTCTTTTATGTACTTATCTCCTTCATTCTTACAAAAGAGATGCCACAATAAGTTAATTGTCTCTTTCTAATAATTTTCTTTTCACTATACCCTCAGTACAAACTTTAAAAAATATTTATAATGTATTTTATGAATAAAATAAGACATTTATGAACATGTTCATGAGGAGAGGTTTGGGTACTGTTTGGGTACTAAAGGCATGAATGCCTTTAATGTTAAGCACTTGTGGTACTTCTGAACACAAAACATAATGTCTGGATTTCTTAATTGATTACTTTTAGAAATTGTTTTCAGCACTGAAGTAAACTTGAATTACAGAAACTTTAAGTGTTACCAGCTAGACATATTATCATGTGGCTGATTTTTTTTTTTTATTATTTAAAATATATGGTGTGATAAGTGTTTAGATCAGTAGGCTATTAAATCACTATTCTGCTGATGGTTCATGTACAATCTTTTTTGATTCCTACGATGTACTGTTTGGATAGTTTTATATTACTACAGTCTCAAATGAACTGATGCATTCAAATGTCATTAGACTTATTCTGAAGGAAGTTAACTGTCATACAGCTACTGTGGAGTGTGTTTCATTATGCTCTACATTAGTCAACTTCTAAAAGAAGAAGAATTTTCATTTTTTCTGAGCCCATATTGCATGTAGTACATCTGTATCATAAATGAGCAAAAATATCTTCATTAGAGACAGTGTTTCTTGAAACATATGTATAGATTTTATGTGTATTATTAAGCAGTAATAAATACAAATGCATGAAGAATATAGATGCATAAAATATGTCATCAAGAACTTAGGTTTCCTAAAATATCTTTTGCTAAGTTTTGTTTAAATTAAGTCATTTATTTAAGTGATGAAAATACATACGTTCTGATGTATAAGGTGGCCAACTTTTCCAATATGGATGAAGACGATATTGAGTTGGAGCCAGAAAGAAACTCAAGAAACTGGGAAGAAATAATCCCAGAAGTCCAGAGGCGAAGAATAGAAGAGGAGGAAAGACAAAAAGAACTTGAAGAAATATATATGCTCCCAAGGATGAGAAACTGTGCAAAACAGGTACCTCTGGGTTTTAACTGACTTATATTTTTGTTTTTCTATTTTTTTTCTTTTTTTTTTTTTTTTTTTCCTTCTCTGAATTCATATTTTTGACAGGCTAGGTAAAAGTTTATTTTGTTTGTATTAAGAATGTAGTTTTGAACTGCTTATTCTGAAATTCCAGATCAGCTTTAATGGAAGTGAAGGAAGACGCAGTAGGAGCAGAAGATACTCTGGATCTGATAGTGACTCTATCACAGAAAGAAAACGTCCAAAAAAGCGTGGAAGACCACGAACTATTCCTCGAGAAAATATTAAAGGATTTAGTGATGCAGAGATCAGGCGGTAAGATACGGGGTGAAGTGCATGTTTAAAGGGATAAAACAGTTATGTTTTTTTTTTTTTTTAAATAATTATAGAGTTCAAAAAATACTAAAGACGGTCTATTTGTGTGAAATTATTTGAAAATTTTCTTTCTATTTAGTGTTTTACCTTGAAAAGGTACAAAAGCAGTTTTTGTACTTTCTCGTGTTGACATAGTTGAACTGTTTGCCAGCATTTGAACCCATTTGGTAAGGGATAGAATTAGCTTGGAAAATGATTCTTGACTGTTTTTCACTTGATTATCATTACTCTAAATTCCTGCATCCCCTGAGAACAGTGATTTCAAAAAAGATTTGATAAGTGCGTGAACTTATTTTTTTAACATACGAAAAATAATTTACTTCCCATGATTCTATGTGAAGGTTGCAGAAAGAACAGCTTTCTGGTGAATACCAGCTTTTTGGTGATAACTACAAAAAAGTTGATTGGGTTTTTGTTTTGTTGTAAGCTTCTTGAAACTGTAATTGAATTAATTTCATAATTTTGCCTTTTTAAGCTAAAATATACAAAATCTGGTGCTGAAGTATTTTTGGCAGGAAGAAGAATTGCCTTTACTTTGACTTCGTGGCTTTGTGAAATGCTACTCTGCTTCTGAAATTTAGGTGTTCACATTTCTCTAAAATATTTAGATCTTTCGAAATACTTTTTATTACAATAATAATCCTTTAATAATCCTTTAATAATCCTTAATAATCCTTTAAATATTATTGTTGCCTTTCTGTTTCATCTAACAAAGTGGATTGCATATTCTTTCAAGTGTATTCAAATGCTTGTGCTAGCAACCTGAATCTTTGATTGTTCTGGAAATTTATTTTTTTCCTTTATTTTTATTTCATTCCCTCCTTATCTTGCTGCTTCTAATTTCTTTCCATCAGTTATTTATCCCCAAAACATTAACATTCCTTTATCTTCTGTGTTATGTTTTCTGAAATCTTAAAATCACCTGTATTGATTTTCAGATTGCTCCTTATGTTACGCTCAGACATAACATAATGTCTGAATTCTCTATTTACAACAAATTCACATTTTATTTTTGATTAAACACATCTAGTTGCTGTATTTTGTCATGTGAAAGTAAAAGAAGTTTGTTTTTTTTTAATTAAAAAAATATTGTACCTTCTGTCATTTTATTTATATCTGTTCATAAACCAAATATAACTATGACTCTGTGCAGGTTATCGTGATATACATCAAGCTGTGGGTTTTAAAATATTAATAGGATTTCAATGCAATTCTTTATGGACAATTAAAAAGTAATGTAGTTAGTTAAGCATACATTTAAACTGCAAAATTATTTTCTGTTATTAGGTTTATCAAGAGTTACAAGAAATTTGGTGGTCCTCTTGAAAGGTAAACTTATAATTGTGTAGCAACTTTATACCTTGTTTTCATAAAAATTAGAACAATATACTAAGAAACCTTAGACTTAGAGAGAAAATAATATGCTTGGTCTTTTAACTTGACTAACGTGTCTCTGGGATAGTATTTCAGTTTTGCTGGACTGCTTGTTTTTTTTTCTTTATATTTTACCTATTGTCTTGTTTAATCTGCATTGGTGATAGGCATGCTGTTGTCTTGTTTGATAGCTTGTTGAAAGACCATCAGTTTATCCACTCTGGCTGTTATCCAATGTTCAAGTTACTTTTGCCACTTCATTTTTAAGATATGGAATAAGGCAAAAAGCTTAAGAAAAGCTTGGCATCCTTATTTTCCTTGAGAATATTTATATTCGATATGATTGTGTCATAAGTAATGGTTCCTATTCATTTTTTTATTTTATTTTTTTAAATATTACTGCATTCTACCTCAAAACTGTAGAGTTAGGACCCTATAAAGTAATTGTTATATTGTCTTCTGATATCTGAATCACTTTTATTTTTTCCTTTTTGTAACTATTATATTCTTTTATTTAATTGTTTTTAACTGCATGGGTAACAAGTGCAGGTGACTGATAACTTAGATGATCATTTTTCTAGTTTCAAAATCTGAAGGAGGCATATGCAATTGCTAAACTTGCAGAGCAATAAAAATGTGTTTTTTCTTTTTTAATTATTTTTTTATTACAGGTTAGATGCTGTAGCTAGGGATGCTGAGCTGGTCGATAAATCTGAAACAGACCTTAGACGTTTGGGAGAGCTTGTGCATAATGGATGCATTAAAGCTTTAAAGGACAATTCATGTGGACAAGAAAGAGCAGGTACAGTGTGTTTGGAGGTGTCTGTGTGTGTGAGGGGGTATAAAAAGTGTTAAGAAGTCTGAAGTATTCTTGCAGTCTGATCATAATAGGAAACAATTCTTAGGGGAAAAAACAAATGTTATCATTCTGGGCGATTTTGAAAAAGGGTTATACTAAGACAACAACTTCTTTCCTTTATTTTTTTTTTTAATGGTCACTGCAGAGTGCAGTTTGTTTTTGCATTACTGTGAAATTTAGAAATGTTCTGTTACTATCTGAAAGACCTTGAGATTTTGGAGCTTAATTAGACTATTTTGTTAAGACAAAGTCATATAGTATAGCTATAGCAGTGAACTTGCTTGTTTTCTTTTTTCTTTTTCTTTTTTTTTTTTTTTTTTTATAAGATACATGTAACAGCTAACATTTTAATATTTCCATCATTTATTTTAAGGAGGTAGACTTGGGAAAGTTAAAGGCCCAACATTTAGAATCTCAGGAGTGCAGGTGAATGCAAAGCTAGTCATCTCTCATGAAGAAGAGTTGGCACCATTGCACAAATCCATTCCTTCGGATCCAGAAGAAAGGAAAAGGTATTTTTTTTTTTTTTTCCTAAAGGAAGTTATAATTTAGAAAACGGTTCAGGCTTTATTTGCTTTATTCAGAAAACCCAGACTCAAAGGACACTGTCACAGCCTTGTCCCTCCATTCTCTATAAGGACTGGCAGCAGCAAACTGCTTCAAATTTGTTTTTCATTATTTCTTCCTCCTTCAGGGAAGGAAGAGGTCAGTATCAGCTTTGGCTTCTGAACTGTACTCACTGTGGACTGTGTTCAGTTACTCATAGTACTACATCCAGACTAAAGGTCAGGCTTGCTGAGTTGTTCTGTGTGTCATATCTGCTTGAGAGAAAGCAGTATATGTCAAACTGCAATAGATGGTAACTGTTGGTGGTAGTTACCACCCTCTGAACTTCTTTTCCTTGTGCATCACAATCTTTACATGATCCGCATATTCAGTTAGGAGTTTCATTTGGATGATGTTTTATACAGAAGTATAAAACAAGAGAACTTCACAACTAGCCAACCCTGTGACACCACCAAGGGCCACAGACAGGTATCCTTTGTCTATCATGATCGATGTAATCTTGATCAGCTTTAAAACATATTTCAGTGTTGATTTCAACAAATATTTTCTGGAAATGTTAAGAATGTATAGTGGTAGATACTTGGATTACTTTCCTAAACATAACATCATCATAGTGATGTAACTAGATGTGTTTTTTCATTCTTAGTATGTCAGCCTTCTCTTTCCTAAGCTTCAGAAATAATTTGTCATTGTAATTTATTTCTGTTAGATATGTAATCCCATGCCACACCAAGGCTGCTCATTTTGATATAGACTGGGGTAAAGAAGATGATTCCAATCTGTTAGTAGGCATCTATGAATATGGTTATGGCAGCTGGGAAATGATAAAAATGGATCCTGATCTCAGTTTGACACAGAAGGTATGTCATCTAAAATGTTTTATCAAGAACTTTTTTTGTTTCAATAATAATGCTAGTGACAGTTACTGAAAGAGCATATGTATCATAAGTGAAATTGCATAGGTTTTACATACCTATAGTACTTCCACGTATCTATCCTTTGTGTAGCGTGTCATTAGATCTCTGGAGTCTTTGGTATTCAACTGAAGTCTGCCTTCTTATGATCAGTTATGCTTCCCTATTTCTGTGGGCCTCAGTCATTTGAATTCTTTCTTTTCTATCTTTTTTGCTATTTTAGATGTTTGAGATGGGTTTGTTTTGTTTTTGAGTTTTTTGAAGGGAGTTTGTTGTAGGCATTTGTCTTGGTTTCTCCATCACCACTTAATCCCAAGGTTCTTCAGGTGGTGGACAATCATGACATGAAAATAGTCTGGTCAGACTGAAGTACTGCAAGAGCTGATTAGCAATAGTGAGCAACACATTTAGGAAAAAGCTAGGACGAGGCAAACTTCGTGACAGTGTGAACAACCTGTAGCTTTGGGATTTAAGGAGGCTGGGTTTTGTCCAAATTTGTTTAGTAATGATCTATATGTCTTCAATTCATTTTCTTTTTTATCAGACCACCCATTTTTGTTTCTGGCATCTGCAATATACTGTAATAATGAGTTCTTCATTTAGTTCTTTTGCATGAGGCAGAATTGGGAGTTCTGTGAATGACTGATAGGGTAGCCCAGAATTTCTTAGATGAACTATCAGAATCGGAACAGAAATCTGATTCTAGTTTGTTCTAAATTTTGTGAGGCAATTTCCAAGATTTAGCATTTGCTGTTTTTAGGGAAATTAAAACAATAAATTTTCCATTGTTTACAAGCATGCTGTTATATTTGCTAGATACAGTTGAAGTGGAAGGACCCACCTTTTTTTTTTTTTTTTTTGAAACTTTTTCGCTTCTGAGTGCTCTAGGCTAATACCTTTGAAATCTGATAATGCGTACTCATAGTTCATACTACCAACATTTTCCTCAGATTTTACCTGATGATCCAGATAAGAAACCCCAGGCAAAGCAGTTACAGACCCGTGCAGACTACCTCATAAAATTACTGAATAAAGACCTTGCAAGAAAGGAAGCACAAAGGCTTGCTGGTGCAGTAAGTAAAATTTGGCATTCAGTAGCAAGATAAAATAATATCCATTTGGTGTTAGATCCTTTTCCTTTTTTCGTTCTCCTTTTTTATTTTGTGGAATATTGGTAATCGTACTACATGAGATGAACTTAACAAATGAATCACAAATATCACATCGTATTAATCTTTCCTATTTAGTATTCTCTACTGTTGAACTGTACTCCCTCCGGTCCTGAGAACAGTGGTGGTCATTACTGTCAATAAATAAAATGAAATCCCTATTTCATATAAAACCAAAACTTTTTCCTGCAACTCTGGTGAGGAGATGCTTGCCAGTTGCTGTATTAAAGGTACTAATTTGCGTTCAGGGCAATTCAAAGAGGAGGAAAACAAGAACTAAGAAGAATAAGATAAAGGCTTCAAAAATAAAAGAAGAAGTAAAAAGTGATTCATCACCACAGCCCTCAGAAAAATCTGATGAAGATGATGAGGAGGAGGATAACAAGGTAAATATCTTTCATATGGTGAAGGTGACTGCTAGAAATTTCCATTTTGTATTCTGCTTGACCTAGTAAAATTGAAGCAACTGAATGGTGTCTTCTTCCTGTGGCTGCTACTGTTAATATTCCATTAGCACAATTGCATGGACTATCTATTGTGATTTGGTGCTAACCTAGGAGCTGAGGAATTACAAGTAGTTTTCCAAATTTTATTATTAAATAATGTTGTAGTCTAATTAAAAGTGTCATTGATCAATTTCAATGTTATTTAAAGACTTCAGCATTGTATCTATTAGAAATGTAAACAGTGTTGCTACAGTAGTAGCAACTGGTTCTTAAGGTATTTTTTAGTTCAGGACCAGCAGAAAAAAAAAGTCAAACCCAATTAGAAGGAGCAGCATGAATAAATGATGTTTCAAGATGTGCAAGTGAAAGTTTCTGCATATGTCATGACTTTAATTATGTAAAAAGACTACTTAGCCTCATTATGTTGTGTTACTTCAGAAGTACTCTGTTAGGCCTCTGCTTTTGTTGGATCTATTTCTTGTATCTATTACACAGCAGAAACCACTAGAGAGAACAACATAATATTTAGGGTTGTGTCATACATAATTTTATAATTTTGAAATAGTTTAAATAAGTAATTGCAAATCTGTAAATATCATTAAAATTATTCCTACTTGGTTTAACATAAACCAAATTATGTAAGTGTCTTTTGTAACCATTTAAAACTATTTCAGGCCATTGTAATTGTCAACTTTTTCTGTAAAGATAAAACACTAATTGAAATATATAGTTGAAATAGATTAAGTCTGAGAAGAACTATGATGCAGTTTACAGAAAAGTTTAAAAAAAAAAAGTTTTAACTGAAGCCTTTCTGTATGTTATTCAGGTTGTTTTACAAAGTATAAATATTAATTCGTACCAACAAATGAATAAATAACAAAAAAATAACCTTTCTTTGTAGACTGGCTTGTTTTGTAGATACGATAACTTGAATGATAATTGTTCAGAATGTAAGACCAAGAAGTGTTTTCACAGTTCCCAGTAAATTGATAATTGGCAACTGAATGATAAAACAACATAAATTCAGACTACTTAAAAAAATTAATAAAAAAGTGTCAGACTTCATTCAAAATAGAAGACACTGCCAGTCTGTTGATTGACTGTTCTGTTTGGGAGAGTGCCTAAAATGCTTTTGTGTACATGTGTTTAGTAATGGTTATGCATTACTTGAATTCTTTTGGTCAGAGACAAATAATTTCACTTCTGAAGAAAAAAAAAAAAAAAGACTAGATCCCAAAGTAAGCTTTAAACACCCAAATGATTGGCTCTAACTATATAACTGCCAGAGTGCTAATAACTTGATGCCTAATCTAAGTAATGAGTTGTAATTCATGTACTAGGTTTCTTTACATCTGTTTTTTTGCAAATTGTCCAGGATTATCTTTTAAATTGATTAAAAGATTATGATGATTCTTGCACTTGTGCAATATTACTTTTGTTACTTAATAGTATTCTTCTGTCTGAAAGGATATGAGTTTCCATCTCTGACCTCATTAACCAATATTACAAACACTTGATGTATTTTTCATCATCAAATAATTAAATAGGTTTCTATTAGTTCGTAAGTAAGGCTTTTTATTTGAGCATAGTAAAAAGAACAGCTCCAAAAGAATGGAAGATAGGACTCTGCTTCTCCTGTGAACGTTTAATGTGGGATCAGTAAAAAGTTACTGAGACAAAGCTAACTAGAGCAGAGGTCTTCTAACATTTATCACCTGAGTGTCCTGAACAATCAGCTCAGTTTTCAAGACGTACTTCCTTAGTGTCTTTAGTGCTTTAGAGCTTTTTACAGGGGCAGACTTCTTTTGGCATACAAAAATTGAAGTGACTTAATTTTTCACTCCCTTCTTCCACCCACTTGCCAAATCAGTACTTGTTTTGTGTCACATCAAGGAAATGAGTAAATAGCCCTCATTTTTCTTCACAACTATATCTATTTCTATTTGATAGATGTTAAATCTATGTAAAAAAAAAAAAAAAGAAAAAAAGAAATGCACAGATAAAAAATATGTTTTAATCTGATGGTTGCAAAACTTGTATAGCTAGAAACACAGTTTGATGTGACATATATGCTTGCATATTGCAGGATGAGATTGTTTCAGTGAAACATCTACATAAAAAAATAAAAGCAGAAAAAGAAAATGAAGAAAAGCCTGAGCCAGATATTGGTATAAAGAAGGAAGCTGAAGAAAAAAGAGAGACAAAAGAAAAGGAAAATAAGAGGGATTTGAAAAGGGAGAAAAAAGAAAAAGAGGATAAGAAAGAATTAAAAGAAAAAGATATTAAAGAAAAGAGAGAAAACAAAGTAAAAGAATCCACACAGAAAGAAAAAGAAGTAAAGGAAGAGAAGGTAACTAGGTTTATTTATCTTATACAGCATCAGAAAAGGCCACTAGGTTTTTGTGAATGATTTTGAGTTAAAAAGGTATTTTGGATCTGATCAGTTGTCATTTCATTGAAATCTTTTTACATCATTTGAAGTTATATTTTTACCACTTGCAACCATGGAGACAGGCATATGAAATGGGGAATTACTTCCTTAATTATATGTATCTTCATTGGATTGTGAGTATGCGTGGGTGCAAGAAAAGAAACTTACTCCTTTTCCATTCTCCTTTTCCATCCCACAGAGAAAGTAAAATATACCATCTTAGTTTTTCTTCCTGTTATTGAAGAGTATGCAAGAGTTATGGTTATTGTCATGCATTACAGGATAATTTCAGACCCAAAATATACTCAAACATTTTCATATTTTGTTCTTAGGTAAATGAAATCAAATCAGAAAATAAAGAAAAAAATAAAAAAATTCCATTGTTGGATACTCCAGTTCACATTACTGCAACGAGTGAACCAGTTCCTATATCAGAAGAATCTGAAGAACTAGATCAGAAGACGTTTAGTGTGGTAAGTCCCTTTTTGATAACCTGATTTACAAGTTTACACTTGATATTCTAAAAAATGGAAGTTTCTGATTCTTTATTCATTATTAGACATAGTACCAGACAATCTCTTGCTAGTAAAGTCTTAGATCAATGGATGATATTGATACTATACTGAAGTTATTTTTGTCTTCAGGCCAGAAGTTTTATTCTGTTGTTTGTTGCAGGTATGCAGTATAGTAAGAAAACTTACCTAGCAGTCTGTATACTGAATAGATTTTAAATATACTCTTTAAAGATCTATCCTCAACAAAAAGTTATGTATACTGCTTCTTCAAGAGCAGAATACATAATGCAGTTGATGGAGTCTCTGGCTTCACTTTATCATAAATGCTTTTACTCTTAGTAAGATAAAAAGAGAAATTAAGTTTCAGCACTTCCCTCCTGCAGTATCACAGACATAAATTATTAGATACAGGAATGAACAAATTCTAAAGCCTTTAGAAATACCTGGCCAGAGTAATCTCGTTGACACCAAAAGAATTTCATTTAAATTACTACTTGTCTAAAAACAGAATCAATATTAGAGAAAAAAAAAGAGTATGTAGACGCAAGATATGTAGAGTTGTATAGGTCAACTGCAGCCTTTGGAAAGGTACCAATGAGTTCTTTTTAGCAATCGTAAGCTCTTCTATGTGTTTTATCAGACAGATTTCAACGATTATCTGTTTCTGCTGGTCAGGTTTAGTGGATTTATTGTGGTGCTGGCTGTGACATGCAAATTAGATTCTCATGAGTATGTCCTTGACTCGTCTTTGTATATTTTTAAACTAAATATTCCAAGTGACTTACCTGTGATTCCCAAGATGAGCCTCAAGTGATTCAGGTGGATGTGTGGATAGCTTTGTGACAGGAAATCATTTGATTTCTCTGTACACTTAGATTTTTCCGATCACTTCTAGGTTTAAGCAGTGATCTCTGCAAGGTATCTAATTTAAGCTGTGGCTAAATCAATATGTATTGCAGCTGATTAATTGCTTAGTGTTATGAACTAGCAATGGAACTCTCTTCCTTGAACTCTTCAGGAATGGGGCATCATGACTTCTCTGTTCTCAAGGAACAGCTTCTTTGATTTTTCTCCACAGATGTTGACACATTGATTGTGGTATTCTTCAGTGTGTTCCTCTCACCCTGTGAGCAAGGTCTTGTGTTTTGTTTTGCTTGTAACAATGCTGTCTTGCCTGTATAGATATCACAGTAATGGGTGGGGTCATGTTCTAATTTTTTTAAAATTTATATATAAACATATATATAAATATGTTTCCTGCGTTTTACAGTGCAAAGAAAGAATGAGGCCTGTCAAAGCAGCATTGAAACAGTTGGATAGACCAGAGAAGGGTCTTTCTGAAAGGGAGCAGCTGGAACATACTAGACAGTGTCTAATCAAAATTGGGGATCATATTACTGAATGCCTAAAGGAGTACACAAATCCAGAACAAATTAAACAGTGGAGGAAGTAAGTTTTTCTGCATGATTTTTTGTTTTGGAAAAGGAAAATATTTAATTGCTAGTATTAAGGATAATAGTTTTCGGTTATTTCTCTTGTTTCTTACCCTCTTTTTCTTGTATTTTTCTGCTGTCTTAAGTAAGTGTTATACAAGATGATTATAAATGGTTCTGGCTTTTAATAGATTGACTTCTTCATACTGTATAGCAATGCACTTTATCCAGTAGGTGGCGTAATCTCACTTCTTACAACCTAAAGTAAACACTAGATAACTTTTATGTAGTGTTAAATATTTATTGGGAAAGAGTTCTTATCTTTAAGGATCCGTTTCTTCAGCTTTGAGGATTTTTTTAATTCATGCTAAAAACAGGAAATTCAGACGTGTGTGCTGAACTTTGATTTTTGTTTGTAGAATATTTATTTTTTTTAAATATACTCAAATAATATATGACACAATAAAATTATTTATAACATACTTAGATGTGTTTTAAAACAAAGAGTTCTTAAATGTCTTTACCCATCATTATATTACACTTAAAAGTAACTGAAATTGCATTAAGAATTTATCAGAATGTGCAGTTAAGTCTTGAAAATACATCCTACAGCTTGGGCTGAGAATATATCCTACACTTCCGTATGCAAGTCAGTTAAGCATTATAATTTCCTTACAGACTGTTGCTACTGTAGAATGCTTCAGCTGTTTTTACTTGCTTTACTTGAAAATTTTAAAGATGGTCTGAAATATAAAAATAAGACCCGTCTAACACATAATGTAACGTAATTTTTTTTTTTTTTAAGTGGAAATGCATAACAGAGCTAGTATTCACAATAATACTGCAGTACCATTTGGTTAAATGTTGAAATAAGATAAAATGAGACTTAAGTAGTCGGAGTGAAGGATCAGACTGATGCTTCCTGAGCCTGAAAAATTCAAATGTTTCTAGATTGTAGTATTTGGTAGTCTTGATAGAATTTTAGACTTCAGTTTAGTTATCTGTAATCTTAGAAACAAACATTTTCTTTCAGGTTTTGGCGTCTATACTTGACCTAGTGTTGTTCTTTGCTCCTGCATAGGACAGATTAGGCTTGACGCTGCAACCATGTCACTTCTGTCATTTTTTCAGATTGATTTGTTTTCAAATCTTTGACCAGGATTTGGAATTGTGGATGAATTCTCTGACATTTCCAGGAAATAAGTCTTGTTAGTCAAATGCCTTCCCCTGCAGGAAACTTCAATTTTGGAAGAAGTTTTACTTACTGTACCTTACTTGCATTTTTAGTTACTGAGTAGCGAATATTGAAAATTTCTGTTAGAATTCTAACAATCTTTCAAAAGGCATGCATAAACTGAAAGCAACATTTCTAACCATTTCCACAAATCATTGCATTAATGAAATTGATAATAATTGTACTGTTCATGCACTTCAAACTCTAAAGTAATGATGATAAATAATGCAAAGTGTCAAATTGTCACAGGAGTTAATTTGTCAGATGTTTGATGTACAGCTAAATAATATTTGCTGTGCAGCTAGGCACTACTCTGTGTAACAGATTTTAGTGTTTCTTTTTACTGAGGTTAATGAATTAATTTCAGTTAAATCTATGTTGTTTTGTGTCATACAAAAAATATATATATATGAATATATATATATGTAAGAACTACAACATCTCTTTTCTTCTTCCTCAGAAATTTGTGGATTTTTGTCTCTAAGTTTACAGAATTTGATGCCAGAAAGTTGCACAAACTGTATAAGCATGCAATCAAAAAGCGCCAAGAGTCTCAGGTAATTTAAGACCCTCTCTAAATATAAAAATGTTCAAGTGTTATAACTCATTTAGATTTAAAGGATTATCAGAAACACAGCAAGGCACACACACTTTAAATAAGTATTTGCTTTGTGTTTGTAGTAGTCTCCTTTGATAGGCACTTAGCCATGTTGAACCTCATTGAGTGGCTAAGTGCACTTTGGTCAGAAAAACCACGTGCAATGCTACAGGGTTGGGGCAGAGTGGCAGGAAAGCTGTGCAGAGGACAAGTATCTGGGGGTGTTGGTTGATGCTTGCCTGAGCATGAGCCAGCAGTGTGCCCAGGTGGCCAAGAAGGCCAACGGCATCCTGGCTTGTATCAGAAATAGTGTAGCCAGCAGGACCAGAGAGATGATCGTGCCCCTGTACTCAGCTCTGATGAGGCCACACCTTGAGTACTGTGTTCAGCCTTGGGCCCCTCGCTACAAGAAGAACATTGAGACCCCGAAGCGTGTCCAGAGAAGGACTACAAAGCTGGTGAAGGGCCTGGAGCACAAGTCCTATGAGGAGCGGCTGAGGGAACTGTGGTTGTCTAGCCTGGATAAGAGGAGGCTCAGGGGAGCTACCTGCAAGGAAGGTGTGGGGAGCTATTGGTCAGTCCCTTCTTGCAGGTAACTAGCGATAGAACTAGAGGGAATAGCCCCAAGTTGCGCCAGTGGAGTTTTAGGTTGGAAATTAGGAGACATTTCTTTTCAGAAAGAATAGTCAGTCATTGGAACAGGTTGCCCAGGGAAGTGCTGGAGTCATTGTCTCTGGGGATGTTTAAGGAAAGGTTGGACATGGTGCTTATGGACATGGTTTAGTGGGTGATATTGGTAGTATGGGGGTGGTTAGACTAGATGATCTTGGAGGTTTTTTCCAACCCTAATGATTCTATGATATTTTTCTAAAGTATTCGGATAAACTGAGATTTATCAGTAAGTTCATGTACTTGTCTCTTTTAGCAACACAATGACCAGAATATTAGCAGCAATGTGAACACACATGTAATCAGAAATCCAGGTAAGAAATCTTAAATGTAATCTTGTGCTAGATATCTTATTTTTTTAGTATATTTCATTTCACATACCCTTATCTATCACCTAGATCTCTGTCCTATACTGTATAATATGGTAGAGATGGGCACACTAGTATAAATAAAGTAGTTTGAAGAAATTCAGCAGAGCACAGACTGAGCCTGGTAGGTAGCCTGGTGGGTTGAGCAGCAAGTTAGTTGAACATCCTTTAAAAATAACTAATTGGAAACCTACATTTTGTATTTTATTTTGAGGAGGTAGAGAAGTCTACTCAAACCTTTAAACTTCATAGAAATTCTTTGCCCATTTGTAAGCCATTGTAGAGTCAAAAAAAAAAAAAAGCCTTAGAGGAGAAAAATAAAATAAAATAAAAAAACAGCATTATTGTCAAAAATAAAATATATCCCATATAACTAATTGCAAACTGTGACTTCAATTGTGACTTCAAGATACCATTTCCTATATTCCCACACCTGCATTCTTGTAATACTTTTATGTAATATTTTGGTTATATTATCATGTGTTTAAAATCAATGTAACATTTTTAGAACAGTATAGGAATACTAGTAATGCTTGTAATGCTATAGTAATAATAATTGCTATTAGTAAATTGCTAAAAGTAAAATACTATGGTAATGCTACTAGTTCATACATTTAAAATACTGTCTTGTTGCTGGGGGCCTTTCCTACTTAGAGAAGAAGTTGCAGCCATTCTGTCTACAGTTGCTCTACCAAAGACATTTCTACTCACTCCTTACTTGGACCGCATTTAGCCTGTCCATTCAGTTTGTAAGGTTGAGAAGCTCAGTTTCTGAGCCCTACATATTACTTTTCTAGATTGCTTCCCTCTTACATCATCCACAGTAGTGCGTTTGTCTTTGAGCTACTAAGATCATATTTCTACCAAATTATAATGTTGTCGTATTCTTTTGAATCTGATAAGTAGAAGTGCTGTTTGAATTAGGTGAAGAAGAGAATTTATAGTGTATGAGACTTCCTCATAACCTTTGATTTATTAAACAGATGTAGAAAGACTGAAAGAGACTACAAATCATGATGACAGTAGCAGAGACAGTTACTCTTCTGAAAGACATCTGTCACAGTACCATGATCATCACAAAGACAGGCATCAGGGAGATGCTTACAAGAAAAGTGACTCTAGGAAAAGGCCATATTCAGCCTTCAGCAATGGGAAAGATCACAGAGACTGGGATCACTACAAACAAGACAGCAGGTGAGTTTCTCCAGCAATTGTAAAATCTCTTCAGAATTCCCTTCCTGTTCTTATAGTATGCTCATAGGAATCACCAAAGTATGTATTTTGAGTAATGCAAAATTACAAAGAGAATACATGTATATCTCTAAGGCAGTTCTGTTGAATTGACGTAACTGTAGTTACTATTGTGTGTTCAGTTAACATTAATCTAATATAAAAATTTGTATTTTTTAGATACTACAGTGATAGTAAACATAGGAAGTTAGATGACCACAGGAGCAGAGACCACAGGTCAAACCTGGAAGGAAATCTAAAAGACAGCCGGCCTCATTCAGATCACCGTTCGCATTCAGACCACAGGATACATTCAGATCACCGTTCTGCTTCAGAGTACAGCCATCATAAATCTTCCAGAGATTATAGGTACCACTCAGACTGGCAAATGGACCACAGAGCTTCTGGTAGTGGCCCAAGGTCACCACTAGATCAGAGGTCTCCTTATGGTTCAAGATCTCCCCTGGGACACAGGTCTCCATTTGAACACTCATCAGATCACAAAAGTACACCTGAACATACATGGAGTAGCCGGAAGACATAACAAAGACTGACATTTTCTGGACCTTCTTTTAGCCATATACAGTAAACTAACACAGTAATTGCCTTACATGACTTGAAAGATATGGACTGGATATTCTATCAGTAGCAGTATTGTTACTTCTTTCCAGGATGCAAGGTCTATTATCCCAACAGAAGAAAAATATTTTTGTATTTAAAGTTTATGCTGCACTGTGCTGCAAATGTTGTGGCACTTTTTTTTAAGAAATGGAAGATGTTTACTTTTACAGGGACCTCAACACTGCCCCTTTCAGACTGGATCTTACTATAAAACTCTTCATGTCAAAGTGGTTTTAGGCTGAACACAGTTTAAATTATGTTTGTAAATGAACTTTTAAACACTGACCTGTGCTCATGTTTCAGGAAGGAATGAGGAGTTTATTTTGTTTTGTTTCTTAGTAAAGAACTCTCAAGGACTTTGTTCACTTTCCAAAGCTACTTGTTTACATTGTACACTGCGACCACCTTGCCGCTTTTCATCACAAGCTTGAATATTTAAATTCTGTATCTATAACTGTAAGATAGCCAGGATTTCTCCTGTTTGTGATCAGCTATAATGCCTTTTTATGAAACAAACAAAAAATTAAAAAACATCAACACCAACAAATGGCTGTAAATTATTGTAAATTAATTAAATGAGCTTTTTCCCCACTCAGGCTTTTTTTGACTGTTCCTTTCCCCACCAACTCAGGCCTTCTTGTCACAAGTATGAAAGAAAGTCAGTGTACTTAAATGTTTTAATAAAGTATCTTGATGGAATCAGAATGTAAAAAATGGGGAAAGGGAATATTTTATTCCATTTAGTGTTCCTTTTTTATTGGATACTTTAGATACTTTTTTTTTTTTCTATTAAACTGTCAGTGTTGTGATTGTTGTAATGAAATCGTGAGAAATATCCAGCTAAACTGTGCTCTGGAAAGCTTTTCAGGTGCATTGGTTTTAAAGAAGGAGTGTTCAATATCTGAACACTTCATAACCCAAATCAGCCAAAATTTGTTGTAAATCCATTTGTTTTCCCTCTTTAACATGGGCAATAATGTCAAATGTGCTATGCAGCCAGTTAATATTTTAGAAGATTTGAATGACTTTATTAACAGAATTGTTACAATGCACACTGATTGTACATAGATAACTTCTATCTGAAAAATTAAATTTAAACTAAAAGGATATGTGGGCTCTTGTAGTTTTCTGCAGTGTTTTGCTGTACAGCATACCTTTTCCTGTTTTAACCATAAAAATATTAATCTCTTAAATACTAAATTTCAATACATAACATGATAACTTGGGAAGATACCTAGCCTGACATCATGTGGTTGAATCCATATCTGTTCCTCCAATTTCTTTTGCAATGTTGAGCATTGTTTCCAATTAACCGGATCTATATGAACACATTAATAAAGAACCAAAATCTTTCCACCCAGTATCTTGGGATCATATTGTAGGTACAGTTGCTGCCCACTAGGTTGATAACGTTTAAACTAATTTAAAGTAGGCTGGGACTCGATTAATGGTTCTTCATATCTTAGCTTTTTATCTTCCCAGGTCTGGGAGGATTTTGCGTTTTTCTGCTTTTAGGCTTAATTGCTGAAGCAGTGTTCAGCCAGTGATGCCTTGTAAGGCTATGCATTTCTGTCATTCATTTTCAACATCCAATGGCAAAAATCTAAAATATGGAGTATCTCAAACCACTGCCTAATTCTTACTGCTTGGGTAGTGAAAATGAATCATGAACCTATTAATAGTGCATGGAGAGCAGTCCCACCAAATCTGGTTTGCTATCAGTGTAGCTACCTTATGGCATTGTGATTCATCATGCCTAATGTGATATGATTAGTCTATGTCTGCTTTTGTTTAAGGCATCTCAGGTCTGTCTGAAATAAGCAAGACAACACAACTGGTGGCTTTGATGGTCAGGATCTTTGGTAATTTGTCTGTTTAGCCTGGTTTTATACGAATGCATTTAGAGATTTACAAATCACATTTACAATGGTTTAAATTTTCCCATGCTTATTCCAATTTAGTCTTAAGTATGAATTTTGGTGGTGGAGATGACCTCCATTACTTAGGAGGCTGACTGTTAATGGTGTATACCTACCTGTTTAGTAGAATCCCATATCCTCCTCAGATAAGCCATTTAGGATTCATTTTCTATGCACTCAGTTTTAACCTTTATTTTGTAATGAAAGGCCTTTGTTCATTTGTAATGAAAGATCTTTGAGAAATGTGACCAGTTCTGAAGCATCCGTTTTACGTTAGCCTTTTGCTTCAGATCTTGGTGTTGCTTATCTGTAAGACGTGTAGGAAAGAAAGAATTCTCTTGGCTGGAAGAGAACTCCTGGTATGGCTGTTGATAAAGATTCAGTTGTTTCATCCACCATGCATGGAGGCTTAAGATTTCCATCTTAATCATGTACATATATCTAATATAACTTTCCCAATACTACCTAAGAAAATGAGATTGATGGTCAGCCAGGGAGAGGGGGGGTGGGTGGGTGGGAAGGCATGGTAAAAAATGCATTGCTGCTGTTAGTTTTCATGACAGAAATGCATTATATGACTGGTTAATGTTAGTTCATCTGCTGTTGTGTTGGCATCACCATTTACCAGTCACCGTGTTTTCCCTATTTTGATCTTAATGCAGGTGCCCTGTCATCTGAGCAACACTCAAAGAGCCTGTGGTTTCTGAGAGAGACTTTCACTACTATCAAATAGAGGACTTGCAGGCTCAAATACCAACCACAAAAGGATGGCAGTTTCTGCAGAAACCCGGCACTCCCACAAAAAGGAGTGTGTCCTTACTGCTGTCTGAGACCAGGATAGCACAGTAACAGAGAGGGCTGCCTCCCTAGGCTGGGTAAATTTGATGACATTTGCCTTCCTTATTTTTAGAGCTTGGTTTTGTCCTTGCACTATCCTCTGTCAACAACAAAGGAGTCTCAGTGGTATTAGTTACTTCCACAGATGTTACCATTTAGCTGTAGTTTTCCCATCTAAAGTGTAAAATCTCAATGAAGTATTCTTGTAGCAGTGTATTTTAAGGAGCACTTTTTCAATGCTCAGTATTATGTTCTCAATATAGATATATATAATGTGTTATATGGTCAATGGTAAATGACAAGAGATTTTTTTGGCAGGAAATGACCTCCCTCTTAGGAATGTAGACAAAGATACTGAAGACTAAAGATACTACATTGTGATGCTGGTTTTGTTGTTTCTGATGAGGTATTTTCTTACAAGTATCTCTGTGATCATGTTTTATTTGAGCAGAAAACTAACAGAATCTTAGCCCCTCTTGTGTACCAAGCATGAAATGAGATCATCTGTTTTTTATTTATTTTTTTTTACTTTATAGAAATAAGACTCATGCTATTAATATTAATATTCTATTAAATAATATTATACCTATAATAATATTATCTCTATTAAATAATATTATTATTCTAACTGGTAACGGGTAACTGGTATGAATCAGCCACTTGTACTGGTTGAAGTTTGTCATGATAAATGTACAATGCTGTCACTTGTATCTCTGCTCATTCTTTCAACAAGCAGTAGACCAGTATGGTTGCACCTGCAATTTAAGCTGTTTTCTTAAAAGTTTCTGGTCAAGCTTTTATTTGTGAAATATTCCAGAAGAGGTAGTGAAGAAGTTTGATTATATGAGGCAATGCTAACAGCAGAAAGAAAAAGACTCCTGGAATTCATGAAATGTTTCTTATCCTTTTAATTTTCCTCTGTAGTCCAGTCACTTATCTTAAGGTATTAAATTGAGAATAACAGTCATGAACAGCATATTCTGGTCCCTTCATCCCTGTGCTAGCACACTGACTAGAGTCTGTGAAAGATTTCCCTTTGTACATGACTAATACTAAAGCAAATGGCTATTTCTGGTGTGTCTTTGCAGCCTGCTAACCCTACAATCTTATTTCTAATTATCTTTTTAAATAATTTTGAAAGCTATAAACAAATGAGAAGTTACTTGTGGGTGAATACTGACATTTAGTGATTGTTTATTTTCATCAAAAAAGAAAGGAACTCTATTGTTTTCAAAAGAAAATGGTAGGGCCAGGCTAATATGCAAACAAGATAGTTCTGCTTTTTTAAATTTATGTGATGTTATTTGTAGCATTTTTATAAACCTAATGTGGAAGCTGCTTACTTTGTTTTAAAAGTTGAGAAAGCATTAGGTCTTTAATGTATATTTTAAGTGGGAATTGCACTGATACAAAAAGACAGAAGGAGAATAAATTTTTAAAAGATCTTAAATGTTTGCTCATATTCTGTATGATATATTGTAGGAAAAAAGAAATGCAGCAGTAGGGTGTATTTTTTTGTATTTGAAAGTATAAATATCTGCCCTTCAGTTTACTCCAGAACTTCATTATATATCCACACTGATAATGAAATCTGCATGCATATATTGCAGTTTATCAAGACTGTGTTTCTAACTTATTTTCTTCTGTTCTATAGTATGTCTTGTCTTCATGAATCTTAATCATTCACAGAAAGTAAAACAAGCAACAGTCCTTCAAGATATGCTTTAACTGGATTTTATGAAGAAACTTTCAAGGTGTTGGGTTTGGTCTGGCTTGACCCTGGCAGGCAGCTCAGTCCCACACAGCTGCTCGCTCACTGTCCCGCAGCAGGAATAAGTCTGCCAGTCCAAGTGCAAAGCATTGGCTGTAATCAAAACGTTCCCAGATGCAACAGAGTGGATTATAAGGAGTATAGCAAACAGCAGAAGCAACAGCAGCCACTAACAAGCACTAGACTCTAATATACAGTATGTGGAGGAATGGTTAAGTGAAATAGGACATGTTGATGTTGGGCAGTTAGGAGGCAATGGGCTAGTGAAGTACCGTACTCAACTCACATGAGTCTGGCACGTACGCAGCTGGCTGAGAGCGAATCAGGCTCAAGGACACGATGCCCTTGAGCGATGGGGAAAGTCCCTAAGGCGGGAAGGTAGCTA